>NC_136489.1:40195514-40398014 GCF_053919585.1 Euprymna scolopes
ACAAACTATACCTCATTTGATTGGCCTTTTAATCTTCTATAATTTTATCTATTCATATTTTACTATTAATTGAAATAGTCTAGTGTTCACGTCAATTTAATAAATAACTTCCAATTGAGGAGGCAAAAGGAAATCTGCACAATGAAAATTGTTATTTAAATGTAATTTAGGACATTAATGAAACACAAATACAACAGGAACACAATGAACTTGTTAATATTTAGTAGCATAGCCCTTCTGAAATTTGACAGCCATCATTTTTTGGTGAATTTCTTGAATTAGACTACAGCAATACTCCGGGGAAAGGCCTCTCACTTTTCTTTAATTTTTGTCCAAATTTCTACCAAATTTGATATTTTATCATTGCGTAGCTGTTGCTTGATGTAATACCATACGTTTTCGATAGGGTTGATATCTGGAGATTGTGCAGGCCAATCCAAACACGGAATATCATTCTCTTCACGGAACCTCTTAACATTGCCAATTGTGTTAATGGGAGCATTATCTTGCGTGAAGATAGGAATATCATTCAAATTCCGACCAAAATAGGGAAGGAAATGCTCAGTGAGCATATTAATGTATTTGGTCGAATTAATTCGAGCTTGCAAGCAAACTGTTGGCCCTGGACTATTGGTACTAATAATACTCCATACCAAAACTGAACCTCCACCACCTTGCAGCGTTGAAACTGTCTAGCAGGAAATTCGCCAATCGGCTATAGTGTGCGCTGATGCCAACCCACATTCGCGCTGGAGGTTTTTCTTCGTTGCGACTTCGAGCACCCACAGGTATATTAGTTTGAGAATGCACGTCAGTAATACTTCCTCTTTTTGCTGGGCTGCACTTGTGGACGCATGTTGCACATTTCATTGTTTTTACCAGTAGCTTCCGCTGTTAACAAAAGTCAATTAGGGCGTCTGGTATCTGTAGCTGTTGATCCAATACGATCAAATTTATTCTTTGTTCTTCTCTTCCTGACTGACTTGCATTTAGTAGCATTCGTGCGCATGCGCGTCAAGCCGAAACTAATCGCGCGGCGTTGTGATTGACTGATCGCCATGTTACGCCAGACAGCAGCTAAACCCGAACTGGCGACATCATGTTCCGAGAAAAGCCGAGCGAACCCTGAGTTACGTCTGGTTTAAAGGATGCACTAGTATAAAAATGTTTCTCTCTATATATATATATTAATGTTTTTGTATATTTTTTTTTCAAAATATTCCGCTATTAAAAGGACTTCCGCTATTCAAGGACAAACTTATAAGACGTACTGCATTAACATATAAATTATATTTTATACGTGTGAAATAAATATATTTTTCTGGTTTTAAAATTAATACTAACGATTTACATAATTCCAGGTTATTATTTTCCAGAGGTGAAGCAACCAATGAAGTTTAATGAGATTCATACAAAAGTTCTCAATATCGTAAGTAGAGCAAAATATATTTTTTTATTTGTTTTAATTAAGTAATTATATGTTACTCATATTCATGAGCATGTTTCGGTAAGTCAATTACACGTAACTGGTGACCTCTTCAGGGGATATTGCTTAAAGAAAAGTAAAGTTCATGGGGGTGCGGATTTTACTTTTCTATAAGCAATATTGCCTAAAGTGTCTAGTTACTTGTAAATGGCTGACTGCAACATGCTCATGAATGTGTAGTGATTTATAAATACGTATGTAAACAAATAAAAAGCAGGACAATTCCAGGTTTGAAAGAAATGCTATCGCCTTGATTTGAACTTGATAAATATATAATTGAGCACTCTGTTAAGTTTCTCTATACCAAATCAAACGGCACACGAACGGATAAAAAGACCAAAAACGTTATTTGATTCATGCAGACAAAAATCTTGTAATTTTTTAAAACTTAAATTAGCAAATTTAATTAAAATAATAAAATCAAGAAAAATGTTTCTACTAATCCTTTGATTTCTCGATGGAATACAAATCTTAAATTCCTGAAGATTTCAAAAATCGTCTTAACAAATCATCGCCATTTCGTTTTCCATTTTTATTTCTTCGATTCCATGTTTTTTTGCTTTTTTTTTTGTATTAGCCATTCATTTTCTTTTTATTTCATCGTCTCCATTTATCATTCCTCCTTTCCATTTAAAACAGTTAATCTCATCAGATATTCTTCCATTTTTCATTTTTCATTTCCTTACAGGCTCCCTTTCACAATTCGAATGTTTTTCTTTCTTTAACCATTATTTGTACTCACTAGTTCTCACACAAACCCTCATATGAGAGTACTCACTGACCTTTACCTGTAGTGTTCCATGGAATCCGAGTGACAGCAAGTGTCATTAGATTTTCAATAGTCTCCGTTTCTTTCGATAGCGTTTTGAAATGACATTGTGTTATCGGAACAACCACTTATCATTGATTTTATCGGTAGACTAATACTTCTCACATGAATAAACCTACCCAAAGTCCCAATCTCCGCACTCATACAGTGATGGTATAGTCCTATAATTCTTCTTTATATTTCACGACTATTCTGTGTGGCATCAGTCGATGCTGATGTTTTTTTCTTTGCCTTCTTTGGAGATGGTGAGTCCAAGTGCTTCCATTGCATTGACTGGGCTTTTGTCTCTGGATCATAGTGATGGACCCAGGTTTCATCCTGTGTAATCAGTCTTTTGAAAAACTTTGACTCATTTTCTTGGCACATCTCCAAATTTATCCTGGAGCACTCGACGCGTTCTCGGTTCATGAGTGGTGTGAGCAACCTGAGCATTCATCTGACAGATACCTTATGCATATGCAAATGGTCATGAATGATAGTTTCCAAGGACCCTGTACTAATCTTGACATCTTGGGCTATTTGGCCAATAGTAATGCGCCGATCTTCCAAGATGGCAGCCTCAACTTGACGGACAGATGCCTCATCAATGGCAGAAGGGGGGGGCCACCAGGTCTGAGGGCTGTTTCCACAGACTTCCGGTCATGTTTGAATTCACGATCCCAGCGTTTTACAAGATCATATGATGGGGCATTATCACCATGAGTTTTTTTCATTTCATCAAAAGTCTCCTATGGTGTGCGTCCTTTCAGATACAAAAACCGGATCACTGCTCGACATTCAACAGGCTCCATTTCACACCTGACTCAGTTCAAACACCTGTAAAACAGAAACCACAATTATTTCAGAACTGTAATTTGCCACATAACCCGTAGAGATATAAATCATTGCACCTGCCAAATTTCAGCTAGATCAGACAACTGGAAGTGGGTCAGGGGCATTACTTATTGCACGCCCCTCGTAATAATGTCTAATAGCCCATTTTCTTTAAAAACTACCAAAAACAATTCTCAACCACCGATTGCCATGACAAACATCATATACTTTCAAACTCCTCGGCTTACCATTAACAGGTAACATGAATTGGAATAAAATACATCGACAAAATTTCCAAGACAGCTGGAAGAAAGGTGGGCTCCCGATCCCGTGCTAAAATTACTCAGATCAAAGAGTACCCTCTATATATATATATCTAACCCTTATCCCTGAGTGGCTTCCGGGCCTTGATAAGTGGTGATCACTGTGTAAAAAAAAAAAAGAAATATATATATATATATATATATATATATATATATATAGAGCCTTCTAAAAATACCATATAAATATAATATATATATATATATATATACATAGGCTTCTAAAAATACCATATATATATATATATATATATATATATATATATTTATAATCTTAAATATATCTTTACAAACTACAAGTAATTAGTCCATGCCTGTTGCATTGTTGCCACATCTGGACTTGTGCATGTGTTGCGTAGTGACGGACAACGTTGGCTAAAACATGTAGTAAATCTGATCGCTGACGAATCTATTTAACTATGGATTGAAATTTCAAAAATATTTCAAATCGAAGATCAAAAATTAGAGAACAAATTAATTTCCGACCAACGAATGTAGGGTGATGTAAACATAAAAAGAAACGGAAACACAACCAATCGAACGGAGAGAAGTGAGTGACGCCATCGACACCTCTGCCGTAATATGATCGGCGCCATACACCATATTGACCTGAACTCTCTCGCTTGTCAGATTAGAATTTTGTAAAATAAATAAAATTTTGTTGATTTAACGAGTTGTTACTTTATTACGAAAACCACGGCTGTCAGAGGGTATACATTTTGTAAAATTACGTCTAAAACGCCTATAAAATATATAGACGAAATAAAAAACATCCATCATGAGATATTGGATAGAATCCGAAGAAGTCTCGAATTTAATAAATTTCGCACTATCGGTCAAGTTTGAACCTCTGTCTCATCGCCGCAGTATTATATTCCTGTGCCTGTTTTACTATTAATTTAATGAAATGTGCTATAACTATTTATATTATTTATGCCTCTTCGACGTAAATATTCCAGACTAATCTTGCAAGCAGCAAAATCCAACACCCTAGATGCAGGAAACCATTTTTAAATTTTATAGTTTCTTCCCTCGGATTGCTAGACTTTAGAATTACCCTATTGTTTCTTGTTTCTTTGACTGTACTTACCCGTCAAAGTTTTAATGTAATGTTGACAGGGATCTTGATGTTCAACTTCCCAGAGTCTCCTGTCGGACATGATCCCAAATAGTAGCGTCTTACGTCCAAAGTTTAGTATGCTTTGTTTAGAATGAAAAGGCATAAACAAAAGACGGTGTCTTGTTTTCGCACTTTCTTTAATTGGATAATCATTTTAGTTCCCCGTACATTTCAGCCATTTTGTTTTGCCTTTTCTGTTAGAATGACCTTTGTGCACTAAAAACACAAATGGATGAAATAATAATGTGAACAGAATCTATTAATTCAGTATCGCAAAGAACTGCGCAAAGAACAACAAAATAAACGATAAAAATTGCACCCATTATTCTTATCCGCATTAGATGTTATAAACATGTATGCCTTAAAATACGAAAAGAAACAGACCCAATACGAACGCCTGGCCCGTAATCGTGCGCGTTTTTTTTAAAGAAAGATATGCCTGATATCGGAAGCTATTCAAAGCATTGGGAATGCTTAAAACAATGATTTTACACACACACACACACACACACACACACACATATCTTCTTTACCATATGAATTCGTTTTTCAAGCGTGTGTATTGATATTCATATTAAAATCCCTTTCTCTACTTATTTAAAACGAAAATACAATTTTGTTATGTATGGGCGTGGAATTGCATTCACTAGCAAAAGATCTAGCTAATTTGCACATTCTTTTAAACATTCATTTTAATTAATTCCCTTTTAGTTTCTTCGGTTTTCTTATGGGATGATCATCTTTAGTTAGCTTGTTGCGGTAGCCGGTCGTCCGGAGACAATCGACTCTACAACTTATATGAAGGATGACACGGGCAGTAAGAAAAACGGTGAACTGGCAAAGAAGAAACGACAGACACAGATTGATCGTTCAAAAGACGAAAAGGTCGTCCTTTTATTTCTGACGAAAAAGGGGGAAAAAATCAAAATAGACTAGGATTTTGGTACCGGTTGTCTGTAGAAAAACATAGTTTACGAAGATTTTTGGCCAAATTAAAGTACATGTAGGTTAGTGTTAACAACAATACAAGACAGCTGGCAAAAGTGAAAGGTATGTGGGAGTCGTCAGGTCTTTTTAGGAACTTTCTCCACAAATAAATAAAAATAAAAAGAAGAAGACTTACATGCAAAACAAACGGAGGTTTATTCACAGAAACCAACCATTAACAAATAAAATATAATTCTCTTTATAATGAGTTCAGAAGTCCTTATAAGTGTTCGTATAAAAAAAAGGAGAATGTATTTTTTTGTTGAACTGTTCATATGTTAAAACATGTTAACAGAGGCATTAGGTAATGTTCGCCTGTGAAATTGTATGAAGCGCGCGGAGCGGTGAAAATGGAAGAGTGATAGTAACACGCGTGGAACGTCCGAATGAGAATGCAGTTGAGAGCGAGATTTGATGTTTGTGTGTGCTTAAATACTATTTGGACCGGCTCCCAGCGAGCTTAAGAGGAAAAGTTTAGAAAAATGTCCTTGGAGAAATCCCATTGGACGGAAACATCACGTGGAGTGCTCTGTACTACGTCTGCTCGTTTTGAGTCGATTTAATATATAAGGCCACGCCGGAATTTGCGTGGGAGTTATTTTTTTATTTTTCACACGCCAACATAATCATAATCATACTGCGCGCCTAAATTGTATTTATTTTTATAACAATTTTTAATCCGAATCTTAACCGTGTCAACTGGCACAGGCACAAGTAGGCTAGCGTAAACAAAGCAAAAGGCAAGTAAGCTTATTACATGTAAAAATACAGGTAGGCTAGCGAGAGTAATAATTAATAGAGGCTAGCATGAGCGATAATTAATAAGGCTAGCATAAATAGGAAAAGGTTCATATAAGATTAGCACAAGCAAGAGTACAAAATGATAGCATGTACAACAAGAGTTCATGTGAGTGCAAGTAAGTTTGCATAAGCAAAGAGTTTCAAACAAGCTAGCGTAAGCAAAAAGTTGAAGTCAAGCTAGTGAGCAGAAATAGTTTATGTAAGTTCAGAGCTGAAAGAAAGAAATTCTGAATACTTGCGGAAAAAAACGTCAGGCTGGCGGTGTAGGAATACCGGCAAGCAAAACGAAAGAGTTGTCGGCAAACTGATCAGCGAGTCATAGTAGTGTTGTCAAAAAACCGTGGGAATATGGTGTTAGCGAGCAGAGGATGACGTCGTTGGAATCCTGTGGTAGCAGTGGACAAGCAAGACAAGGGAGAGCGTCTGCTGGAGTCTGGAAATGCAGAAGACTGGTGCCTGGAGTCGGAGACTGGAGCTGCTGGAGAGGCTGGAGCGGGGACTGAAGCCTGGAGCCGCAGACTGGAGTTGCTGAAACTGGACTCAGGATGCAAGCAGGAGTAGTTTGTGAAAAATTTATTAGCCTTGAAAAAGGCTGTTTTGAAATACTGCTGCTGCTGTTGTTGTTGATGTTGTCGCTGCTGCTGTTGCTGCTGTTGCGGGGGGGGGGGGGGCTCTTGCCAGGTGTTCCTCGACTGTGTCGATGGATCGGGAGGCTTCCAAAATTCCCAGGCCGGCTAACGCGAGCCAGAAAGGTCAGTTTTTTCATATAGGATCGGTCGTATAAGTGTCGACACTCCCAACAAACGAATAAATCTTCTGGTTAATTCAGATGAATGTATGGCATCGCAAATGTGTGTTAAAAAGGTAAACATTCCTATTTAATAAAGTGTAGTATAAATGGGGTGAGTTAATCATTGGTCTTAGTGCCCAAGAATTGAAAAAAATCACAATTTCTAAGGGCCTAAGTGAAAATGGAAAAAATCTGTACCGGAAGTCGTCTGACATGCGCAGAGCGTTTGTTTTCATTTGTTTCTTTTTCAGATGAGAGAGAGAAAAAAGTAGAAACGAAAGCGTTCAGCAAAAGGTAAACAAAGTGGAGGCGGTGATTTCTTTTGCACCGCAACAAGCTATTACGCGTAATTATATCAAGCAGATGTTCTACATGATTTATACTTGCATAATATTTGCGTAAAAAGTTTATAGTAAACACAAAATAGTTTCTATATATATTTATGTATATATTTTTATTAAAAAAATTGCCAACAAACTCCTCCCAGAGTTTTTGGTCTACAGACATGAAGCTTCATATATAAGATATTTGAATCCATGCCGAACTTTATATTTGGGTTTAGCCCGGAAAGTCGGTGCAAAAGTGTGAAAATTAAAAAAAATGAAATTTGCCAGATGAAGGTCGAACGTCGCTATTACGAACGCATAACGTAGTCGCTATTGGTTCATATTTTAATTTTTAGCCTTGCAGTAAATATGTCTTCATGGCCCAGTCATCGACGGCGGGACAAAATTAAGTCATACGCTGAAGGTTTTGGTTTCGATTCTCGGTGGTGGCCCACGAGTCTTTATTTTTTAAAACTTTTAAAATCATTGCTATATATTGCGTCCAATATAATCTATGATATAAATCTCACCTGTTGTTTAAATGTATATATTGTGTATGTTTGTCTGTCTAAAACTGTCGACAGGCGACGGATTTTCACGAGATCGATATCGTTGTGAAACCGACCCTTCGGACGACAAATACGGAAAAATTGGCTAAAATCATTAATCACTTCACCCTCAACTGGGCGCTTTTTCGCCGATGTTTTCGAAAGCCATCATCTCTTTTCGATTGACTTGCCTTAAATTAAACCGTCATCACGTCCGGATTGGCGATGGGCGAAACAGCAAATACGTCACGAGTTTTTTTTTCATGTTCTTTTCTTCCTTTGCGGTACAAGTTCGAGCCTGCCTGCCTATAACAATTGTTGTTCCTTTTTTGCTCAACACACATATCCAAACACAGGGGCAACGCCGGGCACCCAGGCTAGTATATCTATAAAAGTGAATGCATCTGTGTATCTGTGTGTGTGGCTGTGTGTGCGTGTGTGTGTACATTTCCCTACGCAATAACTCTCTCAATTTTAAGTCTACAGACTCGAAATTTCATATACAGGGCACTGAGATTCGGGAAAATCTTTGCGATCGATTTTCGGCCAGAAATTTGGCTGTTAAGTGGTCAAAGTTCAACGATTTGAGAACTCTACCAAACTCTTCCGACAATTTTGAGTTTAAACACTTGAAATTTTAGATGTAGGTTCCTTGGACATGTATCTAACTTACTAACTTAATTTGAGCCCAAAACGATGAATGTGAAGGGGTCATAATAGGGGTTAAACTTTTTAAAAAATTGACCTCTGCGATCTCTTCCAAATTACTCAGATACTTTCTGGTCTAAACATTTCAAATTTTACATGAAGGGTATTCAGAGATATGGCAAACTTTTTAATCGCTTTGGGTCGAAAACTTTTAGTTACCAATATATAAATGTATGTATGTATGTATGTTTGCATGTCTCCATAAAACTTATGACAAAGGCGATGGATTTTACCAAGAGTAGCATTGTTTTAAAGTCCAACCTTTCAGACAACAAATATCGAAAAATTGGCTGAAAACATTAATATCTTCACCTTAAACTGGGAACTTTTCTACAGGAGCGGGGGTCGCTTTTTACGCCGCTATTTTTTAGATTTTTTTGATTGTCAAGACATAATTTAAAAAAAAAAAAAAGTTCTGGTTTGGCGGTGGTCGTAACAGCATAGACGTCAGTTTTTTTCCCCCGGTCTTTTCCTCCTTCGCGGTACGGGTTCGATCCTGCATTCCTACTATCACTTTTTCTTGCTCAACACCGGCTGAAATGCTACTATATATATATATATATATATATATATATATATATATATATATATGGAAACAACTTAAAGCGCATATGTATAAGTTCATAAGTTTTCTCTAGTCCTCATCTAGCAAAAGGTGTGTATAGACTCATACGAGTTTTTATGCATATATATATATATATGTGTGTGTGTGTGTGTGTGTGTGTGTGTGTGTGTGTGCATATATATATATACATTTATATATATTTAGAAATTTGGGAAAAGTTCTATTAAGTACCATTAATAAATTAATAATTTTAGAAATACCAAAAAACTTTACGCTGGACAAATTTCAAGAAAGCGTTTTATGATTTTTTTTTATTACTACTATATGTTTGAAACATCATACTTAAAATTTAACAAAATCTTGTCATCACAAAGGTCTTTATTATGACGTCATAAAATGATGACAACCATCGCACTAAAAAGCGATCGGCTTCTTGGATTTGCAGGGAACTGGGGCATCCTACTTATACGTGCCCCAAGAAACAACCATGAATAACCCTCAAAATCGGGTCCTTGGACACTTAGAGCCGAACGCTCAAGATGAAATAAAAAAAAACTCTGGTAGCAAATATCCCTACAAATAAAGACATCCAACCAAAAGAAGTCACTCCGGACGAATTTGAAGTCACATGCAACTCTTAAATTGCAGCACCTAGAAAGAAAGAGTGAAAAATTGCCCCCCCCTCAAAAAAAAACATCCCCACATCAGAGGCGCCACCAAAATCGAACAAGGTGCAAAGTGAAGAATATTTCAAAGCTACAGCTTTTGCTAACTGAAGTGTTTGCATTTTTATACGATATTTTTTTTATATAACAATGTTTATGCAAAGTACTTTACTTACTACATGGATAGATGTCGTAATGATGTCATCAATGATGGTATGACATAAATTTACATTTTTAAAGATTATAGAAACCACATTACATTTTAAGACACATCTCATCATTAAATAACAGTGTTAGTTCAATAGTCACTATTTTCATCAGCATACACTGCTTCCTTATATTATCACAATGCCCTTCTAGACATGGTCTGCATACCCGGTAACCATTAAGTCCGTGTATTTTGCAAGTGCACAGATGTTTATAACAGCCACCAAAGCAGTTGCAGTGAATTATTTGCAGAAATGTTTTTGACGCATGTGAAATATCCATCATCACTTGAGCTAGACAATTGTTCGCAAATTTTCATCCCAATTTCGAAGTATCCATGATCTCACCATAGTCCATTAAAAGCATTACTCGATTGTAACACCGAAGGGCATGATACTACGTTACACAGGATGTCGGTGAAATTCGTTCATGTGCAACAAAGCTTTTGGCTGACCCAATATTTTTGGCAGATTAGAATACCTCATTGCAGACAGATTCCCACCATCACTTCACACTCAGCGTCGTCAATCTCATCCGTGTTTTACTTTGATGTGGAAAACAGTTTAGCACATTTCTTTAGGACAAGGCCTTCTGTCATAACTTTGTGTAGAGCGAAGATTTTCCAATTCCCAAACCCGTGGAAGTGGAACCAAATCCCTTGAATGCATGCAGAAACAGAGGACTGCTGCAGATATCGTATCCAAGCAACCTTTTCATACTCTTAATGTCGTGTACCGCTGCAGAACTGCCTTTATCCGAGTAGAAATAAAACTTGTTGCCATTGTTGGTTGACGCATGATGAAGCAACAACACCAATAAATCTGTATCGTCGCTAATAACACTAATAATTTTGCTTTTGACATTGACACTGCTGCTTTAACAATCTCCACATCTACACACCTACTTTGATTGCATTTGGTGGCAACCTCTGTCTTTCACGCGTTGTGGACTGAGATGGATAACAGACTTGTTTTTCACATTCAAAAAGAAATTTCGTTTCTTCAGCAATATTATAGTAGAATATTTTTCAGGGGATATATTTTATGTATTGAATTTGTTGTGTCTGCACAAATAATTAACAAGAACACGAAAAGTAAAGGTATAACAATCATATATTAGGCGGAAAAGTTATATACATATTTACATGTCTTCAGATATATACTTCAGTTGGAGATATTCCGGCAGGTGGCGTGTTGCATGTCTTACTGGAGGCAACATAGGCGGCTTGCCTATTTGGCGGTCGTTGCAGAACTCCGCCGGTATTGGTGATTGTCACCTTTATATATCTCACCCACCTATGTTAATTAGTGGGCGTCTCCACAACAGAATTATAGTACTTATTTCAACAGTGCTCAATACGTTATTAGAGCGAAATATTAAGTCATATGAATATTGGTTGTTCGTCTGTCGGAACGGCAAGGACAAACACGTCATCCTGGAGCTACTATGGATGACACTTACTGAATCTGGAAGCAAGCATTGCACAATCACTAACCACTCCTTGATTCCAGTGAGAGATGGCGTCTATGGCGACTGGAAACAATGCCGGGATAACCTGAGATCACATACAGTACCTTATTTATCCGAAAATTCACCCATTTTACAACTGATCAGGTTCAACGATGCTTAACAATGGTGATCAAAGGGGAACCGGTGGGTTAAGGTGAATATTCTGTACAAAATACGGATATATATATATGGCAATTAAGCTACGTAGAATTTTCCGTGTCTCATCCTTGTAAGAAATTGTCTAGCTAATGCAATAGCTTTACGAATACAATGCTCAGGGCTTTATGTATTAGGATCATTGTAATTTCAGCTACCTTATTTGCGACAGCTAAAATAGTGTAACAGTAGTCAGGTTCCAGTCCTATCATAAGGCGGTTGCTAATTTAATCGCATTTCATTGTTGCAGCCCTGCGAGACAATTTCTCTGTGTATGAATTTATTTCAAAGATTGTCACAACTAAGGGTGGTAGTGAGGAGAAGCTCTCTCTCCCTAAAAATGCCCTCATTAAGTACGTCTTAAATAGCCTCTGACAACCCAGTAAAGTTCCTGGCCTTTTCGTATGGTTAGCTACTACGCATGGGGAAATTGTTTATATTAACTGGGAGAGCGTCTTCATACCAGTCACCTTGGGCAAGTGGAGCTCGTCAACTTTGGCTGGTAGATCACCTATGTAAAGGAAACCCTAATTAAAAACATCATCTTCCTTCGAGATTACCCCGCAAATCTAGAAAATCCTGAGACGGAATTCTTAGAGCGGTTTTATATATTGCCGTCACCGGCAACTCCTGCGACGCAATTAGAGCCAATCTGTATCGATTTTCTTTATCTTTAATCCTCTAACTTCGCAGAAACGTGAGGACTGCTACACGGGCAACAGCTATCCTCCCAATTACCCTGCCCAGACGGGGTAGCACCACTGCTATACAATCGTTCCCGAGGCGGATGGTTGCCAAAGATATATATATATATATATAATCTTTTGGCAACAATATGTTGCCAATATTACGCTGCCAACAATCTATCCATCTATATATCTCAATATATATCTGCGTATTTATATTTATCTATCTAAATATTTATAAATATATATATATATATATATATATATCAAAAAGAAAATGACGTCGTTATAAGGATATATATATATATATATATATATATATATATATATATATATATATATATATATATATATATATTATTGTATTGGAGTATTCTGATTACATGATTTTCTTTTCAATTTTCAATTTATGTGCCAATAAACAAAATTTTAAATTACCTACTATTTTGCTAATATCATTTCCTCCGATGAGATGAGCCATTCGTGTGAAATCTATGGATAAAAGAACACACTTAATTATTTGTACTCCTTTGTTAAACATAATTTTTGTTTTAATTCTACATAATTAAACTCAGAATTCCTTACTCCCTCTCTTTCCCCTCCTCTCTCTCTGTTTATATATATATATATATATATATATATATATATATATTGGTAATCATCGACATACAGTCCTGTTTCGTTGTATCACAATTCATTATATATATATATATATATATATATATATATATATATATATATATATATATATGTAATATTTTATTATGAATGCATATACCCGAAATTATAAGAAAATATTTATTATTATACATAGAAAAGGAGTAGTTGACGGGTTATGTGGTTCCTTCTTTTTCAAGCGTATACAATATGTATGACACCAACGGCAAAACGTTTTGAATATAAAAAATCAACTTCATTGTTTTTAATTTTTAATTCTTCACTTTACTTTTTTTTAATACAAGCCGCCATTTTTTCAGTTGATTTATTTATTGGTTCCCGTCTTTTCTTTTGTTATTAATTGTTGTTCATCTGCAACAAAATAAACACCTGTGCGATTAAATTACAAAACAAAGAAATAAAAACAAAGAGCATTCACACCGACTATCAACGACCCTGCTTTCTGCACTCTGTTGAACCAAGTAAAACATCATTTATTCAGTTTGGTCGAGGTTAATTTTAAACGAAAAGAAAAAAATAGAAACACGGCAAGTAAATAGGCAGGAAATAAAAACGAATTAAAAAGTTACTTATTTGAATAAATAATCTACAGATTTGAAAAGTATTTTTGTTGTTTCTTTCGGTATTTTGCTTTGTATCTATTCACAATATTCAATTATGTACATTTTTAGAGATGTGTGTATTTTTATAGAAAGCGGAGAGAAATAACTAAAAATCTCATTTGAATTTACAGGTCTTATTACCAAGTAAACAACAAAATATTACTTTGTGAAGTACTCGTGTCAACCGAGAAATAAACGATACTTACCTATATACAGTTATTAAATGTATATTTTCATCTACAGGGCATCCCAATAAACTGTATACACTCTTTAAATTATCTCAACTTGCTATATGAATACGCTATACCACGTTCCCAAAGATGATTAGGAATAACGAATGGCACATCCAGCAGGATGGAGCACTTCCCCATTGTTATCATGACGTAAGAGCATATTTTGATAGTCTTATACGAAACAAATAGGAGGAAGAGGAAGTATGGACTACTGTCCGCGCTCACCGGATTTGAACTCCCTCAATGGATTTTGAGGGGATCATATTAAACACAGGATTAACACCACAAAGCGAGCTACAGTGAATGAGTTGAAAGTAACCATTGAAAGAAGATGTGTCATATACCAACTGAACTGATTTCGAAAGTTTTCGATTTAATCAGTGAGCGTTGTCAGCTGTTCATGGGCCACAATGGCCAATAATTTGAACACTTTCGATAAATAACTTGTTTCTATATTTGTTCACATCATTTTGATGCATGAAACGTTTCTTTCTTATAATAAATGTTGGTTTTATGGTCATTTAATAAGTGTATACATTTTATTATGACACCTGTATTAATAGCTATATCATGTTTTATGCTGCAAAACTCATATTACTTGGGGCATCTTAACCCTGAAAATGTATAGGCAGATCTGATGAATAATGTGGGTGCGGAAGAACATCAAAATGCAATTAGTGTAGTTTTTACACAGGTGAACTCGATTTATGGCAGTGCATGGTTGTCATGAATTATTGCATTTTTCTTTTATGGATATGTTATTAAGATTTCGTTCGTAGAACGCATCAGTAATGTCATTTAACATTCGCTTGTGATTCTCTTTCTTGAAACGTTTCGATAAACACAATACCTTCCGCATCCTTAAATACGGAGACATAAACCTTTGTTGTGGGTAGATCGTCTGTCGTGTGTTAGACAATTCCGTCCCCATGTATATAATGGTGACTGTATTTATTTGATGGTAGAGGAATTGAAAAGACGAAAGGTCGCATAATGAAGACGAAAATATACCGTTATATATCAACGAAACTAACGCAATTTATTTGCATAAATATACAGCAAAGAGTGATAGAAATGATAGGAAGAATAAGAGTTTATTGAGAGATGAGTAACGTTACTCGCGGTTGACTGTCTAGTCAGGACGCAGTGGTGGCTCATGGCTCCCACCGGAGCGGTGTTTGTCACATCTTGACTGGTCGAGTGTTCAGCGGAAAAGAGGGTGAAATATGAGAAACACGAAGTGACGTAGCTAGGTCACTCTTCTGAGTTAAAGGGCGATAATCGAGTTAGGCTGAGAGTGTTTAACTCCCACAATACTCCCTTCCTAGTTAGCTGGAAGCTAGAGAAAAGAAAATTGGAGAAAAAGCATGCATATATATGTTTGCGTGTGTGTCCACTGTATAGAGAACGAGAGAGAATTTTTTTTTATTTATTAAGTAGCAGGGTGTAAGGATAGAGTTGCGACGTTAAAGAATATCAGGAAAAAGTGTCCGAATTTGTACAACTGTGGGATGGTCACAGGAATGACGTTATGAGTTTGAGTGCAAGTGTTGCGGTCATAGACTGTATTGCCGCGGAGTCTATGAAGCGTGCGCAATGGTCAGCACGGTGGGTTGAAGTTGGTTCGCGTTGCTCGCGAATGTGTCCACTACACGCTTACGGTCACAAATGGGTCTGCGAGGAAATTTGTCCGTCCGTAGAGAGCGGTGTCAACGTTGTTCATGTGCTCGGGCGTACTCAGTGAGTCAGTACGGTCTGAACGTCCAGGATGGGTGTATCAGTGTGCATGATGCAGCTTACTCATGTTAGCTGGAGAACTTCGGTGAGGTGAGGTGAGGTGAATCGCTGTGAAATCCAGGAGTGTACAGTGTTTGGTGAACATCTTTGTGTTGGTTGTCGCGTTTGTTGCTAAAAAAGGTTGATATCCTGTGAGGTGTTGCTGGAAAGGGTTGATATGCCGTGGAGAGGCTTGTTGCGCGTAACATGACGCTGGAGAGGCGTGTTGTCGCTTTTTCCTTTCCATAATTGTGGAAAACTGGAGTTGAAATAGCGTGAGAGTTGCTATTTGAGTTTTGCAGTGGGCTTGTTGCCACACGTTCTCCATGATGAAATTGAAAGCTGAAATATTTTTTTTTACATTAGCACATGGCAAAAAAATATTTCGGTAAAGTAAAGAAGGTTTAAAGTTTTGACACGCAGCCAAAACGCGTGTGTGACCGAATGTTTTGAGACTCTGTCGTCCACAGCAAAATTCATACATAATTTCTGGCGTTGAAAATACGTGGAAAACACGTTGAAATTGCTATTGAAGTTGTTAGGAACCTCGTTCGAAAAAGAAAGTAATTTTCGTTCGTTGTAGCAGTGGATGCATGTCGCTGGAGTTACGTCTGTGCTATAGTGTGACGTTCGTTCGTTTCAGGTGCTCGTTACATGTGCGTAATCATGTCTCTTCGTGCGAAGTGTTTCTCGGCTGAGGTAAACAAGAACTGGTCCTCGGAAAATAGTTTTGTTGAACAAACTGATTATTAAGAATGAAGGCAACAGGAAATTTTGACCTTTCAGGTTCTCGAGGTCATATTTTGCTTCGATTATGACGGAGAACAGAATAAAAAAGGTTGAGTTAAATGACGCGAAAAGAACGTCTAAGAATATTTCAGGGAGCGCGTTATATTCAGGAAGTCATTAAAATTATTTTCTCGATTTGATTATAACGGAAATGTGCATCGTTTGCGAGAAAAATCGAAATCTTCGTGAAAATAGTAGTCCGTTGGTATCGTCGAAATTTTAACAGACATTGTTGTCCAAAAATACGGTTGGTCATAAAAATGTGAAGAAGATAATAATGTCTATATATTTTTTTTAAATGCGTGAATATAGATAAAACTTATTGTTCTCTTTCTATTATTATTATTATTTAGGCTGCGACAATTTTTTTTTATTTTCGAGGTGATTTGTTTACATGTATCTGTCCACGAGTAGGAAGAAAAAAAGATGGCGGACGATAGATAATTGACGCACGTGTGTTTAGACATAACATTGAAAATGCAACCAAAAAGTTTTTTCTCCTTTTTTTTTTTTTTTTAAATTTTGTTTTTTGTTTTTTTTGTTTTTTTCTTTTTTGAGTATATTTCGCTGATTATTTAACGATATACCGGCATGTTTCATTGCGACAGTGAGAACGTTTTAAAAATGTTTTTGGAACGTTGATTGTTAAACTTTTATGAGAATGTTCGTCAAGTCACCATTTGAAGAAAGATCAAGTCGGCGGTCTACCACTTGTTGGGGACAGGACGGTCTGCCGCGTTTTAAACAATTCCGTCCCCATGTATATAATGGTGACTATATTTATTTGATGGTAGAGAAATTGAAAAGACGAAAGGTCGCATAATGAAGACGAAAATACACCGTTATATATCAACGAAACAAATGCAATTTATTTGCATAAATATACAGCAAAGAATGATAGAAATGATAGGAAGAATAAGAGTTCATTGAGAGATGAGTAACGTTACTTGCGGTTGACTGTCTAGTCAGGACGCGGTGGTGGCTCATGGCTCCCACCGGAGCGGTGTTTGTCACATCTTGACTGGTCGAGTGTTCAGCGGAAAAGAGGGTGAAATATGTGACGTAGCTAGGTTGCTCTTCTGAGTTAAAGGGCGATAATCGAGTTAGGCTGAGAGTGTTCAACTCCCACACCTTGTGTCATTCTTTACTTTGGGGGATTTTTATTCATTTAACTGCCGATTTTACTCTAGAGCGAGATGGTGAATCGATGTTTCATCCATTGTATCACATATCGATGCAAAATATATTTACCTTTAACATGATTGTTTGATGTCTTAATCATTCGACTTCTTGCTTTTGACAAACTGTGAGCAAATGCGGCACCCACTGTGAACACAACTTTCTCATTGACAAAATTCCCTGCACAAAATACGATAAATGCTGATATATTTACGATAGGCATAAAAGGGTGTGTCGATTATTTTTATATTTTCCGAAGCAACTGTAAAATTTAGTGAACGAAGCGTCCAGTAACATTTCTGCTTGAATGAATGTGTTTCAAGTTGGAACACTACCTCTTATTGGCTGTCAATGATGAAGTATGATGCGGAGCACAGAAATCACGGCACTGCATTGCTTAAGCAATGATTTCATTAACAAACGAAATTCACACGTTCCATTGTTTCGGAAACTAACAGTATCTTGACTCAAATAACTGTAATTTGTAAACTAATAATTTGATTAGGATTAAGTGTTGACACGTGCGATTTGATAGTAAGTCCTGTTTATTAATAACCACATCCATGTCAGGCCCGGGGTTTATTGAGTTGTGTCGATTTGCTTTCGTAAGTAAAGCAGGCCAATAACAAACATGGATCAGAAGAGAAAAGAAAAGCAAAAGAAATAAAATTTATTTAAGAAGAGAAAATCAACGATTAAGTCAAACTCACGTAAATTTATCAGTAAAAAAATCTACTTAAATTAATGCACATGCATGCTAGAGCAATGACATTGTTCTGAGTACAAACGCCCAATAATTGAACACTAAGATAAGAAATCGTATTGCGTGTACTATTTGAACTACTATTCTTATTTCGGCCGATGTAACCTTAGACATTCTCCAGTTGTATCTTATTGAACTCTGGAATATTTTTATCGAATTCAGTTATCTTTCTGTCGAATCCCCACGAAATTTCAGAAGGAACGCTTTATTGATTCTCAGATCTATTGAAAAAAATTGTGCGAATATAAAATTCAACACTCAAGATGTGAACAGGGGTTCGAATAATCAACATAATACCACATATCATTCCCTATCTCATGAATTCAGAAAGATAAATTAAGATAGAAATGTTTTTGAGCTTTTTACATTTCGTGTCTTTTTATGTTATAAAAAAGAAGTAGCCTTTAAAAAGATTAGTCTACATGTATAGTTTACGGGCAGTGTTGAAATAATATTTATTTGGGAAATCATAAATGCGAGGTAGATAGAACATTTAGTTACCTATTCTTTACTTTCATCCAACGATTTAATATGATGAATGGAATTTAATTCGAAAATCCCATCCAAGACATTGCATAATCTGTAAACTGAAGAAGTACCAAGTAAGTAATTTACTTTTTTCAAGTGTAGTTTTATGTTTTAGGCAAAAAAGAAAGTGTACTAATGGAGGTATAGAATATTTTATATTTTTATTTAATAAAATGTTTTCAAAATTTATTAAGACAATATCTTGTGAAGTTGCCTTTTTTATTTCGTTTATAAAGAAGAAAATATTTGAATTTTAAATGAAGGAATTTTAGTTAAAAGATATAAATCAATTTACATTTTGTCATGGTATTAAATGCTGCTCTGAGGTTTTAGTGAAAAAAACATCTTCATAGACTATAATTTTTTTTAACTTAGTAATATTAAGTTAACCCTTTAGAGGCTCGTATAAAAAACAATTTGCTGTTTTGTTTTAGATATTGTACTGAAATAAACAACATTCATTTTCTTTAGTGTAAAAACAGAAACGAACAGAACAAACATTATCTGTATCAATGTCATGTAATAAAAGAAAGAATTAGATTGTCTTTTGCTTAAGAAATGCAATAAAACTAAAATATCCTAATTCATTAATAGCAACAGAGTATCTTATTCCATCAATTTCTTTTACTTTTTTTAACGAAAATCACTCCAGACAAATCGTGAATCCACTTGATGTAAGGAGCGAACAAGAACAAAAGACGAAATGCAAATTTACCGATGTCCTGAAAAAAAAAAACTAAGGCGGAGGTAGGAGGAACACTGTCAACACGAAAAGCATTCCACAAATTTGTAGTTCTTATGAATATGGAATTGAACAGGGGTTGCATAACAATGAGAAATCAAAACAACAAATTGATCGAGATGACTAGATCAACTTGTGCACTATCAAGGTTACTCAAATGGGAGAAAAATTTTCCAGACCCAAATATGGCAACAATAGTTTATACATGTTTTGACAGTAGATTTGTTGAGGTAGAGAATCGCCTCAGGTGTATAGAATTTACTTTTTTATACTGTTGGATGTTATACGTGAGAAATCCTTTCGGTTTTATTGCATAGAGAGATGAGGTGTATACGTCAAATCCATGTAGCTATATCTATTAGAAATTTTTCGAAATTTGAAGAAAATCAAACTTCATCTGGAGAAAAATATTTAATCTACGGTAAGTTTTATGAGTAAACAAACAATTTATAGCGAACACATTTTTATTTTAGACGTTTCTTTTTCTTTAGAATTTTATTAGTCTAAATCAATATACATATTTAGTTATTTTTTTAATGCAATAAACCAATGAAAAACACTAGATTTGACATTTACACCTGAGAAACAACATCCCAGAACTGGCACATGTGGCGCCGATCAGTTATATCCGGTACCAAACAATATGAAACAGAAAGACGACTGGTAGGGATTAAGAAACTGTCAAAAAAGAAAAAGAATAAACACGAGAATACCAGCCACCTCTCGTTCACTTTTACCTGTCTTCTCTACCCACGTAGATTCTATGCTCAGCCATCTGAGCCAAACACTAAAAGGAGAGAAAACTGAAATTTTCGGATACGAAAAATCGACGAAAACTAGTAAACCAATGATAAGCAAGTAAATAATTTCTTCAATAACGTTGGTTGCTGCGATTTCATTGGCTCAGCGTTTCGCCACATTTCGGCATTTTACCTAACTTCCTGGTAATTTTCGACAATAGCATTGTCCTTATTCTGCATGAATGCAAACAACAACATGTTAGCTGTCGTAATGTTTAAGGTGACAGCATTCTAATCGTTCCAAAAGTAATGGCTCCTATTTTTTACTCAAAAATTTAAAGCACTAACGAGATAGGAATGATACTATCAAAACGAATGAACTTTTGTGCTCTTAAATTGATTTTTCTTACATAGTCCCTACCATTCACAATGCACTTAAACTAGCGATGAATGGGAGATTTGATGCCTCCGTCGTAAAGTTCAGCGCCTGCCGAATCGATCTAATTTTTTCACGGCTGAAATTGTGGCGTTGTTATCGGAGAAATGCTGATTGCGTAATGCATCCTTCAGTGATCCAAGCAAGTGAATGTCTGAAGCTGCCAGATCGAGATTATTCGGTGGCCGACATATCAAGTATTCAATGAGTTCTATGATGCGATTTATAAGGCATGACAATTGCGTCAGTTACAGTTGCATAACACATCCCTCAACAAGTCTCGGGCTTGATAAATAGATAGTGCTACTTATAAATAAGACATTTTACCAAGACTTCAAATAAGACGTGTAAAACTTTGAAACGAATCAACTTATTAGTTTTTCAATTACTGTTAAGTTGCTGTTGCAAATTTCCAAAGCAATACAAAAATGTTGATTACGTCTGTTAATAAAGCCTTGCTTTCTGATCTGAAAAAATACTATTCAAGAAAAGTAATCATACTGACTTCAATCGTACACGTATAAATGATTCTCAATCCTTAGGACGCTTAATTCAATAGTTGCCCTGAAAATGTAACGAAGACACAAACTTGTTTTGTTCGCTTGTAACAAAGTTGATTAAAGAAACAGATAGTATTAAGATTTCAGAAGCCAGTGTATTCATTAATTTGCATGCATATTTGTCAATGAGAAAACTATATTCAATCTGGATGCCGCCTTTGCTCGCAATCGCACACAACACTGGCTAACTTTTGACGATGGCTAACTCGTTCAACCTAACGCAATATTTTTTATATCAAAATGTTGCTACATCTGGGAAAAATCTGCTCAGCGAGCCCTATCTTTCCTTCGTAACCTTTTTCTTAAAACCTCTTTCCTAAAAAAGGAACACTGTTTCATTGATCAGCTTCCTGGCTAATTATAATGTGTTAGCCTTCACCTAAAATGTTACTGAGCCACCCCCTTAAATATTCCAACTTCTACTTAGTCTACACCATTAACGATTAGGACCGTATATTCATGAACTCTTAATCCTCGAGTGGCTTTCGGATTTTTATAAGTCGTGATTTCCTTGCATAAAAAAAACATAGATGAAGCATTTCACATTGAAATCAAGTAACTTGAGCAGATGAAAGAAATCGTTCAAACGACCAGAACATTTTTTTTTCGATATTTCAAGATTGAGAAGGTATTTTGTACGTCGATTACCTTGCCAAGAAAAGAACAACCTATAACAAATAAAAGCATTATTAGCGCGTGTTCAGGAGGAAAATTGCTAAAAATTACCATATATGGAGAAGGTGGTATTTTACGAGTCAAATTTCAGGAATACATATGTCATAGTAAACACCCTAACGCGAACTCTATGTGAAAAAGCCTTTGTTGTGAAATACGAGAATCGTTGGAAAAGTAATCACTCCTAATTTTTTTTACTCAGAAAGTTAAAGAGCCAGACCAGAAGACAAGAAGTGATATCATTAAAACGAGCGAACTCAGTTTATTTTCTTACATTGTCACCATTATTTACAATGCACTTTTGCTAGAAATGAGTGAGAAATTTGACGCCTTGATTTGTAAAACTCAGTGGCTGCCGAGGCTGTTTTTTTTTTCACGGCTGCACTTAAAGTGTGGCGATGCCAGTTTGAGACTATACGGCGGGCGAGACGACACTGGTCAGCCGAACTTTGTCACACATTTCTTGGTCTTCAAACTTTCATGTTGCAAACGGAATGTTAGCAAATTTTCTCTTATTTAGAGAGAATCAACACAGAAGAAAGAAAGATAAAGATAGAATAGTGCTCTTTTTGTTAATTATTTACTTTTGAACTTTCTAAAAGCCTCGTACAAAACTAGATTTTCATCCACGAAGGACCCTGTTGTGTATGGTTAGGACTGTAATGTTATAATTCATAACGGATTTTTTGAGTGAAACCAAGCAGTAACTGCTGCGCTCCAACATTAAAAATTGTACTGACTCTGTAGCGAAAGATATCAACACAAAGGACTACATCAGCGATATAGTTTTTTGTCAAGATGCAAGGTATAATGGTTATTCATAACAAAATGATAGTCTGTATGCAAACATCGGGTGTTTATATGTGGATCTTTTATCGTCTTGGCTTATGCCGCCTTTTCATATCGTGCTCGTGTTGTATAATGGCCGACGCAGACATACTGGCAATTGTGGACAGTGCGATGTATAGAATTATGAATTGGAGCTCATTGTTTTAGATTAGAATTTATTTTGCGAGCATATCTGTAGGTTGCTTTGTTTGCCAAAAGTGTCATAGAAATATTAGAGAGACGGGTGGAACAGGCAGAGCAGTCACCGGATTGCCATGTCACAGAATGATTCGTGGAACAAGATTTTGAGGGAAGATGCAAACAAGATCGGTAAAATCTGATTCTGGGTATCTGAGAACAAATAAAAACTGTCTCTGGATTTAGAGAAAAATTATCGAGTAGAGTTCTCGTGGGATGGTGAGAAGAAGCTAATGACGGGTAAGATCATAACAAAATTGACCCCAGCCTCCTACTATGATAACACTAAAGGATGATGCGCCTTCGACTGTAGTATATTTATTGTGGCTGAATAAAATTGTCTAGAAAAGAATAGAAACATGCGTCGGTTATTAGATGTTAATAAAACTTTTATTTTCAGATGCAATAAACGGGAGGACACAAGCCACTCAAGAACAGCTAAGAGTCATGAAAAGAAGATAAAAAAGGTACGCTCAGTTTCGCTGTTATAAACCTCCAAAGTTGTTTATGTGCCGTAATTAGGAACATTGATGGAATACAACACATATGTCGATTTGGTGCTGTTTATGATGGGCTCACCGCATGGGTCCATGCCGAACTTTGGGTTTAAATATAGAAAAATTGAATTTTGTTTTTAGAAATTGCGAACAATAAGGGCGTTAGTTATGAATTAGGTTGAAATTAAAAAGAAAATCTAACAGAGATGAAAAACGCTAAAAAATCTGGAAATTTTTTAAATTCAGCTGTCATTTTTTTCAGTTTTTTTACTTCGTGGTCGTCGGTCGTCTCGTGTATTTAGCTGAGATGAATAAAACTTTTTCCATTTTAGAATGGCACAACGAAACGTTTTATTAAAAATGTCATTTTGGAGAGAATAGACTCAGTAAAGATTGACTAATGTTCTCTTAGCTTATTATTAAGAGACTTCTAATTTTACTGAAATGGAAAGATATCGATCTAACAATTTGCTTATCCCCGTTTTCTACATTATTGCCGATGTTCCCTTCACACGGCTTCCACAAAAAACGGATAAAAACCTTTTTTTTTTTTTTGTCATCGCGTTCTATTAGTCAATGCAGTTTAGTTTTGAACTCACATATCAGCCCTTTATATATACATATATATATATATATATATATATATATGAGACTTTCTGACAAACCAAGAATTTATGTAGCATCATTGGAAACAGAGTTGATTTGTCTTCCATGTAAAAACCTTGTTTGAAAATCAGTCCTGGGAAATTGACTGCAGTTACTACTGCTGCCGCTGCTGCTGCTTCTAATGCTGCTTCCATTACAGCCACGTTTCAGATCTTAAGTACTTTATTGAAGACCACAGAATTACGTAACTAAATAGCGAACGTTATTACAGTTGTTTTTGGTAAAACATATCCTCCGTTTCAAATAACCAACTAATGAAATAAAATAAAATTTCTGGAATGTTATTGTTTACATACGATCTTAAACAAAAAACTTTAAAATAAAATGTTGGATAAAAGATCGTGGTGCGGCCTTTCAGATCCACGCAAACATTAAGCAACAACCGAGAAATACAACGTCCGAGTGTAACACATCCGATGTAGAGATAAACGTAATTCGAACGAAAAACTAGAATCACTTTAATTTGCTCTCTACAGTGGGACAATAACGAAGTCTACATTTAGAATAGAATAGAGTTCTCTTAGTAATTGTAGTGGGAATGTGAACAAACATGAACACAAGCGCTTATTGGACTATATGCAAAACAGGGTCGTACTATCGTCGGCATTTTCTGGACAGTTTACGTAAAACGCCGAAAATTGCCAGCAAAATGATTCGTGATCTTTTTTCCGCAAGCTAATTTTTAAAATGAAAAACACATTATTTCTGTTATTGCATAAATGATTTAATAAAAAACATTATTGAACCAATATTCTTTTTTTGTTATAAAATAAAATAAAATGAATTATTGATCAATTTCATTTAACTTCACGAAAATCTCTATTTTATTTAGGAATATAATCAATGGCACAAAACATTCTATATGCCGAGGAAGAGAACTCATGAAATATTGCTTAACAATGAACTTTAAATATGTATCCAAAATTGCTCGACTTGGACGGATCTTTTGAGATATTTTTTCATGAATAAATATTTATTTACAGGCATATGATGTGTAAGCATCACTAACATCATTCAGTGTGGCTCATATATTTGTAATGCTATCGAATGATCTGAACGTGGACACGCTCTAAAAACCTTATCTATTAGGTCACCTTAACAGGCATTAAAAGAAACTAGAATCGAAAGAGCCCCATCATTCCAGTTATAGGAGCAACTGAGCCCATAAAGAAGAATTTCAAACAACTACCTGACAAATATACTCAGTAAACCAAGTGCAAGTGTGATTCAAACGCCTGAACTTAGAAGGACGGTCAGAATCATTAACAGATCTCTCTGTTGGAATACCTGAGTGAATGTTTGGCATCCAGTAGAATACTCCATCCTTAGCTTAAACAAACTGATAAGAAAAATAAAAAAATGTTTCATGTGTCAAAACATATATATGTGTTTATATATATGTGTGTGTGCGTGTGTGTGTGCATGTGTGTGTGTGCTAACAATCATCAGTATCGTGCATAACTCAACCTATGTAAAAGATTCAAAACAAAAACTCATCTAGCTACAATCACTCTACCATTTTTTTTCTAAAAAAAAACAAACAAAAGTTTAATGGACAAAGTTTCTTTCTGCCCATCTGTAGAACACTATTCCGCGGGTCTGCTTCCCAACTGACTGAACACGGTCGTCGTTGTCGTGATAAGTAGTAACATCTTAGCACCATAGATAATTAGAGAGAAAGCGAGACAAAAAGAAAGGAAATGAAGAACTGCTAGGCAGAAAGAGATTAGTGGTGGAGAATGAAATAGAGTGTTTTGATAACAATAAGTTCCTGCTAGAAAAAAAATTGATTTCATAAAGTGAAATCTATTCTACATGCAAGTGTGTATTTATTTTTGTAAGTTTGCTAGTATAGGTGTGTGTGTGGGTGTGTCTGTGTCTGTGTGTGTGTGGAGTGAGAGAGAGAGAGAGGTTCATTTTTGTAACTGAAAATAGAAATGCTGTTGTAATCGATCTGGTAAAAATATCTTCTTTCGAAATGTAATTAAGATCTAGTTGCAAAATAATGGTTTAACTACTTCTATGCGAGGCGTGGTCCGTATTAGAATACGGCGAGTATCTATGTTAAGGATTTACCCGTCTAGCCGAAAACAATTCCATAAAAACAAACATTCTTCATTCAACATACTTAATGGCTATATATATATATATATATATATATATATATATATATATATATATATATATATATATATATATATATTAGTATGGTGCAAAAATAATATCGGTGTAGCACATATGCTACTTTTATATGTTATTTCTGAATTAATTCATTGGTTTATATAGCCATGTTATATATCATTTTGAAGCGCGTTTTGCGCTCTATCGAATCATGTTATTTGTTACTGTTCATAATCACTTCGTTTATTGTTTGCAGGCTTTTCGACAGCATGGACAAAATTCAAATCGGCATGATTTTCTTGTTCCAGTTAAAACTAGGCCAAAAAGCTGCCGAGACAGCTCGTGATATCAATGATACATTTGGCACAGGAACCATTAACGAGCGTGTGGCACAACTGTGGTTCAAGAAATTACGCAATGGTAACGAGAGCTGCGAAGATAAGGCGATCGAGGCGAGCCGACTCCGGTTAACGATTATTTGAAAGCCTTAATTAAAGCCGATAGTCGCAAAACCACAAGAAAAGTTGCTGTTGAACTCGAGGTCGACCACTTAACAGTCGTTTGCCATTCAAAGCAAATAGGAAACTGAGCAAGTTAGATAAATGGCTGCCGCATAGATTGAACGATAATAAAAAAAAATCGCCGTTTTGATGTGTCTTCTACGCTCCTTTTGCGTAACAAAAACGACCCATTTCTCGAGTAGATTGTGAAATGTGATTGGAAGTGGATCCTCTATGACAATCGGCGACGTTCGGCAAAGTTGTTGGATGTCGGATACGCTTCACTACACTTCCCGAAGCCGAAATTGCACAAAAAAGGTCCATGATGACTGTTTGTGGGTCTGCGGCCGGTCCCATCCATCACAGCTTTTTGAATCTGGCCGATAGAATTACAGCGGAGAAATACTGTTGATAAATTTACGAAATGTATCAGAAGCTCCAAAGTATGTGCTCAAAATTGGTCAAAATGATGGGACTAATTCTCCTTCGTGACAACTCTCGCCTGCATGTTGCTCAACTGACCCTGCAGAAACTGAACGAATTGGGATACGAGATTCTGCTTCGTCCGCCATATTTATCGAGCCTCTCGCCGACCGATTATCACTTTTTCAAGCATCTTGACAACTTCCTACACGAAAAATACTTCAAAAGCCGAGATGATGCTGAATCGGCCTTCAATGACTTCATCGCTTCCAGAACTCAAGATTTCTATGCTAATGAGATAAATAAACTTGGCAGAAATGTGTTGATTCTAAATGGTTCTTATTTCGATTAATAAAGTTTATTATGAAAGGAGTTATGAATTAGGACGTCAAAAAACGAACCAACCTAATATATATATATATATATATATATATATATATATATATTCACACACACACACACATATATATATATATATATATATATATATATATATATATATATATACCCGTTCACATAAACCTTTCATGATAAAGCTAGAACCCAGAATTAGATAGAATCGAGCAATTGCATCGACGTGGGACAACGCCAGACCCAAAGTGAGTTTCGATGTACTGCATCTCGTCAGTGACGTGCTCCGACATAGGCGCGTACCCAGGTCGACGCACTCATGAAGTGCGCAATGCTGACGACCTAACCATATGGGCCACGGCGCAATCTATTAGCTATCCCTCGATTTTTTAAATTCTTATATTTTTATCCAGTTCTACATTCTACGATGTGACAAGCAACGCGTCCTATACAACTAAGATAGATACTCTGGTAAACAGGCGGTAGATATCACATCTACAAACATTAATTGAAATTAGCCGACTCCCCAGACACGATTTCGGAACAACCTATTTGTTGAGGGACATCACGTCTCTACGAAGGATGACCCGCTTTTCCTACACCTATTAGACAATAAGAGGAGATTATACAATAGATATATAAATACATATATATATATAAATATATGTAATTTGAAAGTGGTATATTTAGGCAGCATTTTTTCAGTCCAGCAGACATTATTATTAACATCAGAGATACTTTGCTTTATAATTCTTTTTTATTATTTATTCGATATTCCGTATAATCTTTTTTGTATCAAAATTGAAACTATTAATGGCAGTTGTATAGTTATCACGAGTGCTTTCGATTCGACTACGAATCATCTTTACGTGTTGAGGAGATGAAAGTGATTGGAAGCGAAAAGTAAAAATTAAAATAGTGGAAAGTAAAATATACAATAAATTGTATCGATTGGCGAAAGGTTCAAAGTATATAAAAAGTCGATTATGAATCTGAGTATTAAAATCAACGATTTTGATATTAAATATATTATACAGACGATCGAAAAATGTTTTCTTTTTATTTAATAATGTCGACTTATATATATATATATATATATATATATATATATTAACCTTTTTTGTACCAATGTTCCTTAAATGGAACATAGTTTTCAACATACTATAGAAATTGTAATTTTGCTTTAAATATAACTATAAGAATAATTTATAAAATTTTTCATAAATCTGGAGTAAAATGAAGCTACTTTAATAGAAATAACTTATAAAAATTGAATTTAAAGCAAAATTACAATTTCTATAGTATGTTGAAAACTATGTTCCATTTAAGGAACATTGGTACAAAAAAGGTTAAAGAGGATAATGGCATCATATTGGATCAGGGATAGTATAACATCGAAAAGTGTGAAAAAAGAGGATTAATAAGAAAGCTTACTGTATTTAATAGCAAAACACTATTCAAATGAGCGATAAATCTAAAGATAGTTTTTGGCCGACCAACGTTTAAATAGATATTTTAATGGAGTTAAATAAATAACTCAGTGAGAGGAAAAAAAGGACGCTAAATGATACTAAGTAACTATCGCCAATATTGCAAGGTGAATCGGAAATGAACATATATATAAATATATATATATATACATATATATATATATATATATATATAGTAATCCATATACTGTACTGTTTCGCTGTTTCACAGCTCATCAGTGCGGCTAGACAAGCAACTAACTCAAGTCAGAATCGGAACTCGACCGACCGAACGACAGTCAACTCTTCTCACTCTTACGCTATTCGGCGCTGCTATGCGGGTAGTGAATCAACAATATTTTGACATCGTCCAAATGCCTAAGCTCGATTTGTTTACACAAAGAGCATCGCTTACTACTCTTGTGGCAGTTTGAATATTACTCCTCAAGTGTCCTGAACAGAAGCATGTCTTCTATACATACCATCATCAATGGATCTGACGTAATCTCGTCAGCATCTGACAAATCAAAACTATTTGCCAATAACTTTGCAGCAAATTGTACTCTGCGACCAGGGTCGGCTAACCTCCGTATTCCCTCTGAAAACACACTAGGCGGCATAGAAATTTCTGTACATAATGTTGTCAGGTTTATCAAAAACCTTGATTCTAGTAAAGCCACTAGTCTCGACGGCATTTCAGTCATAGTACTAAAGAGGCTTCAAGCGGAACTAGCTCCCATACTTACGAAGCTGTTTAAATACCGTCTTTAAGTAAAATGCTTCCCAACACATTGGAAGTCTTCACCAGTCTGCTCTGTATTCAAAAATTCTGGTGATCGATCATCTCCCTCTCAGTACAGACCAATCAGTCTCCTGTGCGTCATGAGCAAGTTTCTGGATAAACAAAGAAGTGGTCAATCACCTCAGCAAAAATAACCTCATGCAGTATGTTTTCTGTTCTGTGAGATCAGCAGCTGATGTACTAACTGTTATATCACACAGGATTAGCGAATGGCCCGATGGAGACTTTTTCTCTAGAACAATAGCTCTTGACATATCAAATGCTTTTCATAGAGTGTGGCATAAAGGCCCACTTCACAAGATCGCCAGCTATATAATAGCCGGAAGTATCCTTTCAGTTATAAAATCATTTCTTTTTGATAGGATTGTAAGTGTAGTCGATGATGGGCAGAAATCAGAAAGTTACTATATTAACGCTGATGCCCCTCGGAGTTCCATCCTGGGTCAAACTCGTTTCCTTATCTTCATTAATGATCTCCCAAATCACATGTTTAGGTCATTCGTGGACATTTATGCAGACGAAATAGAAAATGTATCAATCAACTCAGTGAATGCCTATTCTAGTTGTGAACACTGCATCTCCAAGTTCTGCCGCAATGACTTTATCTACAATGTGGTCTATGTTGCACTGTATAGAATTGTCTGTTGATTTAATAAAATTATAATTAAATAATGGCTTGAATTAAAGTTTAAAATACAAAAGTAAAGTTTCATAGTTCAATCGTGTATTCATTCGAACACTCTCTAGTCTTATCAAAATTCCAATGTTAATTTTATGAAATTATTTTTTCTATAATCACTTGAAAACGAACTTAAACGTACCAAAGCAACATATCATGGTTCAATTGTGTACTAAAAAGAACATTAATTTCGAACGAACGTCTGTCTTATAAAATAATCTACAGTTGATTGGATAGGCTGGGCGTTTCTGCTCACGTGGCGATAAAGCTTCTCAAAAGTAATTATAATTTTAGGATTGTTTCAACTTTAATCAAAATAGGATTAACATATCTTTTGATCTGGTATATAATTCTTGGCTTGGAAGTCATCCTTTTATTTTTCAAATTTGATGATCTTTATGCACAATTTCTTTTTACATTTATGACTAGGTGCATATAATGCTGTTTCTATTCATGCCATTATATGCAACTTCATAATAATTTGGTATAATATTCATTTGTAATTTTAGTGAACAGATCTACTACTCCATTACCAAGCGTGGGCTTCTGCCCGAAGAACAAAACCGATGCAAGTAATGAAAACGGGGGGCACAAATCTTAATACAGGGTGACCAAAAAAAAACTAGCCCCAACTCTAATTAGGCCCCGTTTCTTAGTGTTTTGTCCGAATGAAATGAAACTTTGGTCATAACTAGTTTATTATATTCAAAACATCACATAAAAACACTAGGGTCTTTGGCCGTTTTTTACTCCGTTCTACAGCATATGTTCAAGATGGCCTCCATTTAGCTCATTTCTTGAGACGCATCACAAAGTTGTCCATGACGTTCTTACAGACCGAATTGGTAAGGCTCTCATCTCCTCCCTGATGGCTTCCTTGAGTTCCGTGATGGTTCTGGGTTTCCCTGCGTAGACGCTGTCCTTAAGATAGCCTCAAAGAAAAAAACCTGGGTGGGGGGCTTAGGTCCGGGCTATGTGGTGGCCACTCAAAATCAAAAAGAAATGTGGTGGTCACTCGGGCTCCGAAGTTCTCTTTCAGCCAATCTCAGGACAGGTTTGAGGTGTGAGAACTTGCTCCGTCCTGCTAGAACCAGAACTTGCTCATGAGCGACGGGTAGATGGTCTGGAGCTCACTCTTGAAGGTTTTGAGGATCTTCACATACCGCTCCTTGATGACTGTCACTGCTGCGCCAGATTCTTCGATGAAGATTGGTCCGATGATGCCTCTGGCCGAGATTGCAGCCCACGTCGTGCACTTATGAGAGTGGCTACTTCATTGCGTCTGGGCGACCCCCAGAAGACATTTGTCTTGGTATTCGCCTTTCCATCAAGATGGAAGTGGGCTTTATCTGAGGTCCAAAATAGGTTAAGGAAACTTGGTGTCTGCTCGATCTTCTCGAGCATGTTGACTGTCATAGCCCTTCTCTTCTTCTTCTTGTCTCAGCCTGTAAGGGTATGCAGCGTCTGTATTCTGTATGGGTAAGCCCTGATACCGTTCACCAGCACTCTCCTGCAAGTCTCACGGGACATACCGAGGGACTGACTCCGCTTACGCACAGAGCGTTTCGGACTCTGCTGGAGAGACTCTCTCACTCTTTCGACCAGCTCGGCTGTTCGCTTCTTGGGACGTCCCGAGTGGCTTGAACGGTTCTCTCTGGCAGCGTTGAGGTTCTCCACGGTCCCATACTTCTCGAAGTGGTCCACCCAGTTCTGAATTCTGCTTTTGGATGGAGCCTTTTCACATTCCAACTGACGCATGAAACTGTCCTGGGTTTTCTTAAACGAACCTGTTTTGTAGTAAAATTTAACACAGTGTATTCTTTGTCCCAGCTCCCACTGGGGTCTTCGGTACTCACGGTCGTTGATTCTGCAATGTCCTGTAAAATAAGGGAAATCGGTGAATAAATAATGCAGATATCACATAAAGTGTACACGAGGTCTGTATACATCGATAAAAATATCTTGAAAAAAGGTAAAAAACATAAAAAGAATATAACCATGCCATAGATCGATTACTAAAAAGCATACGACCGAATACTACAAGCATGTATAATAGAATGTCTAAAAATGCAAAACATTACTATCATTATTTAGAAAGTAATGGAAACATGAAAAGTGGAATTGATAGCTGGAGGACAACAGCTGACGAAAATAATACGGATAGGCATTTTTCAAGAAGACTTGTTATCACATCTACGGTACTTATAAATTATACAAATTTACAAACACAGAATGAAGAATGCCCCCCCCCATGTATATCGATGATCTGAAAATGTTTGTAAGAAAGGCCTGAAAAAGCTGATAAACACAATAAGAATATTTAGTCCGGACATTCGAATGGAATTTGGAGTGGAAAAGTGCGCATGGAAAAAACTAGAGAATCAGTCTGGAACGATATTTGCTACCGGAAAAGTAGGAACTCGCAATGAAGCGAGCAACCAGCAGAGGATCTTGTTTGGAAGAAACAGCTTACCTTGTAGACGTGTATATAATCAAGTTTATCGGCTGTTTTCACTTGTATGATAGTTCATTTCGATCTATATTTAATGTTGAGTCACCAGGGTAGACTATGCACCGTGTCGGGGCTTTTAATTCTTCTTTATAGACTTTTATAAAATCTAGTGTTTGGCTGTTTTTCACTTATGAGGTGTTACATTCCGGTCTCCAGATAATGTATGGCATGAAAAACACACATCTGTCAGTTTAAACAACATTTGTCCTGTTGGGCATTTTGTGTTGAGTATCATCCTCTCTTTTTATATTCCAGCAGTAGTCTGCTGACATGCCAGGCTTCCATTTTTTAAAGGTGTTTTTCCATCAAATATTTTGCTGGAATCTTTCGTCATGTTTATCACTCACAGCACACAGAAAATTATCGAAAATGACAAATTTTTTAAACGTTGTACCTAATTTGACAAAAAAAGTAGTCATAAATGATTTTCCCATGCCATTGTATGTCATTTTTTGAATGTTGCACAATGTAACTAATCCTCATATATTATAAAAATGGCACAGATTTTCCCCTCTAGACCAAAATACGTAGTTTTACAACAACAGATGCCACATACAAATTTATTATTTTTACCTTCGACCCCCGTCTAATCTAACTACACTATGTCGTTTCATACACAGTTATTCTTTATATTTAGATTCTACATTGAATCCTAGAAGAGGCATCATCACTATTCCCTTGATCTATAGACGAAGTAGTTCGTATTTTCCCCTCTTCCTGCCAAGTCCTCTCACTCTCCCAGAAAAGACCGGGTAAATACATTACAACTATTTTGTCCTGACACCCTTATTAACTGGATTAAAAACTCTTACAAATACAACTACCATTACACTTCACTATTCGAAAATAATGATTTCTCCCCAGTAACATTTCTTCCTATGCTCATTGGCTATCCTTAGAAAATGTATTATTCCGGATCGTACAAGAAATGAACACATCAGACATTATTTAAGATGGCTGTACGATCTTCAGGCATTTACATAGATCATTTAATATTTACACCTAATGAACGTTCGTTCGTTCTTAACCATATAAGCTTTCTTTATTTACTCAGTTGAATTAATAAACAATATCGTCAAAACTTATGCGCCGAATATATGAACGCATCTCTGGCATACGTCTATGAAAAAGACCCCAACTCCACTCTAAGAACGTTATAACTGAAATATGACCCCAGATGATAAAAGTCATAAAAACATCTCTTTTTGTGTATTGTTTGTATATATTTTTTCTCTGAAAGTTAATGAAAAAATCCGCCGAATCTCTTCCTAAAAGAGTTTTCGTTTTTTTCTTGTGGGGGAAGGGAGCTTCCTTATTTATAATGTGTTTGCTTATTTTCTTATCGAAAACAAAGTATCCAGCGCGGTTATCGCTCCTTTCGGCCACCACGCATGCGCTTCTACCCGTCTTCCTTGAATTGGTTAAAATTGAATAAACCATGAAGTTAGTTGGATTACGTTTTCGTGGACCAGCGGGTAAGAGGGTTTGCGTTGGATCCTACGGGTTGAAGTCATGCGCCCATTCATCGCATCGTTTTTTCTTGGGAAGGGGCGGAAGTTTTAACATTTACACAGATTATTTATGTTATGTTTTACGTTCTTTTTCTGTTTTATCTCTTCTTTTCTTTTTGTATTTTTCCATACCCTTTTTTGCGATAAACACGCATACCTTTTTCGTGTTTTTTTCTCTGTTTTTCCCAGATTTTCTTAATAGAGAATCCACATAGTTTTATTTGTTTTATTTTCTTTTTTATTTCTTTTATGTTCCTTTTTATTTGGGCAAGACTGAAGTCTAGATGTAGAAACAATCTCGAACCCTCTGCCACGTAAAAGGAACTAATTGCCTGTAGTTACCGGTATATTACTATGAAAAAAGAAAACATTTTTTTAGATAATTAAACAATCAATACCTTTTTTAAATGATAAACAATATTGATAGAAATAGAAATATTAAATTATCAGATCATATTAAACATTTTAAACAATTCAAACAGAACGTTTTTTTATGATTTTATACTATAAAAACCGTTTTTAGTTTATGTAAACTAAATCTAAATATATCTAAATTTTTCTTTTTTTCGCCACACCTTGACTAACAATATTATATCTGCTATTATTTTGTGTATGTTGATGAACAACTTCTTACATTGCTATTCTGCTAATGAATTTATTTCTTCCTGTTTTGTTATATTTTTCCATATTTTTAATTCCTAACACTTTTGAGGGGAGCGTCAATAAAATCACATGTTTACCCCAGGCTATAATCGTCCAAACATTTGTGATCATATCTAATACAAGTATGCCAAAAATATTACAGCAATGTTGAGAATTTTTTTAACATTTGAGAAGTAGAAATTGTATAACAGTTTGGATGCGCGGATGAAAATGCATGCGAAATGTCATCACCGAGAAAAATTGTCTATAAAAAAGAGAAGGACCACTTCGATCATGAAAAATATGAACCTGACGAAATTATTCCTGCATAAAATTTCATTGACCCGATTGACCCTTCGATACACACGCAAACCATAGACGATTTATGGTCCTATTATATAAAAAAAAAACTGAGAAATGTTGAAAACAAGGAAACTTTTGGCACGCATATGATGGAATTCATATAGGGAAAAGGGAGGTCTTTCCACGTATAATAAAATGCCTATTTACATTGTTTAAAGTTAAAATTGACAGACGTTTGTAAACAATATTTCTTTCAAAATTATTTTTTAAAAATGTGTTCTCTTTGTATTGTTTATGACATTATACAAATTCTGTATACATTATTCATAATAAACAATTGTTTATTATTTAAAGAAAATGTTCTGTTTAAGCGTGCTGAAATTATAACGTTATTATTTCTAAAGTCATTCTTAACAACTTTTGAATTTTAAGCATTAATACAAGCCGTTATATAAAAATAATTTTATAAAATTAACAGGAGATTATCGCAGAATAACTCATGGCAGGGAGGCATGTGAAGCTTCCTACATAGTGCCATTTATTTGTCTATATTAATAGAGCATTCCATTCCAAAGGCCCTTTAGTTAAAGTACTTAGTTATCGTTTGGGATCAATTATACGGTTGACTTCCTTTTATAATGCTGTTTTACTATAATACTTCTACGTAGATGTATCAACATTCAAATTACAAGCGTGCTAGATTCATAGATTATTTATTTATTAATCGTTTGGGTTTTTTTAATTAGTAAGTATGAAAAGTGCACTCACCTTTATCCACTTGATAGCATACTGTATTTCTTATCATTTAGTTCAGTATTAAACGGTAGCGTTTGAGATGGTGGTGAAGAGTAATGAAAAGATGGATCATTCTTTAATTTAGTTAAGTTATTAATGCTAGCCTATTCTTCGACACTTTTCGGTGAGTATCATTAATTTATTGTGCATCAGGACTACTTTGTACTTTTTCAATTTTCTCTTGGTTCATTTATTAATTAAGTAATTGTAAGTGAGGAGTTATGAATTGTAGTATTACAACTATGAGGGGGTTGCTATTTGCTTTTTTTTGTTTACATCTTATATAAAGTCTCCAAAGTGTTTACAGCTAATAGCCGATTCTACTTTTACATTTAATAATATTCACGGTCCTTAAACCTAATAATCTCATGTTTCTCCGCTAAACATAAATAATAGGGCAAGGTTAATGAACTACATGTTTCAACCATTCTAAGTATTTTCCATTCGACTAAAGGTCGCCTCAATTAACTATTAGTAGTGTACTGAGAGTGAGGTGGCCATAGCATGTGTTTTATTATTCATTGACAATGTATGGTCACAGAATCTGTTTTTAAAGGTCATTGAAGTTCTGCCAATGTAAAAAAAATGTTTATTTCTGGGTTTTCTATGGTGCACATTTTAGCCTGGTATGCTATGTGAATCTTTATTTACCTCGCGTTTGACAACAGAAGAAAATCAATTGTTATTTATATTAGTAAATTACTTACTACTTTGTCGAGCAACGCCGGATGTTATTGCCAGCGAATACACAAAACAAGAACAGAAAAGAAGGCAAAAAGAACGCAGCATGTCTTTCAGTCTTCAGTAAACGAATCCGTCATCGACTAACAAATATTATTCACGCATTTGTACTTAGTTTCAATAAGTTTCAACGGTCCTTTTCGTAATAAGAGCCACTAACAAGGAACAAAAAGTCCTTTGTTTTATATCAATCCCACATTTTGGGGGAGAGGGAATCCCTTATTTAACCGAGATCTTGGTTGAATAATAAATAACCAATGTTGATGTAAACACCCAAACTCATCCAGCGTAAAAAGGACCGTATATGCTTTCGGAATTATTACGGACGTTTTTTTTTTTTTTTTCAGATATCAGATTTCGATCGGTCAGTTCTGGCTTATCGTTTTTCTAGTTCAGTTTTTTTCTTTCTTTTTTTTTATCGTAAGTGGTACTTCGTACAAGCAATGAAATATACACCTAAGTAAATAAAGAACTATTTTCAAGGTCGGTGAAAAAAAGAGAATTATGCTCTCTCTCTCTCTCTCTCTCTCTCTCTCTCTCTCTCTCTCTCTCTTTCTTTCTTTCTGATTCTCTCTTTCTCTCTGATTGTTTGAATCCTCTCAACGCTAGTTGACATTAGAACAAGCCACTTACATGGCTTCATAAGTAACTTAATTCACTTTCATTAAAGGGCAAATGCTTGGTGGCTGAAGGGAAGAGCATTCGACTGCAGAACTAAGCTTGACTTTGTTCGAGTCCCGCGACCAGCAGTAACTATCGCTTAAGCCTGAAACACTAGGGTCTGTAGGTAACAAAAAATTATTTATACTACCCGGACCTGTGGGAATTCCACAGCGGTATTTTGCAAATGTAATATATTATCGCTGGACATTTGTTGGCGTTTAGCGTTAATGGAGACCCACGCGATTATTTTAGGCCTCCTATTATAATTATAAAAGTACTTATATAAATTAATGGCGTGTCAAAATTTATCTGGGTATTATTCTTTCTCGTCAATATTCTTATAGGAGTCTCGCGAACGGGAACAGATACTTGGATCCTAGCTAGAAGATAAAGAAGGTATACTTTAGTTTCACGTATGAACCAAAAGCGACATAATTCAATGTTTTTTTACATTGCGTCTTCGGTGATTAAAAAATCCCATTATTTTAAAAGAGGACAGAAGGTGAGAACATACTGCAAACATTTAATTAATACTAATTTAATGTTCGTAGTATGTTATCACCTGTTATTCTCCTTTTTAATTAATATGATCTCCCGATCGAATAAATTATTATCTAGAAACCGTGACACACATAGGTACGTACGTATGTACGTTAAAGGTACTACAGTATTAATATATAGATCTATTGAAAAATATTATAGTATTTGAAAATCACCCCTTCTCAGGTACATGCTATTATAAAAAAACTAGACACCTCAAAAGTATGTGGACCAGATCTCATCCCGGTTGTGCTATTAAAAAAATGCTCTGCCGAGGTTGCTCCAGTTCTGTCCAAACTTTACAATAAATGCCTTAACGAATCTTGTTTTCCCGACTGCTGGAAAACCGCCTCTGTGGTACCAGTCTTCAAGAATGCTGGCGAAAGAACTGACCCACTAAATTATTGCCCCATTAGCCTCCTCCAGCTTTTCGCCAAAATATTTGAGTTCTTAGTTAATCAAGCCCTAGTCCAGCACCTAACAGCTGCTAAACTCCTGACTGACAAACAATATGGATTCAGGCAAGCCCGTTCAACAGCAGATATCTTAACTGTAGTTTCTGAACGTATATACCGTTCATTGGATAAAACAGGGGAGGGTAGAGCGGTGGCCCTTGATGTATCTAAGGCTTTTGACAGGGTATGACACGATGGTCTTCTAAGGAAAATTAGATCATATGGAATCACTGGAAGAATTCATAATGTAATTAAATCTTTCTTAAGTAATAGAAAAATCAAAGTTGTCCTCGACGGTCGTACATCCAAACAATATGACATAAATGCGGGAGTACCTCAGGGGTCTATCCTTGGACCTCTATTATTCCTGATATTCATAAATGACCTCCCTGATAAAATTGTTTCGGAGATGGGTATATTTGCCGATGACACCACTCTCTATAACAGATATGAGGAGAAAACAAATGAATACATATCCAAGGAAATGGCAGAAACTCTAGAGGATGACCTCCAATCCGTAGTGGAATGGGAGCAAAAATGGCTGGTCACATTCAATGCTGCTAAGACTAATCTTGTTTCCTTCAATAACTACAAGAAACCTTCTCTACCACCAATAGCAATGGCCAAGAACACATTGCCTGAAAGTACTTCTTTTAAACTCCTCGGCCTAACGTTTATAGGGAATATGAACTGGAATAGATATATTGAGAGCATTGCCAAGGCTGCTGCAAGGAAGGTTGGCTCCCTCTACCGTTCTAGAAAACTACTTACGCCTGACAGTATCATATACTTCTATAAGGCAACCATTCGCCCATGTATGGAGTACTGTTGTCACATCTGGGCTGGTGCACCTGCTGCTTGTCTCTCACTCCTTGACAGGGTTCAAAAGAGAGTCGCCAACCTGATAGGTCCTGAACTGTCATCTAGGCTTCAGCCTCTCTCCCATCGTCGAGATGTTGCATCCCTCTGCCTGTTCTACAAATACTTTAATGGTGAATGCTCTGACGAACTGCAAACACTTGTACCTCCCCGACGTAACTACCCCCGACAAACCCGACAAGCTACTAAGTCTCATCCCTTTACAGTAGAGATCCCTAGGTGCAAGAAAGCCTTTTACTCCAATAGTTTCTTCCCCAGAACTGCGGGTCTTTGGAACTCCCTTTCGGAATTCTGCTTTCCCAGCTGCAATGATATGCAGAAGTTCAAGTGTAATGTTAACAAACATCTTTCTACTCATCTCCCTTCATAATGACCCCGCGAATTAAGTCCCTAATAATAGCCCCCTGCTTCAAAGTGGTACTGTGCCTTGTTTGGGGTGAAAATTGAATAAAAAAATAATAAAAGGATGTATATATATATATATATATATATATATATATATATATATATATATATATGTATGTATGTATGTATATATATATTATAGTATAATATATGTATATATATATATATAAATGCAACTTTGTGTATGACTTCGTTATATATATATAAATATATATATATATATAAATAGATACAAAAATATCTACACACACACACGCGCGCACGCACACGCACACGCACACACACATGTATATGTCAACAGGCTATCCGGTATTGACCGATCTTCAAATACGCTTGAATGTGGTATTTTAATTCACGCATATTTTGTATTAATTATTAAAGATCCAATTTTCTAATTATTTTTATGTTGTCCACAGATAAAGTATATAAAGTAGAAAAGGTCCAAATATTGTAGAATTACATTTAGAATTTTTTATTCAAAACAAAATATACAAAATAAAGGTGAGAGGCGTCTTATTCCATGGAGTTTCAAAGAAAGGCCCTTCTCCAGAGATGAAAAAACTGTAGTAAAGCTAAGTATCTGTTTTGCTAGTTAGCTCAATTTTTTAATACATCTGAGAAAGAAAACTGAAAGAAAGGTATAAAGGGAATTCTCAGCAACGTCCAATATGCATGGTTGTAACTATTCAGTAATATCCGAAAATTCGCAATAGGTGGGGCGATTAGTGATTCCAAAGTGAGTTCCGTGTGTGTGTGTGGGGGGGTGAGTGTGTGTGTGTGTGTGGGTGACTGTATCTCTATTCGCCATTGTATGGAGTATTGTTGTTGCATTTTGGTTGGTGCGTCTGCTACCAGTCTCTCACTGAGACTTTCAAAAGAAAGTCACCAACCTCATAGGTCCTGAACTGTCATCTAAGCTTCAGCCTCTGTCCCACCGACGAAGCGATGCGCCCCTCTTCCTATATTACTAGTATTTTAATTGTAGATTATCCGACGAACTAAAAGCTCTTGTACCTCCTAAAGGTAACTACCCCCGACGAAGCTGACAAGATAAAAAAAAATCCCACCCCTACACAGTAGAGATCGTTAGATGTAAGAAAGTCTCCTACTATAATAGATTTTCCCCAGAATTACTAAACTTTGGAATTCCCTTCCGTGTTCCTGCTTCCTCAACTGTACTGACATCCAGAAGCTCAAGTGTAATGTGAAAAGTCATCTTGCTGTTCAAACCTCTACATAGTAGTCCTACAACTTAAGTCCCTGATAATAATCTCTATATGAAAATGACACTGTGCCTTGTTTGGGGTAAAGTGTTATATATATATATATATATATATATATATATATATATATATATATATATGTGTGTGTGTGTGTGTGTGTGTGTGTGTGGGTGTGGGTGTGTGTGTGTGTGTGTGTGTCTTCTCTACAATTATATAAATGTCACTTTGTGTGTGATGTGAGAATTTCTCCGAAACTATTGAACAGATTTTCTTTAAAATTTATAGAACTTTACTGTATAAGTCTGGGAGTGATCTTAATTAGGTTTTGTCTCAGAATAGCCCCGATGATTACCGATAATCGATAATGGAAACCGTTATTTTAATTTATCTATCATCGGTAAAGTCATTTTCCCCATGTCGTCGCTTAGCAAGTGGGTAAGTTGATAGCCTGTGTTTTTGTTTTTGTTTGGGTTTTTTTTCTGTATAATGTTGTCTGTAGATTCAAACTCCGCACGGAAATTTCTAAATTTTTATTCATAAACTGCAAAGAATTGTATAAGATTCAAAATTTACGTTTTCTTTTTTTTTTTTTTTTTTTGCATGACGTGATCTGTAGGTACAACCCCTGTACGTGATGTTCTTAATGTCTTTTTTGTTATATATATATATATATATATATATATATATATATATATATATATATAGATATATATATATATATATACTAGCAAGCCACTCGGCGTTGCCTAGTTGTAAAATACGCGTAAATGTGATATTTTAATTCATGCAAACTCCATATTTACTGTTATAGAGCCATTTCTTATCAATTATATTATACACAATAAATAGTAGTAATTTTAAAAGAAAAAAAACTGGGTGTTATCAGCTAGAATCGAAACCAAAACATAAGACTCTCCAAATTCATACGTTACTGCCTGATTTACATTCTTTAGCAAAAAAAAGGCATTAAAAAGTAGAAAATAACATTGTTTAACCCATAAATCTACATTAACAGATGCAGACATGAGCATTTGAAATCGACTTAATGATTGAGGTCATATTTTATTTTAAATATGACTACTTGGCGGCTACTTTTACCGGTTAAAGACCAAATCGAATTTGTTCCGCGGATCTAAACGTTTCAAGTCTGTATACCAAATATTGACAGAGGATTTTTGTAAGGATCGTTCTTCAGAAAAACACACAAACAAAGGCAATGTCTATATATGACAATTAAGCTACACAGAATATTCCGCGTTTCATCCACGCTAGGATTCGTCAGGCTTATGTGAAGGGTAGTGGTTATCTCGCGTTTTTATATGCGCACATTCTATTGAGTTTTTAGTAAGCCAATCAGCTTCCTAGTGTCCACTGCGCCCCTGCTAATACGCCAATGGGCAGGCACTTACAGGACAATCGATATTTTCAATGTTGACCCATTTTGGACCTCTTAAATCAATTTCAGAGCGAAAAAAAAAACATAAAAGAACGGCCCGTAAAAAAAAATCCAGTCATTTGAGGCCCCTAGCACCGCTCTGCGACTTTTAGTTTCGCAAAATCAAAAACAAATAACATCTATTTGTCCCGATTTCGAATACTGCGGGATTCAGCTAATCCGATGAGTCGTTGACAACGAAACGCGTGTTAGTGGATAATTATATTTTAAATAATAATTCATATGCCGCTCCCCATTTGGAGCCACCAAAATTGGTCAAAGGGAAAATGATTCCCAACTCGCATTGAGGTAAAAATGCACTTTCGTATAATTAATTTCAAAACAAGTATCTCAATTTACATCAACATAAAACGCGATACATTCCAGCAGTCCTACGAGATAGTATAATGGTAGCGGTTTACGCTTCTGTCCATAGCGTTATTTCGAATCTCGCTAGATTCAGTCATTCTGATGAGTCGTAGACGACGAAACCCGTGTCAGCGCATTATTATTTTTTTTCTAAATATATATATATATATATATATATATATATATATAAATGAAATTGTCTGTGTATGTACATTTCGCTACTAAAGTACTTTGTCAATTTTCAGTCTACAGACTCGAGATTTGACGTAAGAGGTATTGAGATTTGGGAAAATTTTGAGGGTTGTCGATTAGAATTTGGCTGTCAAGGGGGTCAACGTTCAACAATTTAATCATTGGAAACTCTACCAAACTCCCCCGACAATTTTAGATCTAAACTCTTGATATTATACATATAGGTTACTAGGACATGGATCATAATTTTTAATTTGATTGGTAGCTGAAACAATAAATGCTAAGGGGTCAAAATTCGGGTCAAATTTTTAAAAAAATTACCTCTGCGGTATTTACGAAATTATTTAGCCAATTGTTAATCTAAACATTTGAAATTTTACATAAAGTGTATTTAAACATAGGGCAAGCTTTTTAACCGTTTTTTTGCCTAAAATTTAGCTAACAAGGGGGTCAGAATCCAAAGGATTTGATAATTGTGGTCTCTAACAAATTATTCAGCCAATTTTGGGTCTAAACATTTATAATTTTACGTAAAGGGTATTACGAAATGCAGCAATCTTTTTAAACAGTTTTGGGCGAAAATTTTGCTGCCAACAAAATTAAAAGAGCTGACCTTTGCTGACTCTACCAAACTACTCCGCCAATGTTGCGTCTAAACACTTGAAATTTCACGCTTAGGTTACCTGGATATAAGTCAAACTTTTTAATAAATATATACATGCATATGCACATAAAGTTATGAACAGTACATAGGGTCTGAGCAAAGCGGGGCTGAACTGCTAGTATAATATATATATATATATATATATATATATATATATATATATATATATATATATATATATATATATATAAAATTCTCGTTCAACAAAATACTGGAACCTTGTTGGAGGCGTAGAAAAATTTGTAAACTACAAGTAGGAATACGTTATTGACGCTATTTTCTTATATTGATGTTTTCAATTTAAATTTCATAAACGGTAGAAGCTTAATTGGTAATCTATTAGATATAGCAAAGCTCATAAAATAATCTACAGTACAAGACCTTGCACTGAAAAAATGTTGAATGCCCATATGGAAATAAGAATGGAAGAAATAGTGGCAAAAACTTGGCTCAACTCGCATGGACGTTCCAAGAATTTCGAGAACGTTGCAGCGGGCCAAATACTAAATTGTAAAAAGCGGGCATCCGTCTTTCTTTATTCATTCTGGCTATTTGTTTGTGCACAGAAATTAGTGTTATTTAGTTATGCGGTTGCATCTGGACAGTGTATGTTAATAAGACGTGCTTACAACTGACATTCATTGCGTTTGTTTTGAGAAGCCCCGGGGATCCGTTCACCAATTAAGGATTGTCTCTGCGGTATTAACGAACTGGATAGCGGGAAAGAAGGAGGGGGCGTTTGCACGCAAATTCCACTGATCCAGGCGGGAAGAAATATATTGAGTATCGATTGACAACAATGATGATAATGACGAGAGATCACAAGTCATGATCACCCACTGGCCCCATCCACGCATAGGGACACGCACGCCACGCGTATATATATATATATATATATATATATATATACATGCGTGGAAATTGTTGTTAATTATATATATGTGTGTGTGTGTGTGTGTGTGTGTGTGTGTGATATGTATAATTATTGCAGGTTAGAGATATCCAAAGATAGAAAACAATAAATTTAACGAGCTAATTAATAATGCTATTAATAATGTTATTTGAATATAAAATATTGCTCAAAGAACAATATTTTTTATATTTAAATAATACAAAGAGCAATATTTACATTTATTTAATTTCAAATAAGTAATTTACATAGTCACGACTAAGAAAATATCAATGTTTCGGTTAACTTATCTCCTCATCGAGTGACATAAATTCTTATCTCCTAAGAGATATTATCCTCAAACTATAATTTTTTTTTTCAAATATTGAAAGTAAGAAAACGGACCACATGTCAGTAACTCGTATACCCAAACAAGAAAAAAAAGAAATAAAGGTAGATATAGATGAAGGGATATATAAAAATAGGGAAAGAGATAAAAAAAAAGGTTAAATGGAAGAATTGACAATGATATATCCGTTAACAACTAAACTACACACGCCAAGGAACGAATGAAACCGAAAATGAGGGTCTTCTGGGGAAAATAGCTTAGAATATCATCTTCATAGTAACAACTAGTAAATAATATATAATCTACAGTTTAAGGGAGGCGAAGGCGTTAATATTCTAAAGCAATCAAAGTTATTAATAGCTGTTTGCATTTGGCCGTATTAAAACCCAGAACTGACATATATAGTCCAGAATAAAATATATTTATTTTTTTATATTTTTTTATAATGATAATTTATTTTATAAAAAATTAAATCCAAGCAAACTAAAGACTAAACATAAAAATTAATATAGAAAAATTATTAAAAATTTAATAAATCAAAAATAAAAATAGACATTTAACAGATTTGAATGAGTGTATAAAAATTAAAAATTAAAAATAAAGATTAATACATATGATTCATCAAGTATAATTTAAAATTGTTTGAAAACTATAAATATTTTAACATTGTGGATAATATATTTAAAATGGATAAAGATTTAATGAAATAAAATATATTATTTAAATAATAATGGCATAATATTAAAGTAATAAAATGTATAGTATGCTTTCATAAAAAACTATACATATACATTTATAAAAATGCACGCATACACAGTAATATGAAAATTTTACAATATTAAAGGTACTAACGGTTTAAATATACATATATTAAATGGATAGGAGTAAAAAAAAACTGAGCATAGAAAGAAGAAATAAAATAAAATAAGAAATGAAAACAAAAAGGTAATTCAAAAATTTAATGATAATCTAATATATGCAAGGTTATGTGTCTGTCTGTCCCTCTGTCTGTCTGTCTGTCTGTCTGTCTTCATATTTTCAAACTCTATTTTTCCGAAACTAAAAATTGCAGAGCAGCGCTAGAGACCTTAAATGATTGGATTTTTATTGACAGCACTTTTAATGTACAAAATGTATAACGATTTTTTTTTCAATTTTGACTCCATTTAACCTCTTAAAAACTATGTTAACCGGCTAAAGAACCGTCCATAAAAATCCAATCATTTGAAGTCTCTAGCGCCTCTCTGCGATTTTTAGTTTCGGAAATGATAGAGTTTGAAAATATGGAAACAGACAGACAGATAGACAGACGGACATAGTGAGTTTATATATATATATATATATATATATATATATATATATATATATATATATATATATATATATATATATATACTGGATGGAGCGATATATATATATATATATATATATATATATATATATATATATATATATATATATATATATATATATATATATATATACTGGATGGAGCGATAAATTTGTCGCCCTAAATAAAACAACATTACAGCTTTATTTTAAAACTTTTATTGAAAAATCAATTCAAGTAACTTGATTATGTAGTAGAGCTGACATCTATTCAGAATAGCCGCCTTCAGCTTCAATCACCGCCCCGATACGGGTTTTTGAACTAGGAGCATACCTTTTCCACAAGCGCGGGCAAGAGCTCGGCGAATACTCGGGGGATGCTAGCGAGCAGGCTGGCTTTGGTGTGGTGTTATCGGAAGTTCATGGCAGAGATGTATGACCAAACGAAGTAGTTCGACGGGTTCAACTTAAGGGAGGAGGGGGTCAGTAAAAAAAGATCGTATTTGTCTCGACGTGTGAATGCACGAAGCAGTCCAGCGAGATTTGTTCGGGGTAGGAAGAATGCCAGTGAGAGAAGGGTACAAAGTCGTAGCACTCCTTCTGAACCTAGGCCTCTTTCGACTTGTGTCCCAGCGCCGAGTCACGCTGCTACACCCAAGGTCTGCCAGCAGCCACCTAATTTCACCAGAGGATCACATCACTCTTCAGCAGATCCAGAAACAGTTCGTTGTTGACTTTCAAGCCGACTTCAAGATGGGATGATTTAATTTTCCTAGTACAGAGTCACACAAAAGTAGCAGGCATCACGTAAACTTTGGAATTAGTTAATTATTTTTCCAGATTTTCCAAGAGAAATTAATATTCTAAGAATTTATCAAATTTGACTATACGAATCTTATGGACTACGGAGGAAAAGACATTTATAGTTACGCATATTTTCGGATGAAGTCTATCCACGCAGATCAACTGAAATTCAAAGAACGGTTCGGATGTTGCGAATTTCGTGTCCCACTCAATAATCTATAGATGAGTCAACAAGTTCAGAATTTATGGGACTGTGCATAACACAAATGGTAAAGACACTAATAGACGATCAGCTTGGTGAAAAGTTCGGGACAGGTTGGAGACGAATAAAGTTTTATTTAATTTAAAGTTTTAATTCCGTTTGAATTAATTAATTCTAAATTTACGTAATTGAATGAATATGCTGTATTTGTTTATTTTATTTCATGCATATCGTACTACAATTATATAGAGTTGCTAAGTCAAAGAATATTTTCATGGTTACAGATCCGATGCATCAATAATCAGCAATAGTTTATACAATCCATAGCTTCAACATGTAAATATATAAAATAGAAAGTACACGGTTTCGTTTTTAAGTTATGTGTGATTATTCGATTCTTTGACACACACCAGATACGAAGCCTGCAAATAATGTATTAGAAAAATATGTAAAGATGTTTCGTTTCGAATTGATATCGAAGAAAAACTGTTCGATAATTACAATGATACGGATATAACATTGCTATACATTTTGTTTATAATTTATAATTACACACACGCACACACATATATATATATATATATATATATATATATATATATATATATATATATATATTTATATATATATATATCTTCTGCAGCCTTGGACTCTGCTATTGGCCAGCATTTGGTTGACAACCCGTGCTGTGCCGATAGATATAAAAAAGATTGGTTCGAGGTGCTACATAGAGCGGACTCCAAAAACCATTTAAAGATTTTGGAGGCCGTCTCTATCGCGGTGCGTCAACCTTCTTTGTGCCGGCAAAAAGAAACATCAAACGCATTGTTTCTCTTTGGGGAACTTTGAATTTTTTCTCCCGCTTTTTTTTTCTCCCTCGTTGTGCCAACATTTTTAATCGTTTTTAAACGTAAATAAATTTAATTAATGTCCCCGTACGTTGGCACATTAAATAAGTTCCCCAATAGAACTCTTTATTTTCGTTACAATATTATTTAGATTGCTATCGATTTACTCCTGACGAGATGATAGCCGAAAGAGCTCTCGAGAAACTTCCGCCTAGTATTTTATTTAAAACTATATATATATATATATATATATATATATATATATATATATATATATATATATATTTGAAAATCTTTCGAGGGGTACAGAATTTAATGATGGCTACATATAGACCAATATACATAATGATTATTTAAAAAATAAAAATGAAAATAAAGGCTAGCTAACCCGGTTTCGATCCTCGCTCAACAGAGCCAAATTGAGGACAATACGATTAAAAAAAATAAATAAATAAAGTCATGAATATGGCAACGAAAGGAGAAAAAAAAATATCAAAAATAAACAGGGGAAACAAAATTACATAGAGACCAAATTAAGTCCGAGAAGATTTTCTTTTTGCTTGCAAAGAGAAGGTCTCATCGACTTAATATAAATAGTCTCTAGAATTTTTAAATGATATGGAGAGTGCGACCTGCTCAAACTAGTGAACATGTCGACACTGAAATTCGTGGCACACGCATGGTTATTTATAAGGTGGTCGCAAATCGCAGAACCATACGTATTATTCAAAACATCCGACGGCGAGAAATTTGTATAACGAATTTTTGCAGGCACATGCTGTTTCAAACGAAAATCTAATCTTTGTGATGTTTATGGCTTTATTTATTTTTTTTTCTATAATCGTATTGTCCTCGATTTAGCTCTGTTGAGCGAGGATCGAAACCGGGTTAGCTGGCCTTTATTTTCATTTTTTATTTTCTTAAATAATCATTATGTATATTGGTCTATATGTAGCCATCAATATATATATATATATATATATATATAAATATATATATATATATATATATATAAAATATCGTGATGACAGTCGGCAGTTCTACCACTTGACTACGGAATCGGTGGCCGCAATTAAACTGTCCGAATGTCTATTTAAATAAACATCCGTCCGCCACTCGTAGAGGGCTCAAACGTTTGCTTGTAAACAAACCGCGAGCTTCGCATTTTTTCAGCTAAATTAAGTAGCGAGTAAGATAATTTACGATAGTGCTCTACCCAAGAGGGGGGCTTTATAAAATATATTTTAGTCATCGACATACAGACCTGTTTCGTTGTTTCACAACTCATCAGTGCCGCTAGACTAACCCCTATCCCAAGCCGAGGATCGAACCTAGAACCGTCGTGATGACAGTCGGCAGTTCTACCACTTGATTACGGAATCGGTGGCCGCAATTAAACTGTCCGAATGTCTATTTAAATAGTTTAGGAATTTAAAATTTATGATTTGAAATAGTTAAATTTCCAATATAGAAATTTTATTGTATGCAAGACAAAGAATACAGTAGAATGAAATATATTTCCTTAACTTATGAGTTTTCGATTTTTATACATCTCCTCGGACGAAAAATATAAGCAAATATTATAAAAGGTTTGCGTCTAATTTGCTAAAGATAATAAGCATGGAAAATTTATTAAATGTTTTTAATGTTTTTAAATCATTTTAGCTACATAGAATAAGGGGAAGTGGATATTAATGCATGATGCAGCAAAAAAATGAAAAAAAAAAGGATATTGAACTTCAAATCGAAAGTGCATGCTACATGCTGTAATGGAAGCTCTTGCTATTCGGCAACGCGTATTTTGATAAATCCAATGAAGCTGGTAACAATACAATATATACATATTTCCACAGTTTTTCTATAGTTTCATTGGATATCCGGCAAATCTTTGATTATATCAATCCGGTAAAAAAAAATTTTTCATATATCATTTTCAAAATTCAGTTCAAGTTTTCAATCAATTTGTGAATAAAAACCAAAAGTTTTCTGTAGACAGGCAAATAAAATTAAATTAAAATTAAATGAAAATGAAAATAATTAAAAAGAATTGCTTATCAAATCAAAGCAAAATGGTATTTAAAAACCAGATGCAGTTTTTGTTTATCAAGATTATATTTGTAAGTCAGGACAGGTGAAAATGTTATAATATTAAAATCTAAAAATTTAAATTCTATCTTCTAAAAATCAGGAAGTGGTAGAAGAATTTAATTTGAGAGGAGGAGAAAGAAAAAGAAACAGAAAATAAAGAAAGCGTCTTACTTATAAATCTTGAATATGAAATGTCTAGACAGGATTTGACACGATTCAAAAAATAGGTCACGATTCAAGCTAAGTGTTCAAAGGCGGAAAAGGAAATAAAAGAAAAGAAACAGAAAAAGAAAGAAAAAGCCTAGTAATGTTCAAAAAGAAAGAACGGTAGGAAAAAAGAAAGGGAGAAAAAGGAAAAATAAAAGCCCTACTTCTGTTTGCTTGCTCTTAACATATAATTCTGAAATTTATAATTCTAATACATGAAGTGAAATCCAACGTATATACTTAATGATAATAATATTTTATTGAAATTTGTTAAAATACTGCATATATTAAAAAAAGGTGTATTAACATAAAAACATATAATAATAATAATAATAATAATAATAATAATAATAATAATAATAATAATAATAATAATAACTAGCAGGACCCGTGGAAATTCCACGGTAGTTAAAATCTTTTAAAACACATCAGTAAGAAATTCCTTATTGTAATATTACAAAAATGAACGTATGGAAGCAAGTAGAACAAAGAACTTTAGTTTAAACTTTTATTGAAGGTCAATGCGATCGTAACTGATGCTGTTGATATTGTCAGGAAATGCTGGTGATGATTAAGGCGGTGACAGGGACGTCGATCAGCTGTTTGGAGTGAGAATAGTGGTCAGTCAGCAGGTTCTTGTGGCTGTGAATTAAAAAAAAACTGTGTGACATTGTTGACATCGATTTTGTGCAAGTTCTGATTGACCCCAAGTTGTTTAATATTTCAGGACATCTTGGATTACATGTATAGGTAAGGAATAGGTCTGGCTTTCCATATTTACAGAAAACTGCCATTGCATCTTGATACAGTTGTTGAAGATTCCTAAGACTTCCTGTAAATGAAGATGGTAGTATAACTGGTACACTAGAATCACCATCTTCATTCCTTGCTAAATGATCCATTAAGCCAGAATATTGAGCAGCTCTTGGTTGACTTTGATAGCTTTTAATGAAGTTAAATAAGCAACCGTCAATTTTTACATATGCAATAGAAAAACACGAAAAAGGATTGATATGCTGTAAAACAAAAACAAAATAGAACAAGACGTAAAATATGTTTTGACTCTGTATTTGCGAATGGTGACTTTGGTGATTTATTTAATAAAGTCATTCTTGACTTTTGTAACATTTATTTCGAAACATATTTTTTGTTATGTAAGTCTCACTCAAAAGTAAATAAAAAAACAGATAAAGTGGCACAGTAAAAAAAAAACGAACTCGTAACGTTAAATGTAAAAAATATATTTATTACTGAATGAAATGGAATAAGCGTTCCGTATTCACTACAATAATAAACAGAAGACATCGTTAAAAATGTAAGTAAAATACTATTTAAACTGTGGAACGATACCTTCTATGCATAATCGTCTTTAAAATAATCCAGAACCATAAATAGACAGTTCATATATATATATATATATATATATATATATATATATATATATATATATATATATATATATATATATATATATATATATTTGTTGTTGTTCGGGAAGTTTTGGAAAATAAAAGGGTTTAATGATTTTTTAACTAATAAAGAGTGAATAATAAAGGGAGATAATTCACATTAATTAATGTTTGCGATGATGATGACGCGTTTCATTAATTAATGTTTGCGATGATGATGACGTGATACCGTACGGACAAGCAAATTAATATATAGATAATAATAATGCAAGAAGACCAGATGTCGTAATAATTTACAAGAAAGAAAAATCCTGTCTAATCGTGGATTTTGCAGTCCCAGCTGATCACAGGGTGAGTATAAAAGAAAAGGAGAAACGAAGCAAATACACAGAGCTAGCCAGAGAGTTAAAAGGGATTTGGATGATGAAGAAAGTCCAAATAGTACCGATAATAGTAGGAGCACTAGGAACAATCCCGAAAAACTTCGAAAAAAGAATGTCAGAAATTGGAATCAGAGGAATAACTGAAAAAGTACAACGACTAACGATAATGAAAACGACTGAAATATTAAGGAAAACCCATGAATGCGGAGAATAATACAAGACAATATAACAAATAAGCGTTACAGGGAATGAAAAACACCGAAACTGAATATTTACAAGTTCTACACCCCCCATCATGCACTCCCCCAATTGTTTCATCACCAATCCCCCACCCCCAAAAAATGATACCAAAGGGCCGAGAAGGGTCAATAAGGACTGAAAGACCGAGGAGCGAGCGCCAACCAGACCTCGGCTGGACAAGCCCAAAGAGAACTGGGACCTTGGGGAGGCTGAGTGCCACTCAAATTCCAGCATAAACCAATGGCCACTACCAGCGAGAAATCAATGGTAAGCGGCTGTTGCGATGATGCAAATTCATTTGCAAATGCTATCGAAGGAGGTGGAGAGGTCTGGACGTCTGGGGAGGCTTGTTGTCACTCATCTTCCAGAGAATACCACAGGTCTCCAATCAGATCGTTTGTTGACTTGTGTGAAAGCTCCATGTGAGCCAATAATAATAATAATAATAATAATAATAATAATAATAATAATAATAATCATGATATCAATAATATAAGAAGCCTTAATAATAATAATAATAATAATAATAATAATAATAATAATAATAATAATAATAATAATAATAATAATAAACTAGAAACTTTGAACTTCTTATTATTAAATAGGGCTTTGCGATATTGTCTGATTCCAACTTCCAAAACATAGACATAATATTTTATAATATTACATATATATATATATATATATATATATATATATATATATATATATATGTATGTATGTATATATGCATAAATGTAAACATTGTTAAACAGAACAGAATTCTGCTGCTTGTTATGTATTCTCCTTTTTCTCCGCCTGTCTAATATATTGTTGGTGTTTGTACTATATATCTTATGAATGTTTTCAATTTTTCGCCGAAGCCTCTTAAGGTGACAAAAACAAATTAAGGAGAAAAGCTACAAAAAGAAGAGTATATGTATATGTTGCTTTTTTTTTTCTTGCTTTAGCCTTATGCTTTTACTGCTACCAATATTACTTGGACGGAAATGAACTGGCCGTAGTTTCTAAATGGTGTCTACCCTTATGAAATTCGTTCGTTCCGTCTCAATACGTTATCATATCAACATATCAATATTTAACTTGTGCAATTGCACATTTATGCAGAAAAATGAGTTCCTGCTTTTAAAATGATCCAAACTAAACGGTGTTGCTTCATCGGAAAAACATCATTGACAATGTAGCTAACCACATTCAAATATATGAAAACTGATATTTCCATTGTAATATTTTTATTTACAGAAACTTTTATGCTATATATATATATATATATATATATATATATATATATATATATATATAATAAGAATCACTTAACTATGTTTATTTACATATATATTATTTCATGAATATTATAAATTAAAATCAATTTAATATGCATATAATACTGAAAGAATATTTTCTTATTAACCTAATACATTTAAATAATTTAAATAAATGATAAATACAATTAATGAATGTTTACGTAAGGTTTCCTACAATATGACTTATCAAATTAAATTAAATACATTTACTGAAAACGAAAATGCGCATATTCTTTGAATAAAAATGAATTCAGTAAAAAAAAAACACAGGTCCATTAGATATCCCCGAAAGACATATTTTCATCTTCAGTATAGTCTACATAGTTTAATGCGGGGTCTTTTCAAGGCAGGAAGTTATTTGTCTATGTAATCATGTTCTAGTATATTTTACCGATGTGTTTTCTTCTGCTATTCATGATATTAACATCAATATTAATAGCACAATCCGATAAGACGCTCCAACTTATGGTGGATACTGTGGTTGAAGCAAGTGTAAGTAAAGGACTTTCTTTAAACATCTCAAAAAACGGAAAGCATGAAAGTGTTCAAGAACACCAACGCTCCAACATGTAGACTATAAAGTCGCGGTGCACCAGTTAAACATGTCAATAAATTCAAATATCTGGGATGCTAGATCACGTCTGATCGAAGGTGCACTACTGAAGTACAAAGTCGCATAGCCACAAGCAAAGTCGCTTTCAGAAGCCTGTCGTGAATCATGACCAACAGAAATATTAAAATAGACAGTAAATTCTGAATACTCTGATAGGCTCATAAAGTAGTGGTTGATGGGCAGAAATCAGAGGCCACAGTATTAATGCTTGAGTCCCTCATGGGCCCAACTCTCTTCCTGATCTATATCAATGATCTCCCAAAACACTTACTTAAATCATTCGTTAACATCTATGCTGATGACACGACCATCTATGGCAACACTCCAAAGGCCGTAAATGACAAAGTTTTCTCTGATTCTCTCTCCTCTGAGCTTGAGCGCGTGGTTCAGTGGGGGAAGAGGTGACTGGTTACTTTTAATGCTTCTAAAACCAAACTCCTATATTTACATCATCAACTCTCTGACCCTCATCTGGCATCAATTGAAATCGGTGGCTCTCGTCTAGGGGAGGTTCCATGTTTTGACAAGCTTCTGGGTTTGACCTTTACTCCTGATTTGAAATGGAACACGTACATCAGGTATGTTGCCAAAGTCGCTGAGAGGATGGTGGGATCTTTCTACCGCTCCAGAAGATATCTCACTACTGATGAAATTCTCTATCTGTATAAACGCCAAATATGTCCAAGGATGGAGTACTGCTGCCACATCTGCGCAGGAGCTGCTAAAAACAGCCTTCCTGTCTTGACAGAGTACAAAATAGACTTCCTAGCTTAGTGGGGGATGCCTTTTTCTCTTTCCTGGAGCCTCTCTCCCACAGAAGAGACGTTGCGAGCCTGTCTTTGTTTTATCGTTATTTCCATGGTAAGTGCTCGTCTGAGCTCCAATATCTGGTCCCCCCCTCGCCAATCTTTCACGAAAAACGCCCGTCTGGCTGAAACCATTGTCATTAATTTTCCCCACTCTTTATCTGTGTCTAAATCCAAGCGTAGATTCCACGAGCAGAGGTTCTTTCTTAGAAGTGCAAGACTGTAGAACTCTCTTCTGTTTGCCTGTTTCCCACCTGAGTACAACTTGGATGTCTTCAAGTCCAACATAAATAAATTCCTGACAAACCGCCCTCTTAAGTAAGACACTTTATCAAATCTCCAATACTAACTATTACTACGATGCTATCCCATTGATTACTGTACACGCAATAACCGTTATCCCCGAGTGGCTTCCGGACCTTGATAAATGGTGACCTCCATGTAAAAAAAAGTATGTATGGTCTGTTCTTTTATACGGTTGTGAGTGCTGGACAATCACCAAGCACAAGGAAGAGATTAGAGGTAATTGAAAATTGGTTGCTGAGGATAATTTTGAATACATCTTGGACAGAAAAAAAAAACAGCAAAGCAAGAGATATTAGAAATGACAAACACAGAAAGATTTCTAATATAAACCGTACGAAAAAGACAAATAAGGTTCATGGGTCATGTCTACAGAAAAAGCGGGATAAAGCAGCTTAGTTTGACACGAAACATCGTGGATAAGTGGAGAACATAGGTTGACAGTCTGAACACGTGAGCAACATAAAAAATAATGAGCAACAATGAATTCATGAATGACTCAATGGAGAGAGATGAATGGAGAGCCATAGCCATCATCAGGTAAGACACTGCGTGAGTAAATGAATTCATTTATATATTTTGAGATTTTTTTTGTTCAATTTAATTGTATGCTGTATTCATATTTCTAAACATCTTTTGGCGTTTATAATTTTAGATACACTATTCTACTCAAATGAAATATAAGATCCAAATTTAAATTTGGGTTGCAATTTTATTCGCCTGAGACAGAGTATTACAGTTTAGCAGATTATTAAATAATCAAGTGAACAAGCGACTATGTTCTCACATCAGAAAAGCATTGTGGACTAAATTTTTAATGATTTTGTCAAACCGGATTTATCGATGAAAAATCAATTAATTTATAGGGTTAATTAACTTATTAATTAAAATCGCTCAAGACAAGGCATGAAGTCACTTGATTTAAAGAGCAAACAAGATTATCGCAAAGACAGGAAATAACGATTGATTTGACTCACAAAAAAAAAAACACAAAGTAGAAAACAGTCAGCAGGAGACGAGTCCCAGTAGCTTGCGCAGTGTAGGTGCAGTATCTGTTGCGCATCAGATAGACACCCTCAGATAGTACCAAGGGGCGCGATTAATTAACTAGGGGGAAATGCACCGAATGAAAACATCTGACGAGTAGACGACAAGACGGTACTACACATAACAGTATCGCATTTTGTGTAGGCTGTTTTTGAACCTAGTCAACGACGGGTACTTTTGCTAGTATGTATATATATATATATATATATATGTATATATATATATACATATATATATATATAAACGTCAAAACTTTCTTTCATTCGTGTAGAGCTTATGCAGATATATAAAATCAAAGCAACGAAATGCATTCATTTCCATGTATATATATATATATATATATATATATATATATATACATGGAAATGAATGCATTTCGTTGCTTTGATTTTATATATCTGCATAAGCTCTACACGAATAAAGAAAGTTTTGACGTTTATATATATATATATATATATATATATATATATATATATGTATATATATATATACATATATATATATATATACATACTAGCAAAAGTACCCGTCGTTGACTAGGTTCAAAAACAGCCTAAAGGGTTTGTTGTTGGTGGTGTTATATATATATATATATATATATATATATATATATATATATATATAACACCACCAACAACAAACCCTTTACCAATAACTATGTCAAACTCTTGTAAAGTGATTTCATATTTCTCTCTCCCCTTTTTCTCTTTCACACACATACACACATGCGCGCGCGCGCACACACACACACACATGAGAGAGCGAGAGAGGAGGAGAGAAAGAGAAAAATGAGAGGACAGAGATAGAGAAAGAGAGAGGGGAAGGAGAAAGAAATATGAAATCACTTTACAAGTGTGAAGACATAGTTATTGATCAAGGGATTGTTCTTGGTATAATTATTATTATTATTATTATTATTATTATTAGTAGTAGTAGTAGTAGTAGTAGTAGTAGCAGCAAAACAAAATGCGATAGCCAGATAAATGTTAACAACAATAGACAACGTTTTAAAAGCCGAAGCTGTGCACAATAACCGTGCATGCAACAAGTCATCAGTTATTTTGCTCCCCCTTTGTTCGTCTCATTTGCAACTTCCCTTTCCATTTCTTTTCAGTATTTAGCAGATCAAAGCGCGGAGGCTGGTCGAACCGGTCACAACAATTCCGTCCGCAGCTACCCACACCCACCCTTCTTCCGCTACCCGCCAATACTCTCCGCACCACCTCCGCCCATTGTCCTGCCTGTATAGATAAAAGGCACATAAAATTGCACGCTGAATTTTCCCTGTTTATCGCCGTTGCGTTCAATCAAACCGGTAACTCGATTTTCATGTCCAATAATGCTCTAGTCTCTAATCCCGCAGGGACGAAGCAAACAACACCCCGAGAACCCCAACACACACTATCGGCTTTTACGTATCACTATCGGATGTTTTGTTTACCGCTAACCACAAATTACATATGTCTGTTTTATAATTGTTTGGTTTTATTCGCTGTTAGTTTACCAGTGTTCCTGGTGTGTGTACTGATCTGTTGCGACTTTTGACCGGTAAGTGTAACTACATGTGCTGAACAATAAAAAACGCTGCTCTATCCTGTCGATTTCCTTCCCTTTAGACTTGAAAGTGGGTAAACCACGATAAAGGGAAACATGCAAATCTCAAAGGTTGAGAACTAACCCTTAAATAATCGATAATGTCTTTTGTAGTAGAATTCTGTCACTAATGGAAAAATAGGTTTTATACAAAAAAAAACAAAACAAAAAAACACGACGATATGCGCAGTGCGCGCACATAGCTTCGATCTTTTTTTTGTGATTTTGATCTATAAATGCGTCCGGGTAATGATAAGAGCTATACTAAGGCTTAGATTTAGGGTTAGGCTTGTTCTCAAGATAAGACTTAGGGTAAGGGGTATGGCTACTGCTAGGTTAGTCGTTGTTTTATTTACGGCATATCAACCGGGTTATTTAATGCCGAATCTGATAATTTTGGAAAATAAGATATTTACATGTTTATTTGTGGTGTTTAGATTAGTTGTTTTGCTTTTCAACCTAGCAACCTTTTTTGTGTTCAATCATTTCGGCCAAAGTTTTTATGTGTCAAGTTGTTTGTATTCACGGTGTTTAGTTTTGTTTTACGGCTTACCAAACATTTTCATGTTTTTCAATTTCAAATGCAGGAATTTTGGAAAAAGTTTTAATGCCTCAAGTTGTTTATATTTTAAACTATTTCTACACAGTGCTTGGTTGGTTATTTTTGTAGAGAAAAATTGGTGCTTATACAGGGTGTCCACAAAGTCTAGCTACGTTATGTAGTCAGACTTTGTGGACACCCTAATCTACAGGATGCTTCCATAATGTAGCCAGACTTTGTGGACACCCTGTATTTTTAGGTTTGCGGAACATGATTGCAATTTGAAAAGTGAAAAGATAAATAATAATAATACATCAAGGTTTGGTACTTTTGAATTAGATAGCCGCCATCTTACAAAATCCTGATCTTATAGCAGCGAATCACTAGATTAGAGTGGAGTTAAGATGTATACAATGAAAAATAAACGCCATTGTTGAACGCATCGCGAAATAGTCGGCAGCTATCTGTGTGGGTTTATGTGGCTGCAAATATATGAGAAAAAATATGTTTATGCATTTACTCAAACACATGGACATGCTCCACTCTCTTGAGTTGGAAATAGAATTCTTTTGTAATAGAAGCCACATGGTGTGTGCTTTAATATAATAACTGAGTAATTTTAACGTAATTTTAATCTAATTTATAAAACTCACTAGGTCTGTCTATCATCTTTTTCCTAAGTGCATCTCTATCTAGACGAAAGGTCGCAGATCGGGTCAAGTGATTTACATTTGGGTGGACCATTCTTGTATGGGTTTTTAGCAGATAAAATAGTTGTTAAGCAGTAAATTGGAAAAAATCGAAAAAACATTGAAAGTTGGAAACATAAACTTTCAGTGCTTTTGTTCGTATGCGCAAATATACATTTATATGTTAAAGTAAGTTCATTTTCAACTATTTCTTATTCGACTGACGATAATTCATAAGGTAATGATTTAGACTAAAGCACTAAATGTTCGGCTAGCGCGCATATATATATATATATATATATATATATATATATATATATATATATATATATATATATATCCAGCACTGTTGAGGAAAATACTGAAAATTTATGCATAAAATTATATCTTCGTATATTAATTTATGATTAAATGAAGTAAACCAACGAGATATTAACGGGTGTTCACTGTGTTCACTGTTATAAGAGGTCAAATCTTGGTGTATCCGGAATTACAGAACACTGGGACAGAGTTCAACAACTATACTGGTCACGCAAACAGCTCACATATTACAATTGTCTACCGTCACCGATCCGAGCACGGACAGCGTTGACTGGTCGCTTCTGGGTCTTTCACTCTCCGCACAAAGTGTTCATTTCTATACAAGGATTATATTGTCAGGAACTAGATGATTATAAAATTTAAAGAAAAATTGTACAATATACAATGGCGTTGAAGCAAAAGATTGTAAGATATATATTTGACGGCGTCAAGCCAATAGTCCGTTCGTAAATCGTGTTTGTGCACGCGTTAACAGTCAGCTAATTAAAATTTTCGTTTTGAATAGCGGCCACAATCTCGAATTATCAGTACATGTCAACTCGTATTTCTTCTCTGTTTTTCTGAAATACACTTTCCTTCCCTTTCTTTCGGATACGGATGCGCGTGTGGTCTATGGGGATAACTAAGATAGGAGTTCTTGTATAAGAACGCAATTGACGTACCCCGACCTGAGGAGTTTCATTTTGTCAACCTGTAGTTAGAGATCTTGTGCAGATCCGCACTCTCGATTCTTTCTGTTACTCTCACTCGACGGACATGAATTCCTTACTCGCATTTACTGTCGAAATCTGATCGTTCACGTCAGTTTATAACTTGGGAAACAGGAAAGGTCGAACGCTCTCGGGCCTACACTCCAGTCAATAGGATATCGCCCTGTCGCACTTAGGTTCGTTCCTATTGGTCGATTGCCAATCTTACGTAAGCATCGTTGGTAATTTTCCATCAAGGAATTTTTCACGCCAGCGATTTTGCAAAGGGTGGCCTATGGGTCATCGTCATCCAAAGCTTAAACCAGAACAATATTTCAATACTATTCCCAATTATATCATTAATTCTTTGTCAAAACAGTATCAGTATTCAAGTGTTATTATTAATCATATCCGTTTAACTAAAGTTATTTTTATATTGTTTTTGAGTTGAGTATCCAACCAACAAGGAGAAGCCAGTAAGGCAATCGGGAATTCCCGGTATTTCTCTCACATAATAAAAGATTTTAGTAAGCTCTCTCATAACTAGTATTACTGTTAAATCCGTTATCAAAGGGATTTAGTCATATATACATACACAGTTACTTTTCACTATTATATATTGGATACAACATAATAGTCAATAGAGAATTGACTTTATATTAATAAATACGAAATGTATATAAATCTAATTATCATATTTGAGCGCATTTTACGACTGGACAACGCTGAGCACCCTGCTAGTAACAAATAAAATAAATTATTTTTTCATACGTGCGTGATGTTTATAACGCTTGTCTAATGCTGGAATTTTCGCCGGCACTGAAGCTCACCAACTCTTATGATATGGCTCTTTCAAGCATGCCTGGCTCTGAGTCTAGCTCTTCTACGTCAAGTCTTGCCTGGCAGTCTTGGTAATGCTCAAAAGATCCTTAAAGGCACTCAACATATCCTAAGGGGCCTAATGCCTCTCAAAATTTTCATCAGACGAAATCTATATTTGTCTACAGAATACCAGAGAGCTCGGCGACAACAAAACTTGAGAAGTTTCAGGATGATCTTGAGGCCATATCAAGTATCATACAAATCACACTTGGTAACTCTGAATCAGCGGAGATCAAGACATTCGGAATAAGGTCACCAGGTTCAGAACTCAATGCCAAACCCCGACCTATCAAAATCAAGTTTCCATCTCCTGAACACTCTCAACGTTTTCGTGCTGCTGACATGGACTCATAACAAACTTTTTTCGGAAAGAATTCACTGAAAAAAAAAAACGAGTCAGCTGGAGAATTCTGATGACTGAGCTCCGGATGCGTCGGGCTTTTTGAGAAAATGATCTACGAATAAGTCACGTTCACGTTGTTCAACTGCCAAGCTAATCGACCCCAATTAGGATTTCCAAAGATTCGAAGCTTCCGTGGCAAAAGTAGCTTTCTCCTCGGACGACAAATAATACCATATGCCGGACTTCTGCTCAAAGATTCCCACACAATAAAGCGCCCCATTTTTGTCAAATTCCCACTCTATCAAAGTCGTCATGACAACACCTGCTCTCTCCTTCAAAAATTGAACGAATTTCAGAAGATTGTTACGAATGAAGAAGCTGACTTGATTATTGTTACAGAGATTTCTGCAGAGATAAAAAAAAAAAAGCTGAAATACATTTCCCCTGTTTTGCGGCCTTTGGTTGCGAACGTTTGGAGAGAAGGGGCGGCGGAGTGATTCATTAAGCAAGACTCTCACTCAAGCCTTCCTTGTGGACACCTTCTCCGAATACACTCTCGTGGAATGCGGTGCTTTGCAGGTTGAGGATGGGAAGAGATTACTGAACAGTTTTTGCTGTCTACCGCAGTCCAAACTCCACCTCAGATCATGCCCTACTTGATACCATTAAAGTTATGTCAAGACGCCATACAGATTGTCTCATACCTGATGTCTTCAATGCACCTTCTATCCATTAACAGGCAAACTATGTTTATTAAAAGATCTGTTCAGCAACAAATTATTCGATACTGCGTAGGAGTGCTTTATTTTCTCGACAAAGTGTCGAGTCCAGATACGGCCAACGATCATCTCTACTCGACCTAATATTTTCATGCTATTCTAATTCAGTGTCCCAGATTCGAACTCTGTCTCTGTTCGGTAAAAGTGACGTGGCACTCTACTTTACAATGTAAACTTCTTTTATCTCCACCCTTGGAAACTGATCGCCCGAGACGAGACTATACTTCACTGACCTTAATCTAGTTTAAATGGCTGCTAGTGAAATAGATTGGAACGCCCTCACAGAAATCCAGTCCGTTGAAATTTTGCGGCTCATTATAAAGCATATCCTCCTGTGGCTGACTGATTTTGCGATTCCTTGGAAGCATTCGAAACGGTCTAAACGCAAATCGTGGATTACTCCAAGGTTCGTGTAAGAAAGAAAGCTAAGGGATCTTGCTTGAAGAAAACTATTAACTCAGCAAAACTGATGTAGCGTTCAAGGTGTATCGAAAGCAGCAAAATCGCGTAGAGCATCGCTAATGCCGACGACAATTTGAGAGTCAGCTGTCAAGAGATTCTGGAAAGAATCTTAAAAACATTCGAGGCTCATGTGCAGCAAAATCAGATACAAATTTTGACCTTGTTGATCTGATGGAGTTCAGTAGGCGTCGCTTTTTGCCAATGCATTCGCAAATATATTTAAGAAAAACGATGGCCAAAAGTCTGGACCTGGTAGTCTCACCAATACAGTTGTTTGCTGTCCTGACGAGATTGAAAAATTACTGATGATCTTATACGTGAACAAAGGTCATAGACCAGATAACATCTATCCGAATATTTTCATTGCTATTGTATCCGAACTAGCCGTCCTTTTTAAGACTATTCAACATGGCGCTAGCTATAGGGGTTATTCCTGATGATTGTAGAGTAGCTACGATATACCCAATCTTCAAAAAATATCACAGAAAAGATCCGCTGAACTATAGACTAGTGAGCTTTACAAACTGCAAAATCATGGAGATGCTGCTAAAACGAGAAATAATAACTCATCTCACATACACTTCAGTCATTTCAATCCTACAGTATGGTTTTATGCCAAAAAACTTATGTCCTACGACTTTCCTGGTGACGGAAGAGTGGGTGACTCGAGTAATGGACGAGGGTGGCATGGCCGACATAGTCTTTTTAGATTTTGCCAAGGCGTTTGATTTCGTCAATCACCATCTGCTCATTCAAAACCTCTTTTCGTATGGTCTAAACACAGTCATCACTGGATTCGAGTGTTTCTTGGGGGGGGGGGCGAACCTACTAAATTCGGGTGAACAGCAGCCTGTCTCTAGAAGGGTCCACAAGGGTCGGTGTTTGGACCAATCCTACATAATAATATAGCTACTGATGTAGGCCCCTAATATGTAACAATACAGAAGAACCATTGAATTAAAATTTTCATTAAAATTGAGATTTATAGATCGGTGATGTCTTGTGAATCAATAATAACCTTTTATCTGTCTCAGACAAATAAGCCCTAGGTACTGATGTCACATCTGGAGATGAATGCTCAAAGCACCCCTTTCCACCTTGACAGAGTACAAAAAGACTTCGACATCTAGTGAGGGGCCTTTTGTCTCCACCCTCCTACTACTTTCTCACAGATGAGACTTTGCGGGTCTTTTTCTTTTCTGTCGTTATTTTCTAGTAATTCTCGACTCGGCTTCTATCTTTGCATCCTTCTGTAAAAGATTGTCAACAAACACTTGTTGGCTACAACAACTGCCATCATTTTCCTTTATTCTCTCTCTCTCTCTCTCTCTCTCTCTCTCTCTCTCTCTCTCTCTTAGTGCCTAAAAGTAAGCGAAAATTCCACGAGCAAGGTTTTTTGTCTTAGAACTATCCGTCTGCGATACCGCGGGACTGCTTTCCAGTTGATTATAACGGAATAGTTTAAGTTCAGTATAAATAAATACTTATTGAGCTGCCCTAAAAATAATCAAATTATGATCATTTTCGATGACTACTGATCATTACAGTGTTTCCTCACCGGGCACCTGGCACTCATTAACAGTTGAATAACAAAATTAAATTGCAAAAAATTAAATAACAGTTGACTTAAAAAAAAAAACAAAAAAAAACAACACAGCTACTTTTTTTGTAGTTGTGTAATAGTAAATAAACATTGTCTTTTTTTTACATTTTTCTCTTCTCCGCAACGTCTTCCCACAAAAAATACATCGCGAGCCCGTCTCTGCTCTACCGTTATTTTCATAGCAAGTGCTCGTCTGAGCTCCAATCTATGGTCTCATATTGCTAAACTTTCACAAAAATAACACTTGACTAGCTATAATCATTATCAACGAATTCCCCCATTCTTTATCAGTGCTTAAATCTAAACGCATATTCCATGAACAAAGCTTCTTTCAGAGAACTACTCACCCGTGGAACCCTGCTCAAGTGGTCTGCTTTCCGGCCGATTACAATATGGCAGCCTTCAAGTCCAATGTAAACAAGTTCTTGTTGAGTCGTCCATTTAAATAATCTAGATTCTACCCATTACAATTAACGACTACACTACCACTTTATATTCATCAACCCTTACCATCGAGTGGCCTTTGGGCCTTGATAGGTGGTGATTCTCTTGTAAAAAAACCTCACCCGCTACCCCCGTTCTACTCCACCTCTACTCACCCTGCTTATTGGATTTAACGATAGACGCGAAACAACAAAGAAACACTCTGTTAGTTTCACCTTGTTTCGACAGTCTAACGTTTCTTTGTTACTTAAAACGTAAAAGGACGACTACATATCAAAGTAATGACTGTTTACAAAAGCTGGCATGAATATGAACTAATTGCCCGCTTTATTTTCCTAGTCAGCGTACGTTAAATGTTACTACTTTTTATATATATATATATATATATATATATATATATATATATATATATATATCGATACATTTTGACTGGGTTCAGTTTTCGCCAGCTAAATGTCGATTCAATCCGAATATTGGACTCCTTTGGATGTCGCTTTCCACCCGGACGCGACCCAAGGGAGCGGCACCAGAGTTTGAGCTTGACTTTATGTCGCCCTCCCAGTGGACGCGGGAGAGCAGATGTAGCGCAAAGCAGTAACGTTTATATAAAAGCGAGCCGGGAAAGTGTGTGGTATGTGACAGGGGGGTAGAAACGTTTTAAAGAAAGAGGCAAAGAAAGTACCGAGGTTGGGGTAGGGTGTTGGGGATGTAGTCGATCGGTCGACAGACAGGCGACTACCCGAAGCCGCGAAAACAGACTGACGGACATTCAGAGACATATGGATCTAAGCAGATGAAAGAAAACGAAAGTCTTAGAATAATAGAACGTTTTCAAAGCAAACAGCATTTGAAACCATTTCTCTTTATTTAATCTGCTAACCAGTTATTGAAACGTGGTTAACTTTTAGCTTGCTCGAAGTCGCGATCGTGGCTTACCGTAAGATTTCGTTAAACTTTGTCTTGTTTGATTTTTCTTTTGTTTTTCCTATAAACAAGATTATTTTAATGTGTTTGTTCTACAATATATCGACCTTTCTCGTGTTATTTAATGCCGTGCACAAGGAATACCGTAGTTGTAATATTGGCGTAATGGATACCCTTGATGACTATGGAATCGACTTTGTCGGGTTCAATTACTATCAGATTTCTTTTAATCATATTCGCAATAACACCGCTGTAAATGACTTTGTGGCGATTGAATCCCTAAGCGTTTTCAACGAACCTTACAGCTCGTATAGCTGAATTTCTTTTTCTCCTTTCTACTTCGATTCACTGCCTTCGTCACACATAAAAGCATATTTGTTTTAACAGGAACGTGTTAACTCAAAATAAATTACAATAAATAAAAATCGTTTCAACCTCTAAAAGTAAGAATTATATGCCAGTTTAATAAATCAACGCGACTGAGAAAATTCTATAAGGAAAAGTAAATTAGTTACGAGTACTGAGTTCTTCTGAGTGACACCTGCGACATTCCTCGAGTCTCAGCATTAATAACGCTCATCATATATGAGTAAAATGCCATGCATTGAAATTCTTTAAGCTTGCTACAGTAAATACAGCCATCCAGATACTAGACTCTCTCTCCCCCTCTCTTTCTCTCTCTCTCTATCTATCTCTAACACACACACTATCTCTATATATATATAGTGTGTGTATATATATATATATATATATATATATATATATATATATATATATATATATATAACTTTGAAACGAAGTTGCTGGTGCTCTTCACTATACTTTATTCAAGAGCTTCAAATCCTCTCCACAACTTGGTCTTCATAAGTATATTTTACATCTTTTTAAATATTGTTTATATATAAATATGTTTTCTTCTTCACCTCATGTTTTCTCGTTTCATTCAGCAAAACCCGTTGTTAAGTTAGCACGATAACTCAAGAGCTGTTCGTAGAATTCATGGTTTTATTCGTCTTTTTTCATTTGCCAATCAAACTACATGAACATTAATTGTTAGCGTTGTTCTCGGCACTTTCGCCAAAATACATTATTCAAAGTCAGGAGTGGCACGACAATCTCTCACGACACTATGTGGTGCGGTTGATTTTTTTTTATGTTATTAGCAAAGTACTATGATCCCTAAATCCGTGGATCGATGACCGCCTTAATGGACTTTTTGATCACGTTATTGGCTGTAAAACTTTTTTGTGTGATTGACTATAGTCCACTTGTATTAAACACACAAAAACAGATTTTTTTAGTGATGAACGTATCTGTCATAGATTAAAAAAAAGGATAATATTGCAATCACCATGTAAATCGATCAAGTAGCTTTGCCTTTTTGACTAAAAAGTAATTTTTACGAGTTTTAATATTAATAGTATATCGTAGCCATTACGAGGTTTATTTTGATCTCTATTCCTGGAGAGATTGTTAGGAATGAGGTCTAATGAATTTAAAGTTGGCAGAGCGAGACACTCCATTTTCGCTTTCTCATTAAACTTTAATAAGATCTACTGGATCAATTGACGTGAATTTTTGGAATATGACACTTTCGTTTTATGACAGTTACGCACATCGAAAGATATTTTCTGTATATTTTTTTTTTGTTTAAATTATGATGAATTGTGGAGACCCGCCATTTTTCTCATTTTTAGGATTTGGTTGTCCTATGATGTTAAATTCGAAATCCAAATATTTTTATACTGATTTTAATTAAAGTGGACTATTTACAGTTCCTACCGTCGAAAGAGAGAGAGAGAGAGAGAGAGAGAGAGATAGAGAGAGAGAGAAAGAAAGAGAGAAAGAGAGAGAGACGTTAGTTGTATAGGGTTACTTGGTTTGTGGCTCGACGACGAAGATATCAATCGCGCTTGCCGCTACCAGTCTGTTCTGTTTTCTGCTGTTTATTATTCTCTTATCAACCGACATTCCTGGAAATGTAAATATTAAGATATAACATTCTTTTTTCTATTTTGCATTGGGCATTTCATAACTTCTGATCTTAGAATATAAACAGTTCTTTGTTTTCATGATAATTACAATTCCGATCATTTTATGAGAGAGAAGAATGTAGAGCAAAATCCATCTAGAATGTGCGAGTGTGTGTACTTCTGCTTTCAAATATGCGTCGCCACGTCCTCATACCCAACAGGAGATTTCGGTTAAAAACTAAATACTTTATATATTGAAAATAAATTATTTGTACACAACTGGTTTATTAAAATATTTACATATTTGATTTACCTTTTCAGGAAGGTTACACGCTTCTGTTTTTTTTTTGTTTTGTTTTTTTTTGTTTACTGATACACGTTAAAAGATTATATTCCTCTATTGATGATCGCAAATTGAAATCACTACGACTTACATAATCGTTGTCGAAGCACACACTGTTGCTCCTTCACCTCGATGGAAAATATGCTTTGTTATGGAGGTGAATACGTATGAAAGAATGATAAAAATATACCCAATTAAGAATAAATATATTGATAAGACTCTCCCTTTGTTTCTTGTTATATTTTGGCATCTGGTTTTCTGCTTTAACGTTAGATATCATATCTAGAAAACGAAATTATCTTTACTATTATATAAAAGGAACTGTGTGTGAAAGTTGGTTTTCTATGGACTTGAAAATGGAGTAGTTGATTTTCATGAAATTTCACAATTTATGTGCCCGGCGATGTTCTTAGATAGGTTTTGTATCGGAACGTTTTGGATGTGAATAATCGATGATCGAAATGATCCGATGAAATAAGGGCCAGACGATTTTCACTAAAGTTAACACTTTATACAGCCTAACATCACAAGTGCATTTGAAAAGTTTTATTACAACATAAGCTGAGAGGCTCGACCTATAAAAACACGGAGCGGGGTCTTCAATTAGGGCAGGCAATAAATGGATTTGACTGCAAAATCGTCGATTTCACCGATTCCAATGACAATAATAATATAGAAATGTGAAGAATTACTTGATCATCATTTAATCTCGGGCAATGTCAGGTCTCCCTGCTAATGTTTTATAAACATTAGACATATACGTAGCCTTATATAGGGATTGCACAAAATAATGGACAATAATATAAGGCATTGTTTTTTGTTGTTTTTTTTGTTTTTTCTCCGATAACAACCCTCCCATTAAATTCCACGTTGCGATGTTTTCAGCAAAGAGTTTCTGTTGAAACTGGATGATCCATATTATTGCGGTAACTTTGGATTTCGTTGTTTTTTGTTGTCTTCCCAATCCTTACAAGTTCATAACGATCTCTTCCAGACAGTTTTGGCTTTCTTCTAGAGTTTTCTTTAAAGAATGATGCATCCATGATTCTAGTTTTCTGAGATGCGTCCACCAGTAATAACTAAAGTTAAAACCGGAAATACATCAGATCAATAACTCTTTAACAAAAGAGTTCTCTCTCTTGCCAAGTTATTTTCGTTCGTTTCAGCTGCCCTGTTTGTTACTGATACACGTTAAAAGATTATATTCCTCCATTGATTATCTCAAATTTAAATGACTACGACTTACATAATCGTTGTCGAAGCACCCACTGTTGATTTATAATCGTATTAGGCCGGCCAGATAAACGCATGGAAGCGGTAGCGAACACGTCGGAATGACCATTACAAATGTCGGAAAAGCTTTACCGAATCGTTTCATTGATCCGCTCCTAAACTCTTTGGACCCATCCTTCGTTGTTTTATAAAGATAGACGCATGGCGGTCGAAATGACGAATCATTGGTTGAGTGATAAAACTATTTGGTTTATCTCTTCCATAGTAGCTGACTCATTCATTCAACTCCGATATATTCGTAAATAAAAACTGCTTGCCTGACTTCGCCATTGGAATGGTAGACTAACTTATCGCTTCAAGTCAACTGACAGTATCCCTCACTGTTTATCACCCCCTCTCTTTCTCCTTTCCACATATATAAACACACATATACACATGTACATATACCCATTCACAATGATAATTAACTTATATTTATTTGCATCCGACTGAAATTATCGGCTAGAAAACAAAACAAAGATTTCGTCAATGCTTGGTATTACGTTTTCGCTAGACGCAAACTTCTGTTCTATGTATTAATGAGTGGTCGCTTATAAAGGCACAAAGACAACTCGAGAATAGGAGTTGATACAAGAATTATAAAAATAGTAGAATCTGCTATTAAGCATTATTAAATTATTAACGCACCAATATCACATACTGTATATGCATACACACACGCACACAAACGCACACACACACACACACACATATATATATATATATATATATATATATATATATATATATATATATATATAACAAAGTAAAGGTAATCAAAAGATAAAATCCACGAATTAAAACGAGGTCATTAAGAGTGCTCAATAAAAAAGAGCAAAATATAATATTTTTATTTTTATAGACAAATATTACATAATTGCTACACTGACCATGCTAATGTTTCGGAGCAATTGGTTTATTAAAAAACGAAAAGTTCTTTAACATGCAAAAGAAATAAAGTTTATCTGCCACTCAAAGCATTTAAGTACTATCTGCTTTTAATAACAGAAACTTTATTACTGTCGCCTGACCAGGGACTTTTGTTTTTTTAATAAACCATTATATATATATATATATATATATATATATATATATATATATATATATATATGATGAGAATAATGGAAAAAGTATTTCGACGAAATAGAGAGATAAAAAAGATAAAAGTCAAGTGATGTGTTCATAAATGTTTCGTATTTATTGAAGAGGAAGTCTCGCGATGAAGACAAAACGTTGATAAACACATAGCTTGGTTTGTTCCTTTTCTATATCTGTCTGTCTATCTCTCTCTCTCTCTCTCTATATATATATATATATATATATATATATATATATATATATGTGTGTGTGTGTGTGTGTGTGTGTGTGTGTGTGTGTGTGTGTGTGTGTGTTTTCTCATATAAATTATTTCATTATTGGAATCATTATTGGAATCCTTTAAGATGATTTGTATATTTATTTATTTGTTTGCGGCTGTTATCTTCATCTTCATAGCTGTTGCTTCACGACGATTCAGCCAATAATGTCTTCGGCCTTCGTCGGGTGATTATTATACTTAAATACACAGAGATGTCGAAACGAAATACATCAGTCAGAAAAGTAATTATATATATATATATATATATATATATATATATATATATATATATATATTATGTATTACTTTTCTGACTGATGTATTTCGTTTCGACATCTAATTAATATATATATATATATATATATTATGTATTACTTTTCTGACTGATGTATTTCATTTCGACATCTAATTAATATATATATATATATATATATATATATATATTATGTATTACTTTTCTGACTGATGTATTTCATTTCGACATCTAATTAATATATATATATATATATATATTATGTATTACTTTTCTGACTGATGTATTTCATTTCGACATCTAATTAATATATATATATATATATATATTATGTATTACTTTTCTGACTGATGTATTTCATTTCGACATCTAATTAATTTATATATATATATATATATATATATATATATATATATATATATATATATATATATATTACTTTTCTGACTGATGCATTTCGTTTCGACATCTCTGTATATTTAAGTAGTGTAATTTGGTATTGTATTTTTTTAGTAATTATTACTTATACATATACTTCATTGTGACAGAAAACTGACATAGGTTCATCAGTGTTTCGTGATTTAGTCGCAATAAAAGACCAGCGAAAACCATTGGTTCCATATATTATTATAAATAAAAAAAATAAATAAAAGACACAAACAAAAAAAAATCGGCTTCTCTTCATTCGCTCATTATCGAATAATGCAATGGCGATTTTACCGACAAAATATCAAATGCCCTTCGGTCCCAGGGTGACAGTAAACTTCAACGATAATAACCGGTGACATGAAAGACTTAATTGCTGAGGAGAAAATTGCTTTAGGGAGGAGGATGACCAGATTCGTCAACTACTTTTTGATAGTACGCAGGCGTTTGTGTGCTTGTTTGTTTTTTTTGTCTTGATTTATTTTATTCGTTTAGATTAGTTTTATTTTAGTTGTCATCTCTTCAGGGAAAGGCCAGTTTAATCTTAACGTGAGCAAAGACTATAAACTCGTAATGATTTTTTTTCGGGGCTACTTTTTGTCATTGTTGTTCGTGTTGACTTCACAGAGTATTAGTGGTTGCAGTTACTATTCATGTCGAAATAATTAGACCGTATTTGGCGAGGTAAATACTATCCCTCACGTCACGGCTGATTGGTTCGTTATTAATGAGAGACCTTCGAGCATAAAGAGGAGTTTTATGTTCGTTTTATTTATAATTTTAGCCAATATTCTTCATACTTTTATCAGCGTGTTGGTCAAATTTCTTGCGTTTTTTTATTATTATCAACATATTAATCTCTTGCTGTTCTTTTCAATTTATTTGTTTAAAATTATCGTAAAATTTAAATTAGCTTTGTTCGCTTAATATTTTCGGGAAAATTAAATTTTCTCATTTAAAAGTTGGAATGTAAGAATAATTAATCCCTCGATAATTGTTGCTATTATTTTCAAAATTATGATTTTTTTTTGAATGACATACAAACATTAATATATAAATAAAAACAAGTCCTGCAAAAGGTATAAAACATAAATTTGCTTTTAATGACATTGGAGAACTAAATTTTAACTGTAATTTTAATATAAATTTTAATATAAATTGCGAAAGAAACTTTTAACTATATTTCAGAATCACTATTAGTCTTTATTCTTTTGCCTCGATTCTTTTTTTGTTTGTTATCGCGAGATGTGGTGATATTCTACCCTAACGACTTAGAGCATATCATGCTATAAACATATTAAGCCGGCGCAAAAGTTATTTGTTGATTTTAAATTTCATCCCGAGAATAAAAGAAAATAATCTTTTTAAAAAATCTTTATTATCAGCAAAAAAAAACGATTTTTGCTTTCTTTAGTTCATTCCATCAGCAAAGCTGCTTCTGAATGTCTCCGTTGTAAAAATTTCGGTTTTGATATAAAATATGAACGTAACCTGTGTTCAATCTTCTCTCGTAATATTAACTTAAGATTATCTAAATGTTTTTCGATCCTCGATATTACTTATAATTGAGGTAAGCAAGATCAGAATATACATAATTGACAAGATTATACAGGCAAATATTTCTAAGAGATTTTTCTTCATTAGTGTTGCGTGATGACCAGCATTATCATTATGGAAGAGTACTTCTTTTTTTTGGTGGGGGGGGACTAAGGAAAGTTTTTTCGTGTAAATATGGGGGAGAACATTGTAGAATAATATGGATGTTGCTTTTATGATTTGAAAGAAAGTGCATAAATTAATCACGGTGATATTTTTACGTGTTGAGAATGCGGACAAAATAAATGACAATGATTTAACAAACCCCTTCTATTAACAGACAAAAACTGTTGCATCGATCTGACATTATTGATAGTATTTTATTAATACTAGTTATTATAAATAGTATTTTATAATACTATTTATTATTAATAATATTTTATTTATTAATAGTATTTTATTCATATTATTTATTATTAATAGTATGTTTATTATCACTATTTATTATTAATAGTATTTTTATTAATACTATTAATTATTAATATTATTTGAATACTATTCATTATAAACAATAGTTTATTATTACTATTTATTAATTATAATACTTTACTAACACTATTTATTAATAATAGTATTTATGAATACTGCGTATTATTAATAATATTTTGTTAACACTGTTTATTATTTATAGTATTTTATTAACACTACTATTAATAGTATTTTATAAACACTTTTTATTATTAATAGTAATTTATTAATACTATTTATCTTTAACAGTTATTTTTATGAATACTCTTTATTATTAATAGTATTTTAATGAATACTGTTTATTATTAATAATAGTTTTATGAATACTGTTTATTAGTAATAATATTTTGTTGATATTATTTATTATTAATAATATTTTATTAATATTTTTTTATTAAGAGTAGTAGTAGTGCAACGTTGTCCAGGAACCAACATGTTGTATGCAGTTTCAGTCGCAGAGCAGACAAATATTAAGAAAAAACTTCAACTGACTTTTCGTAACAACGACAGTTATTTCCCCATTGTTACGGATATGACGTCAGCCACGTGATTTCAAACGGCATTCACGTTTCTCACGTGATCGATCTTTTTGTTTTTTTAATAGTTTTTTTTTTTATCGGGAACGTTATTTCGCATGCATTTTTATACGCCAGTCCGCTCTATGTTACACTGGCATTAGTATTAGTATTAGTAGTTGTTGCCTTATAATGGTAGTAGCTTAATTCTAATCTCACGCATACCAAGAGCACTATTACTTTAATAGATGCGCACTATTTATTTGGCGTTCGTTCGTGGTCGTAGACACATGCAAGTCAAGGTTCAAATTTCGACAATCAGTTCGCCAATAACTGGGTCATTTCAGTGACCTTTTATTTGTCGGTCTGGGGCATTCGTTTTGAGTAGTCCTCAGAGATCTACTATCCCAGATCTTACCTACTCTTTGTGGTAGAGCAAGTTTATTGCTTAATACCTGAGGTTTTCTGGATTGACAAAATAGCGGCAGGATACCCGGACAATTTTTAAAAAGAAAAAGTGCTCCTCCGCTTGCTTGATTATACCTACCTTCCGACCTTGTGTCACAGCTTCCTGTGATGGGGAGGACATATATAACTCAATAGCACTATTATTGATTATTTTTATTACTATTACTAAAACTTATGTCTATATACTCCTAGTTATTTAAACACAAATCCTGGTATTTTTGTTTATTGTTTTAATCCTAATATTGTACATTACAAACATGTAGGAGCAAATATCAATTAGAGCAAATCAATATTTTAGCTAAACTGTCAATCAAATCTACATTTGTGTTCAACGTTTTGCTAAGAGATGAATTCGCTATATTTTTTAATGTTAATATTGATTTAGTTTGAACTCTGAAATCCATGTACTCCCTCAGTGGAAAAAATAATTCCCTTTGACTGATATAAAACTATATCTGTATATTATGAAATAATCAACTATTTTTAAACAGAAACATACACTATTCAAAAAGAAAACAAAGAACCATTAAAAGAGACAACAAAACGGTAAGTCAAAACCCGAAGGAGATACTTTAAACATGAATGCAGAACGATCTCGCATTTCCTAAAAACATATTGCCACTGTTTTCATCATTATTAATCACTTTCCTTCCTTTTAGTTTCCTTTTAAAATACTGTGTCTATTTCATTATTAGACAATATTTTAAGGGTTGCAAAACACGTGTAAGACAGTAAAGAAAACATTAAATATATAAGCTTTCAATTAAAAAGAATAAAACAATAAACAAACATTTTTGTTGACCGATAGATTTATTTATTTTATTTCTCTATTTCTTTTTTTTTCTCTTCCGAATCATTCTCTCTCCATTATAATTTTTTTTAGTTTTCTTTAGACTGCCCCTCCCTCTTTACATCTTATAATTAAAGTTCTGTGTTTTAAAGTTTTTTAACTTCAACTTTTAAAGAGTTCCTACCTAAAATAAAATAAAAATCCATCATTCATTGAACATTTGAATAGTCAAGTCGCTGCCTGATTATATCTGTTGTTTGATTGAAACAAGTAGCTGTTTGTAGCAGCGGGATGTAAACATGTTTATATAACAATAAACAAGTATTATCAGCTCTTTTTATTGAGCACTATCTAACAACCTCGTTGAATTCACTAGTCCATTACTTTTGAATAAAAATTAAACTCGAGTATATATATATATATATATATATATATATATATATATATATATATATATATATATATATATATATATATATATATATATTTAATTGTATGAACTCGAGAGTATATATATTCGTTATTTGTAGGTTCTAAAACGGCTGGGCCGAGTTTTATGAAATTTCACAGAGTTCCTGGATTATGTGATAGGTTTTCTATCGAAATGTCTTCGATAAGTATCCCTAATCGAAAAAGATGAAAGAAGGACATCTATTTAAGTTAACGCCTTATAGAACTTAACATCACTTTTTGGTCTGTACTGAGAGGGAGATGACTTATCACCTGAATTCTTAAATACAGGGCATACTGATTAGGTTTTCTAGGGAGTCGGAAAGCACTTCTCCTTAAGGCAACGCTTAAACAGTTTCGTAAGTATGGGAGCAAGTTCTGGTTGAAGCTTTTTTAACGCTATAATTGGGATGCCGTCAGGGCCAGTACAGACCAATAAGTCTCATGTGTGTTATGAGTAAGTTTCTGGAATCCATATTAAATAGACAAATAGTAAATCACCTCAGCAGAAACAATCTTCTTAGTGACACACAATATGGTTTCCGTTCTGCAAGATCTACCGCAGATGTGCTAACGGTTATATCTCACAGGATTAGTGAATCTCTTGACAAAGGCTTCCTTTCTAGGGCAATTGCTCTTGACATATCAAAGGCTTTCGACAAGGTATGGCATAAGGGCCTACTTCACAAGATTTCCAGCTACGGTATAACTGGAAATGTTTTCTCAATCATTAAATCATTTCTCTCCGATAGGCTCATAAGAGCAGTGGTCGATGGACAAAAATCAGAAGCCTGCAGTATTAATGCTGGAGTCCCTCAAGGGTCAATCCTGGGCCCAACTCTCTTCCTGATCTACATCAACGACCTCCCTAAACACATGCTTAAATCATTCGTTGACATCTATGCTGATGACACGACCATCTATGGCAACACATCAAAGGCTGTAAATGACAAAGTTCTCTCTGATTCTCTCTCAATGCATTTTGGACTAAGCCACGGCAAAGAAGCATGTGAGCTTCGTCCCGGTGGGTCCCCAAATGGAGCAGACAATTTATCAATTTGATTGAAAAATAGGCAAAATGAAATATGGAAGGGTACGTGGGCTCTCCTTGTTAGTATAATGTAAAAGGCACTGCTTCTGTTCTGTGTGTGATAGAGTTCATTATCTATAAACTCCGAAACATTAAAGGGATCATCGATTATCCAGAGCTTTTTCGGCAAGTTTTACATGTTTCGGTAAAGATGCAGTATCTGTTTACCCTCAAATAATCTTCTAAAATTACCACTATTGAAGGTTTTTGAGGGTGATGAAAACGAAAATAATGTTTAAAAATTCCAGTAAACGATTTCTTTTCAAGGTATAAAGAATTATAGTTTGTAAAGGTGGGAATCACTTTGCTATAATTATTTAACGTAAATTGGAACCCACTTTATGGTCACCTTTTTTTCTCTCTCTAGGTAGTGTTTATTTGATAAAAGGTAGCCCTATACAAAACTTACCTTAGTTTTAGTAGGTTTTCGGGTGTGCTGAAAAAGAATATCGCATGTTAAATTTCCGTAAATAAGTATTTTTCAGGGTATTAGCCCAAGATATGCACTCCTGCGCGTACAACAATGGCCACCACTTATAACATGACGAATTACATTGCTTAAGTAGGAAAAATACTTATTTACATAAATTTAATGGCGATAGTCGTTTTGAGCACACACGAAAACCTATAAGAAACAAGTCTTTTAAGGAATGTTTTGTTTTGGTCTACCAGGCCACAATTACGAAATAAACACTACTTCTAAAAAATAACAGATGCTCCCTCCCAAACAAGGTGGTTAAAAAGTGTGGTTTTTACGTAAAGTTAATATAGAAAAGTGATTCCCGACTTTTTAAAACTATAATTTATTTATATCTTGGAACTAACTTGTTTCCTGGGATTTTAAACCTTATTTTCGTTTTCATTATCTTCGAAAACCTATTAGCGGTAATTTTAAAGAATTTTTTAGGGTGGAAAGATACTGCATCTCTATCAATGTTTCGATCGTAGTCATTCGTTTTCCTAGTTTTGCGTATGAATTACAAAATATCTGATATTTCCTCAAAATCTCTGGCGTTGATGGAGGGCAGACTAAAACTTGCTGCTATGGTTTCAAATAGTCTGAAATAACAGCAAGGGGAGACTTGATTCCGAACATTTATATGTTATATCTCCCCTCTTTGGTTTTCATAAATAAAATACTTTTTACATTGTATAAAGCTGGTTTGATACGGGATATATTTATAATCGTACCCTATCTCCAAAAGGCCAAAGGTTTTGAATATATATATATGTATATATATATATATATATATATATATATATATATATATATGTATATATATATATATATGTAACTACTTCATTTACTCACATAAAATAAATATACGAAAGTATAAATTTAAGCGTAAACTTTAAGTATTTACTTCAAAAGTGCTCAATACGTAGGCAGAGCTAGTTAATTATAAATTATATATGGCGATTAAGGCGCATAAAACTGAAGAATCCTAGAGTGGATAAAACGCGGAATATTCAGTGTAGCTTAATCGCCATATATATTTTATAACTAACTAACTAACTAACTATATATATATATATATATATATATATATATATATATATATATATATATATATATACTGCTGTACCCTGCCACGCGTTGCAGTGGCTCAATTTGGTGTAATGGAAAAATTTAATAAAAGAGAAAATGCATGTTTCTTATATTAGTACCACAATCCACTGCAAAAAGTGAAAAAGAAGGCGAAACTGAAAAAAATGGTACTCTTGCAGAATTTGATCTGGATCCTCGAGAGTTTCTGTCAATCATTCATGTTTTGGACTTGACCAACAATCAGTGGATGAAGCCGAACGTAGCAAAAATGTTGAAACGCTAAATGTTTTTTTTGTTGTTGTTTTAAAAAATGTGAGTTAGTAATTAATAGTTGGTTGATGGTGGGGGGAGGAGGGTTACTATACACAGATTCGAAAAAGTTGTCCAAAAACAAATAAATGAAAGCAAAGGTAAGGTAATTTACGTTTCTACCTAATTGGATAATTGTTTAGTGTTTTTATGTAATGTAAAATGTTGCCACCTGAGAGAGGGGCATTTTTCTGTTTCTTGGCTAAAAAGTTTTTTGTTTGATTTCTTTTGCATGGTAATAACCCCTGAATTCTGGGACTATTTTCGTTTACGCTATGCGTAAGCATAAACGAAAGCTGTTTAGCCAATAAACATGGGAAAAAATCCCCCCTCTCTCAGGTGGCTAGAAAGTGGGTGCTCATTTTAAGTTAAATTTACATGGAAAAGTGATCGCCACTTTTTCGAAAAAGTAATTTCTTCATATCATAAAAACTATTTTTTTGCGACGGAAACGGTTTGCAGATTTGTTTTTAGCACACCATAATCTACAAAATATGTTGTTATTTACGAACGTGAGACGCACGGGCCTTAATCGAAATTTATATAAAAAATCCGGGGGAAAATAGTTTTCAATAAAAACAGCAAATGAATTCGATAGAAAAAAAAATGGATGCTATTTTTTTTCTTTCTGTGTGTTTCTTGGCTAAAAAGTCTTTTTGTTTGATTTCTTTTGCATGGTATTAACCCCTGAACTCTGAGACTATTTTCCATTTCACAGACGTAGCCTTTGTTTATGCTATGCGTCAGCATAAATGAAAACTGTTAAATATGCATTCGCGTACCAAACTGTCTTGTCAAAAAAACCTTTAAGCCAATAAACACGAAAATAAATGCCCCTTCCTCAGGTGGCCAGAAAGTGGGTGCTCATTTTAAGTTAAATTTAGATGGAAAAGTGATCACCAACTGTTCGGAAAAAAATTTCTTCAGATCATGAAAACTATTTTGGTACTCCTTGGGGGTTGAGTTCCATGGCGACCCGCAGAATTATTTAATGGTCGTTCCCTTAGTACCCCCTAGTCAAGGCTAACGCATGCGCACGTAACATTTTTTTATTTATTTACTTACGTGGTTGAGTCTCTATACTGATAGGTTTTTGGAAATTTTTTCACTGGATTATTATTGATTGAACCAGATTATGAAAAAAATTGAAAAAAAAAATCATTTCAACATTTGAAAGGGGTACTCACTTTTTAGTTACCACGTTCTGGTAAATCGGTCACTTTTTATTTATTTATTTTTTTCTAAATACGGAAGTGTCTTCGGGAGATATAAAATGGTCGCATGTTGACGAAGCAATGTATCGGGAGACGTACGGGATTAAAAATTATTGGTAAATTTTTAGATTAGGTCCACCTCCTCAATTATCTTTTAAATGACGACTTGAAATGGTTTTCGACTATGCTGAATACGAAAATCGCATCGAAATTTTGCAGAAATAAGTAGTTATCAAGATATAAAAAGTTGTATTATGCATTGTAATCTTTGGCGGCCATCTTTTTTACTTGTGTGTATTTGTTTATGGCGCGTGTGCACGTAAAAAGATGGCCGCCGAAGAATACAATGCATAATACAACTATTTATTTCCGCAAAATTTCAATGCAATTTGCGTGTTCAGCATACTCAGAAACCTATAAATGTCGTCATTGAAAGGAAAATTGTGGAGGTGGACCTAATCTAAAAAAATACCAAATTATTAAACATTTCTCCAGTATGTTAGTGAAATTTATAATACTTTTAAAAAATTAAAAAGAAACAAAACAAAAGTTTTGAAAAAAAACTCACCTTTCACAAAAACAATTTTTAAAAAAACCCACAAACTGACTAAATAAGTAAAAAAAAAAAAAAAATTAAAAATCTCGAAACTTTATTTTCATGAAAACAATAAAAAAAGTCCTGTTCTCTCTATTTTTTTTTCTTTGAGAAACCAATATATTTCTGACTTACAAATGCGGTAGAGACTCATTATTTTTACTTTCTATGGTTTTGATATACCGCGTTTTTATTGTTTACAAAATGGCTGACTGATTTATCAGAACGTTGTAACTAAAAAGTGAGCACCACTTTCAAATGTCGAAATAATGATTTCTTTTTTACATTTTTTTTTAATAATCTGTTTAATTAGTGTCCAATCAATAATAATCCAGTGAAAAAAAATTCCAAAAACCTATAAGTATAGAAATTAAGCATGGGAGTAATGGGTGTACAACAACGTCGCCTTTCGCACTTTTACAAACATTTTTTTAAAAATGTAACTAAACCATTTATTGATAATTTGTCACGTGTACAAACATTTATTTATTTACGTAGGCTTAACTCCTTTCATGAATAAGAAAAGTTTTACTCTTTAAGAATAATAAAAGGAAAAAGTTACTGAACATTTATAAAAGGACTTCTTTTCATGAAGTCCAGAGGAATAGTTGGCCGAAAAGTCGTGAAACAACAACTAATAAAGATGAGAATAATAGTCCGCAATAAATAAAAATGGTGCTAATGCAGAGAGCGATCCACGCTATTTTTTAAATCATATTTCCACGTTTAAATAACGTTTTACGATATGTTTTTTTTTATTTATGTAATTGTAAGGTTAAAGTACAGAATAGGTACAAAACATCCTTCCCTCCCCATGTTAAGAATGACTTTTTAAATAATAACATTATTTCAGCACGGATCACTCTCTACATGAGTAATCTTATATCGAAAAACAAAAAAAAAACTCAAAAGCAAGCAACAAACTTTGGGGGGGGGCCTTATATAATAAAGAAAAGATGTGTAAATTAAAAAATTTGGAAGATAAACAAATGAAATATGTTTTTGTTTTTTTTTTACTTATCGAGTTAACAGAAAATGAAATCTTTCGTCAATTCGTGGCTGTGAAATGAATCGAACCGGAAGTTCAGTTTTATCAACAGAACAGATTCGCAGTAACGGTTAAAAAATATATTTATTTTATTTAATATTTTAATTTTAATTAGGTAAATTTATTTTAATAACATAAAAACATACATCGACTCTAAAAATGGGTTGTCTGAAAATTTCAAATAAATTGATAACGTAGAAATATGGTTTTATTCTTTTACAATGAACCAACAGTTACATTTATATATATATATATATATATATATATATATATATATATATATATATATATAATACAAGGTAAATATTTAAGTAAATAAGTAACCAATGAAGATTTACGAGGTTAATACAACGGTGCGCATAACCAAAGTAAGGCAAGATATACTTTCTATTTGTTTTTCATAAGCAGTAATATGTTAGTACACATTCATGAACATGTTTCGGTCAGTTAGTTAATAGCAACTAGAAAGCTCTTCAAGCGGTACAGTTCATACGAAAAGCAAATTTTTCAATCTTTGCTGTCGTTAAAGCTGTACCGCCCGAAGAGGTCTCTAGTTGTTATTACCTAGCTGACCGAAACCTGCTCATGAATGTGTAACAACATATTACTGCTTATGAAAAACAAATAGAAAGTACATATATATATATGTGTGTGCGTGTGTGTGTGTATGTGTGAGTGTGTGTTCGCGCGCTTGTTATGGCTCAGATAATATTTGTCCATATGTCCAAACTATTTAAGATCGTTTCATCAGTTATGGGTTTTCTGCATCCCAGCAGAAAAGATGGAGTAATGGGTATTAGTTTTCCAAGGGCGTTTTCCTGGTAAGCGAAGGGTAAGTATTTAAAATAAAATATAATGGAAACGGAATAGGATGGGAAATATAGAATGTTAACTTGAATCTGAAAGTGACAGATAGCTGAAGAGTTATGGATACAAAAATCCTTATGATATGTTTAACAAAACTATGAATGAATCTGTTGCATTGGATTATCTAATGTTTTATGGGATACACAGCTTAGAGCACAATTTGATCCGGAAATTATTTTTGTTTTACGTATATATATATATATATATATATATATATATATATATATATATATATATATATATATATATATATTGTTATATATTCGGGATTGTCATAAAGGAGATTTTGTCAAGGAGATTCGTGTACGTGATCGTCTAGTTTCTAATGGTTTTATTTTCGATGTCTTCGTGAGTGTGTGTTTGTGTACATGCATTTCTTAATATACCTTTATTCATGTGTCGTCGGTTGTTCCTCTGGTTTTCATTGTCTCTTGGAGGGGAGCTGGCCTGTTGGATGAAGAATTCACTCCAAGATGACAATTAAGGTTTTTATGTTTTTATTCACCTTCCAAAGGTCGACACAGAATGGAGGTGAACCTTGCTTGTTTGATGATACACGTCAGCGTCCTCCCCAGCCCAGGGAGGGGGACAGCTGAAAAGCCGTCTGTCTTATTCAACACCCGAAAACCCAACTGCCAAGAAAGAATCAGCTAACCTCATCACATGATACCACGTCATCTGGTCAGCTGACCCTTCTTTTGCAAACGTGTCCACTGTCCACGTTATTCACCTCTCTCTCTCTCTCTCTCTCTCTCTCCCTCTCCCTCTCTCTTTCTCTATTCTCTAATAGAGACACACAGAGAGAAAATAGAAAGAGTAAGAAAGCCAGAGAGGGGGGAGAGATGCTCTTTAACATTCCTCCACCCCTTTTTTATCAAAATGTATGGCAAGCCATACATTTTTAATAACTAACTAACTAAAAAAAAATAATTATGTCCGAAGTACATCTTTATTTTTTCACTTTCCGGACTCACCCCTTTTCCAAGAAAGATCAGGCACCAGTACTCTTCTACAACACTATCAACCCTTCTGCTGCTTCTCAAAAGTCCCTCCTAGACATTAACTTGCTTCCAAGTTAGACAAAGATACAGCTTTGCAGATATACATCTTGTCTAGGCGGTCGCATTGTTGGATATTTTCCACTGACTCTGCTCTTTATTTGGACCACTTGGCCAAACAAATGGAGACTCCATTTTCGATCACTTTTTCGAAATGGGGCCAGCATATCGCAATTACGACCAGAACGTCGGATGCTCCATGTTGGTGGTAGCTTTATCGCATGGGGACTCGAACCCCAGACCCTCAGATTAAAAGTCTGATGCTCTACCGACCCAACCATCCCACTCGCGTTCTCGACTTTCAGCATAGGCCTAAGTCCCAGTTTTTTTTTCCTTTACTGTAATGCCCTGACGTCTTTCTCTGAGTGGTCCTATTACTGGAGCTTTGTTCTATTCAATCTACTACTTCGGGACTTCACAAAGCTCTTCTACTAACTCCCTTGGTTGGTCTAAGTCAAGATACGCCTTCACACTGATTCACTCGGAGCCTGTTTGAGTTCCTGGAACCCGACAAGATACGGAATCATCACTCCCTAACTAATGCGCCATCGATTTCTAACTAAGTAGTTTTCCCTTTGTGATTTTTCCGCATTCCCAGCAAGTCCCAAGATTCCAACCCAGATATCCCTCACACATTCCTCTAAAAAAATAAAAAAATAATAAGGCTCTATCTTGTCCCTTACGTAATCTGCATCTTTCCCTTTCTTCTATCTCCCCGTGATTAGGCTTGGTACCGACTGTCCAGTCGCTCCGTACCCTGAGGAATTATCGCGACCTCGCACGCCAGACTTTTGTTGGACAAGACTTATTGCCGTTGCTTGGGCCTACGTGGCATCTTCCAACTCACTGGAACCACTAGTATTGTTTTAACAGGGTTCTCATTACTCTAAAATAGTATTTCCCCTGCCAAATTTTCTAATTTGTGACAATACCGTGGCTTATAAAATAAATAAAACAACAGAAAAAACTGCTTTCTACAGCCTAATCGCCTTGTAATTCTCATGAAAAAAATGCAACTACGCGCTAAACGTCCCTAAAATATAACTAAACCAACCAAATCTATTCCAAAATAATTTAATTTAATGATACCAATTAAATTCACCTAGCATGGTTTTTTTTTAAAAATTTTTGGTACCTTTAATTCACAATATGGTAACATTTTATTTTCCTAAGTACTTGCATACATATTTCATTCATCTTCTCTTGAGCGATTCGTAACATAATGGCCACGTCAGCCATTGCACCCCCTCTGCCCCTTACACCATGTCAGAGGGCATTTCATTTGCTCCCTGAAGTTGATTACAACTAGATCCGCTCACGCTGGACAGAATACATTCCGTTCACTGCTATGTCAGAAAAAACTTTCTTTTTTTTTTCCAAAGTCGGTAAGCGCAACCTGCCTTGAAGACACATAGCTTCACGGAAAACATCGGATTTCCACACATGAAGTACTCAAACTTGCTCCATGTTGATTCTACTCGAAATCAACAGAAATCACGATAAAAAAAATAAAATTCGAATCATTTCCCGAGAATAATGAAATTAATAACTACCCATGTAATTCAACACCTCTCCAAAATTCTAACATGCTTGCCACAGAAATTAAATTCCATTCACGCCCCACTTTTTTCTTTCATTTCTTCATATAGTTTATTTAACCCTATATTTATCCTTTTTTTTTTTTTTTTTTTTTTTTACCTTACTTATGTGGTCAAAACGTCACTCATGTCGAATAGAACATTTATTCTACTTTTCGAAAATTGAAATTAATACCGACTGAACCTTTGACTCTTCCGAAACTTTTTTTTTTTTAAATCATTTATTACACTGTTTAAATCTTATTTCTTTCTCCCTATTTTATTATTACTATTTAATTAATTAAAAACACATTTTTTCTTTTATTAATCCTTCTTTCCATAGACCCCACAAGCAAGATTCCACCTCCCCATTCTGCGAAAAAAAAATACATGTCACAGAGTAAGAAAATCCTGCACAATACCATTTTAGAACACATCAATTACATAAAGAAAATAAATGAAAAAAATACAAAAATATCCTATAAGCATTCAGAAAGTCCCATCTTAGCAATAAATAAAATCCAAACAACAAAATTTTGTCCACGTCAGCAAAAAAAAAATTCCTACGAAAAAAATCGCACAATCAGCGAAAAAGAAAAAAAAATCATTTTACAGGACATGATCATTGTCTTTTCACTAAAAGCACATGAAGTTTCGCAGTCCAAAATTGCAACAAAAATTATTATTAACAACAACCTTTCGTGATTGACATGTTTTTTTTTTTTTTAGTAAGGTGACAGGCTCATTTCTGACACACACGTTGTAGCTAACAAGTCATATGTTCTATTTTCTTTTTCTTTTTCTTTCTTTCTGTCCTTCTGTTTTACACTTGCTGTTTAATTCAAAATTAACAATATTTTATCAGTTTGTCTTTCGTTATAGCTGTTTTTTTTCCAAGTTATTCTACTGTTTTTCTCACAGAATTTTTTTTTCTTTTCTTTTCTTTTTTTTTCTCTTTACTATTATTTTTCCTTATTACTTAGTGTTTTAACGGACCATCGTTGTGTGTGTGTTGATTTGTATTTCTTTTTTTTTCTAATAATGTTCTTTCTCTTTTTTTTTTTCTTCCAGACATTTTATTGTGTTGTATAGTTTTTTTTTTTGTTTTTGTTTTTTTTCTTGTCTTAAAATCTCCTTTCCCTTTTAAGGACCTGTTTCCACGTCGTATTTCTTAAACACAGGTTCGACTTCACATCGATGATGTGAACTTAGTCACGAGCACCAAAACGAATATGTTATATATTCGGATTTGTCATAAAGGAGATTTTGTCAAGGAGATTCGTGTACGTGATCGTCTAGTTTCTAATGGTTTTATTTTCGATGTCTTCGTGAGTGTGTGTTTGTGTACATGCATTTCTTAACATACCTTTATTCATGTGTCGTCGGTTGTTCCTCTGGTTTTCATTGTCTCTTGGAGGGGAGCTGGCCTGTTGGATGAAGAATTCACTCCAAGATGACAATTAAGGTTTTTATGTTTTTATTCACCTTCCAAAGGTCGACACAGAATGGAGGTGAACCTTGCTTGTTTGATGATACACGTCAGCGTCCTCCCCAGCCCAGGGGGGGGGACAGCTGAAAAGCCGTCTGTCTTATTCAACACCCGAAAACCCAACTGCCAAGAAAGAATCAGCTAACCTCATCACATGATACCACGTCATCTGGTCAGCTGACCCTTCTTTTGCAAACGTGTCCACTGTCCACGTTATTCACCTCTCTCTCTCTCTCTCTCTCTCTCCCTCTCCCTCTCTCTTTCTCTATTCTCTAATAGAGACACACAGAGAGAAAATAGAAAGAGTAAGAAAGCCAGAGAGGGGGGAGAGATGCTCTTTAACAATATTATACTCCTGCCCAAGGAGCAATCAATTTATTTAACTTAAACCTGAACAGGGGCTGTCCATAAAGTTGCAAACTCTGTCCAATCGCATCAGTGTCGCATCTTTATACATGTTTTACAAGAAAAATTATTTTCTTATTCATTCGTAGCACTTGTGCCTTTTCGACGTAATAATCCGGATTAACTCAAGGAGCAGATATATATATATATATACACATATATATATATGTGTGTGTGTGTGTGTGTGTGTGTGTGTGTGTGTGTGTGTGTGTGTGTGTGTGTGTGTGTGACATTGTCCATATAAGCGTGTGGGAAAAATATCAACTGCAGCGAAGGCTGGCTTTAGCAACATCAGCCGAAATACGTGTATATGCAAATTAGGAAGTATGGGCGGGAAGAAAAAGGGAAAAAAGGAGAAAAATGCACCACGTGGTCGGAAGAAACAAAGTGCGTCGTCGAAAAAAATAGAAGTGTAAAGTCGAAGGCGAGAAACGGTCGGCGAAGAAAACTTTACGACGAGCGATATAGACAATGCCGAGATATTTTTAAATGATGTCCAAACAATTATAACTGTAATTAAAAGAAACTTTTGTTGAAAAATAAAAAATGCCGACGCGGATTATTTTTTTTATATTTTTTTGTTTTTTTTTTGTTTGTTTGTTTTTTTGTTGCTTTTTTTGTGTAAAGACAACTTTACACATATATTATTTTGACGCTGTGACTGCGCGTTTAACATAAAAGAGGTTAATATGAATAAGAAAATAATGAATATTATACGTTACCATGGGAAAATGCAGTCGCAAAAGAGGGGCGACAAAATCCGCAGTCGAAAATATTGACTTAAAAACAAATCTGTAGAAAACTTGGAAAAAAGTAAAAGGACATTTCACCAATCAGTGAATCAATTGTTCGTTTTTTTTGTTGTTGTTTTTTGTTTGTTTTCGTCTTCTCCGCTCACTCTCGGGGGTTCTTTTGTCCAGCCAGTCATATTTTCTAGTTTTGCGGGGACCGTAGTTGTCAATGATGTTTTAGTGTTAAAAACAAATGTTCTTGTCTTTCCGGTCGATTATGGATTATTATAAGTGATATTATTTCATACTCATTTTAACGTAGTAAATAGTTTATTTTGTTTTAGTGAGATATATGGAATAAATCATTTTGACTTGAACATATTTTTATAAATTTGTGTTTGGATTGTTTAAGTGATATAGGCACTTTTAATGTTATGAATTACTAAAGTAGTAAAATTTGAATAAAACTTGTCTAGAAGTTTTACAAGACTGGAATATATGTTTAAACAATTCATACACGCATATAACTACTAAAGTAAGTACTAAAAAAATAAAAGTAAATCTGACTTTATTTCTATAAAGTGTAGTGTTGTTCTTATCTCATCGGTCAGTTATAATTGACTATTAATCCTGCCATTGTGAAAAAATGGTTATTAAATATGTAGACATTGTATTTTTTAATATTTTATTGCAAATAAGAAACTGAAAAAGAAACGACACGCTCATTACGGGCTATGCTGATCAACTTATAAATAAGTTTGTTTTATTTGCGAGATTTCTCACCGTGTCTGATCCCTTTTTCTGTATTTTGATACGTGGAGTCAGATAAATGCAGAACACTGAAATATTAAAATGTTAAGATGTTTTAATTTTTAAATAAATGAAAGGTTGCATGGCGGCCAAGTAAAATACGTGACCTGAATAATTTTTTTTTAAACTGAAACTATCTATGACGATGAGGTTCAGCAGCTTGTATTGCCACTGTAGAAAGATAATTAATTACTAAGCATTTGAGATGCTCACAGTCTTTGGTTATAAAGATGGCGAATATAAATTGCGACGAAGTTTTTTTTTCTGTAGACAATCCGAAAAATGTCGACAGAACTCGGACAACGAATCAACTCTCCTGGTATGCACGTAACCTAACTATCGAAAATGAGTGTCTGAACTTTGGCGAGTCGGTTTACGAACAAATAAGTTTTGAGAAGAGCGGAAATTTGAGAGTAATGAGTGAATAAACAGTGCTCACATGAGATAGATTTGCTGGTGCATAAAGATAAGGTTAAAATCTGTTTTGACACGAAAATAGGAAATGTAATAATTGTTGTATAATGTTGATATCTGATTAAGTCGAGTACCTCGATAATGCTACTGGTTCGTTGAGTCAGGTGTCAACCGTAATTGTCTCCATTATTGTCTATAATAATCTCATCAAAAATGACTGAGTGCTTAAAAGACGAAATTGTCTTGAATAATCTCTCTAAACATTAAGAGCCAAAATAGTTTAGATTAACTAGTGTCTTCTCTGATTATCTCGCTAAAAGTTACTGAGCAATAAAGAGGTAAATGAATTTTAGGACTAGGAACAATGTTATGATAACTAGTTTATCTAGGGTTTCAAAGAAGAATGAATTCTAACCCAAAGAAAACTATTTACGCAGTTGGTATAAAATATATCAATGAGCAAGGAGAGACATAAATGTTATGACTGATATTAAGAGAAAATCGAGAATTGATGTAAAAGAATAAAAAAAGCTATGCGAGAAGAACTCACCCGAAAAAATATAAATGTATAAATGTATCTTGAAACACAATTAACATTATAACATGTTTTATGAAGACTTTCAAGAAGCAAACAAATTGATTTTATTACAAAAATAAAAATATCCCGTTGTAGTGTGTAGAATTTACAGACCAATAAATATCAAAGACTATGCACACTGATTCGGTCTTACAATGATTTGATTGGCTTTGTAAAATGATTTCTACAGTTGAAACTGTATTCTTGCACAACCAAACTGAAACACTTCAACACTGCTTTAGGGAAATTTCTGAAAATACAAAATAAATCCTCGCTACTAAAAAAGTTTACTGAGTTTTTTTCTTTTCAACGTATGAAACCGTTTTTACAAATGAAATAATAGAAAAAAATAAATAAAATAAAAAGGAATTTCTGACGTAAAAAATATAGAATGAAAATGCCGAACAGAATATACACTAAGACATTTTTATTTGGATTTAATTATTCTTGTATTATTGAGTGTTTTGTGTATTATTGTGCGAGTTTTATTTATTTTTATTACATCAAGCATGTTAAATTCAATTCTTGTAAAGAATTCTTTGTAGGGAAGGCAAAGTAGGTAATATAGCGCACGTGAGCGCGTGAGAAGATATCAGCAGCAGCGAATGATTGGCAAGCTTGCGAAGAGATTAGCAGAAGCAGCAGCCGAAAAATGTGATGTCCAATATATCTTCGTTTATAGTGGATGTGATTAGTAAATGAGAATTTCGCCAAACAAATTAGTTCAACGGTTCAAACATATTTTGCTTCAAATGTACGTGTTGTATTCTCTACGAAAACCATAATGCCATCTTCTCGAGAAAAATGTTCCATCCTCCATCATAACATCCCAATAATAATAATAATAATAATAATAATAATAATAATAATAATAATAATAATAATGTAATTTACAATTTTAAGTGTAGTTGCGGTGCCAACTACGTGGTTCGAACAATGTTGAGATCGGCCGGGAGTGTCGAACAGCCCATACCTAGCAAAATCAGAAATGAGACATACCGAAAGACGGTTGTACTTGCACACATACGAGTCTTCAATAACTGACCATCTCATTAAAAACCCGTAATGTGCAGGGAACTTCAGCACAAACTCTTTTTCAATTCTGAGCCGTGCTCATTCCACTTGTCTCTACAGTTTGCGCGTGGTTAACCTCTAGGATCTACGAAAATATCATAACCTTGTTTTATTTTAATCGCTTCTTTGTTCGCAACGTATTTCAATTATATACATAATTATTTTTAATTTTTCCCTTCTAAATACCTCGATACAACTTTGATAAAGCGAGGGCAAAACCGGTCAGCAGACCCCCCCCTATATTTTTCTTTCCACTTCTTCCCCCGCTTTTTAAACATGTTTTACGCATTTTACTTTTAATCATGAATAATAAACATCTTCCATTCATGGATGCAATATTTAAATTTTGTGCCACCCCAATCATGAAACACACACACACACACGCACGCACGCACACACACACACACACACACACACACACACACACACATATATATATATATATATATATATATATATATATATATATATATATATATATATACTTTTTCTTTTTAAGCCGATGATGAAGGTTCTCATTTTGGATTTCTCTCTTACTATTAGGTCCCATTTGACTAGGGACAGACTTCTCTTTGGACTAGTGCATTGCCCGGAAAAAAGCAAGTTTCATTATTTCAGCTGTTTTGTAAACTTTCCAATCGGATTTTTGAAAACTTTCCAATCGGATTATATGCATCCTCACGCTGGACTTATTTTGGAATGCATTCTATCTAAAGAACTATTTTGCATTTTGGATCATCTCTAGAGGAGTTTAATTCAAGCTGAAATATTATGCGCGGGTAGTTTTTATATTAGTTTTTTACATATCCAATATTTTTAATTTGTTTTTTTTATTCGGCAATTTGTAACTACACTAAATTGCGGTTTCACTTAATGCCTTAACTAGCAAATTTTTGCATTGCTACAAATATAATTTGCTGATTTCTTAATGTCCTCTGATGAGAAGAATATCAATGATAGCATTCTTTGAAACTCCACGTTTGGAGAATTCCGTCGAACAATAAATTATATTGTAAATTTCAACTGACAGTTTTAATTTTCTTTGTCTTACACACACACACACACACACACACACACACACACACACACACACACACACATATATATATATATATATTTATATATATATATAAATGTATATATATATATATGTGTGGGGGGGGGTGTATGTATATATGCTTATATGCAATTTAACTACTTGTGCTAGTAATGATATATGAATAACATGAAACTGAAGTGTGCGATATTAGCGCTATAAATATTAACTTAAAGGATTAATGTACTATTACATACTAGTATGCAAACGCAAACACTAGGGGCGGTCTGACGTAATTTTACGAAAGTTATAACCAATAATAGATTAGCACTTTCTAAATGAGTAAATGCTTGTGTCTTGTGAACGCAAATAATGTTTTCTAAACCATATCTGTGTTCGATTTTTTCGAAGTGAACCTTTTGGCCAACAACTTGGCGACGAGGAATCACATTCATAAAGAAAATACCTACAACATAAATATACGACAACTCGAATTAAAAAAAGGGAGACCTATAACAGGGTATTACCAACAAAGCGGTCTTGGAATAAAAACAGAAAATAGATTAAATCATACCAGTATTAAACTTACAAGATAGACTTTGAAAATAGTGAAAATATGTCAGTTCTTCGAGAAATGATTTAAAAAATTATCCATCGTCGATACTAGAAAAATGGTTGCCAAAACAGTACTTGAAGGACATTTCAATATAAAACAAAGAAGATAAATATTTAAATAAGATTTTCCATAATCAGATAGTATCCCCTCTGTCGGGAAACAGCCGTACATGAAAGTCATTGTTTTTCTCTTCACGATACATATATTCTTTACATACCACTAACAAACATAATCTTCATATAATAGAAGCGTTACTTATTAAATAAAACAAAACAAATATTAATAAAATGGCTTTCATATTAAATTTATAGCAATAATATATGTAGACAGAAATACTTAAAAAAGAATCGTGCCTATTATAGTAACTTCCTTCAGTTTTGACAGACTATGGCTACTCACTCTAAGGCTGCCTGCGCGTGGAATGGTTTGTGGCAAGAGTTGGGTAATTTCCAACCATATCTCTCCTGAGACGGCATTGTTAAATACCAATAGCAAGTGGAGGTTCAGGACGACTGGAAAAAATGCCGAAATAAACGGAAAGTAGAATCCCCAAATAACACCCATCTGGTACGAGCCAGGCTCATTTTCACCCCAAATAAGGCACAGTTTGAAGTAGAGGGGGGGGCTACTATCAAGGACATCAGTTGCAGGCATTGTTTCTTTAGCTATTTGTGGTTGAGAAAGTTTTTTGTAACTATTAAAGGAAACGAGCTTAGTCTTGGCAGCGTTGAACGTTACCATCCATTTTTGATCCTATTCCACTACAGACTGGAGTTCTTCCTCTAGGGTTTCGCCAATTCCTTGGATATGTGACCACTTTTTTTACTCTCGTGCCTGTTATAGAGCGTTTATATCGTTAGCAAATATACCCATCTCAGAAACTATTATATAAGGGAGGTCGTTTATGAATATCAGAAATAATAAAGGTTCAAGAATCGATCCCCGATGTACACATGCATTTATATCATATTGTTTGGACGTACGGCTATCGAGGACAATCTGAATTTAAGAAGGATTTCATTATGCTAAGCATTTGTCCAGTAATACCATAGGATCTGATTTTCATGAGAAGACCATCGTGCCATACATTGTCAAATGTCTTAGATATATCTAGGGCTACTGCCCTCTCCTCCCCTGCCTTATCCAGTACATGGTGTATACGTTCAGAGATTAGTTACACACACACACACACACACACACACACACACACACACATATATATATATATATATATATATATATATATATATATTGTTGCGGGGAGGCCTGAAGGTGGTTAGCCAACTGACCGTGCAACTAAATATATATCAGACACAAGGACAAGGAATGAAACAACAGGACAAAGAAGAAATGACAAACTCTGGTGGTTTAGTTTAAAGACGAAGATTCGCCTTTTATTTAAACAAACGAAAGGGTGGCAAATGCAAATTTGTTCACTGGGCGATGCTGGTCCGGGATCCGTCGCCGGTGTATTCGGTAAGGGGGATGCTTGTCGGTTCGCCGTAAGCTGGAAATGACGTCGGAGGAATCGGCGTGGTAACTGATGCGGGTGATTGTTTGACTTGGGTCCGACTGAGATGTTACTGATACGTTAGCCTCAGGCTATGAGAGGAACGGACGGACAATTGGCAACACTGAGTTTTTCAGCATCCACTAGGTACGGACGGGCGCTCGGATCGGACTGACACTGAAGGAAGAAGTCAGTATATGAGAGGTACAGACGAACGAATTAGCAACGCTGAGGATTCAACGTTCATCAAGTACGGACGGACGCTCGGATCGGACTGACACTGAAGGAAGAAGTCAGTGTATGAGAGGTACGGACGGCGAATTGGCAACACTGAGGGTTCAGTGTTCATCAAGTACGGACGGACGCTCGGATCGGACTGACACTGAAGGAAGAAGTCAGTGTATGAGAGGTACGGACGGCGAATTGGCAACACTGAGGGTTCAGTGTTCATCAAGTACGGACGGACGCTCGGATCGGACTGACACTGAAGGAAGAAGTCAGTGTATGAGAGGTACGGACGGCGAATTGGCAACACTGAGGGTTCAGTGTTCATCAAGTACGGACGGACGCTCGGATCGGACTGACACTGAAGGAAGAAGTCAGTGTATGAAAGGTACAGACGACATGGAGGCCAGAGTCGTGGTGATGATGTGGACTTCTACGGCGTGGAAACCGGAGCCACTGTAGTGGTAGTGGACTTCTACGGCGTGGAGACCGGAGCCACTGTAGTGGTAGTGGACTTCTACGGCGTGGAAACCGGAGCCACTGTAGTGGTAGTGGACTTCTACGGCGTGGAGACCGGAGCCACTGTAGTGGTAGTGGACTGGACTGCTACAGTGGTGAGACTGGAGTCACAGTGATTGCGCGAGCGTCGAACGGTTAGGGAACCGTGAGCAAGTGCGGAGCTTTGCATGAGAACCAAGCCGACGAGCGGCGAAAATATCGCCGAAATATTCAGAGGGCTGCTAGATACCGGGGACGGGCAGGAAATTGTTTCTATTTATAAACAACAGTTAATATTAATTCCCGGATGTGTTCTTTACGAGCAGTCGATGCTGAAGGATTTCGTTGTTTGTATTTCAAAGTTTTTTCCAGGAAATAAAAGTTTGTTGTTTTTGTTATTGTTGTAGAAAAGATGTTTTTTTTAAATTTCTTTTCTACAACGGGGCCCTGAAATCACGTGACAGCCGCCGACATTGCTGCTGCTGATGATTTTGGCGAAAGGCCCTCAATTGGTTGTCGTCTGTCGCGCTGTTGCTACTGCTGATTTCGGTAGAGTCTATTAATTGCTGTTCGTTTGTAATGCTGTCGTTGTTGTTGTTGTTGTTTACTTGCTACTGCTGATTTTGGTAGAGTCTATTAATTGCTGGTCGTTTGTAATGCCGTCGTTGTTGTTGTTGTTGTTTACTTGCTACTGCTGATTTTGGTAGAGTCTATTAATTGCTGGTCGTTTGTAATGCCGTCGTTGTTGTTGTTGTTGATTAGCGGCCAAGCCGCGACAAGGCCCCCTCCCTGGATAATTGATCGTTATCAATTAAAGTAAATGTACGATTTGTATTTTTCTGGGAAGGTGACTTTCCTTCCTACACGGGTTTTTCTTGGTGGGATGGTGTGTGCTTCATGATCCGCTGCTGGCTCTGGTGGAGCAGGTTGTACCCGGATGCTTTCTGGTGCAGATGGGGGATCTCTATGGATTGAGCTGCGTTCAGGCTCGTGTATGGATTTCTCTAGTCGAGCAGGTTTTACTCTATCGATCGAGACGGTGTCTGTTCGATTTCCTCGCTCGATGGTGAGGTGCTTGTCCGAGCGTTTCTGGACTCTAAAGGGACCCTGGTATGTCGGTGTCAGGGGCTTCTTGACCGCGTCATTACGGATGAAAATAAATTCGCAATCCCGGAGCTGTTGTGGAACGTGGGTGTTTGGTGTGGGTTGCCTTGGCTGTGAGTACTTTAACTGGGCCATTTTATGGCGTAGTTCTTGGGTGAAAGAGTTTGTAGCAGTGAGGTCAAGCTTCGTATCATCGAAAAATTGACCGGGCAAGGAGAGTGGTGTGCCAAATACTATTTCCGCTGGTGAACATTCCAAATCCTCTTTGAGAGAGTTCCGGATAGATAGGAGTATTAGGGGGAGTTCATCCACCCAGTTGTTAGTGGGGTGTTTCGTAGATAGAGAAACTTTGAGTGTTCGATGAAATCGTTCGACGAGACCGTTGGCGCATGGGTGATAGGCGGTGGTTTTTATATGTTTAACGCCGAGCATCTGCGTAAATCCTTGGAAAAGTGAGGATTGGAACTGCGCACCTCGGTCTGTGGTAATGATACCGGGTACGCCGAAAATGGCTATCCATTCTCGCAGTACTGTCTTTGCTACAGTGTTAGCAGAGGTGTCACTGATGGGTACTGCTACTGGCCACCTGGAGAATCGGTCGACTATGGTGAGGAGGTATTGAAAGTCCTGGCACATCGGGAGGGGTCCGACGATGTCGACATGAATATGGCTAAATCGTGCGTCAGGGTTGTTGAATGTGCCTGGTGGAGATTTCGTGTGTCGTTGGACTTTGCATTTCTGACACTCAAGGCAAGTCGCTACCCAGTTCCGGACATCGAAGTTCATGTTAGGCCAGACGAAACGGTCAGCGATAAGTTTAACGGTTGCCCGTTTGCTGGGGTGTGATAATCCATGAAAGTGGTTGAAGATTTGTTTCCTTAGTGCCGGTGGTACGTAGGGCCTGGGATTGCTCAACTTTGTGTCGCAGTACAAGGTCTTACTGCTGAACGGTGCCGGAAATTCCTTTAGTTGCAGAGATGTGTTTTCTAAAGCCTCAGGGAGGGTTGTGTCGGATTCCTGAGCTGTCGCTATCATCTCTTGGCTGAGTGGGCCGTCTTCAATAGAGTTGACGTCAGAGCGGGACAGGGCGTCGGCAACAGCGTTGTCTCTTCCTTTCACGTATTGGATGTCGGAAGTGAACTGCGAAATGTAGTCCAAATGCCTGATTTCGCGTGTCGAATACTTGTCAGAGTTGTTTGACAGGGAGGTTGTTAACGGTTTGTGATCTGTAAGAACCGTGAAATGTCTTCCTTCCAATAGGTGCCGGAAGTGCTTGATGGCAAGGTATATTGCCAGGAGTTCTTTTGAGAAGGTGCTGTACCTCGACTGTGCCGACGATAATTTAGCTGAGAAGAATGCGATTGGACTTCGCTGATTATCGATTTCTTGTTCTACCACGGCCCCGACTCCAGTGTCTGAAGCGTCTGTCGTGAGGAATATCCGCGTTCGGACGTCCTGATCAAGGTGTGCTAATTTCGTGAAGTTAGCCAGTGATGCTTTTGCTGTGTGGAAGGACTTCAGTTGGTCGCCTTCCAGAGAGATGGGTTTGTTTTTTCTCTGTATGATATTCGTCAGAGGGGTGAGGAGACTTGAGCATCCTGGGATGAATCTTCGGTAAAAATTTATCATTCCCAGGAAACGTCGCAGCTGCTTGATTGATGTGGGTACCGGAAAATTCTGGACAGCTTCTACTTTCTCTGGCAGAGGGGTGATTCCACGAGCGTCGGTGTGATGGCCTAAAAAGTCAATGTGTTGTGCTCCGAATTCGCATTTGTCTGGGTTGATCCGGAGGCCGTAATGTGCTAGGCGGCGGAGCACTTCATCCAGATGTTTCTCGTGTAGGTCAGCATCTCTGCTAGCCACCAGGATGTCGTCAATGTAAGCATAGACGTAAGGTAGTCCACGCAAGACTTCGTCTATGAGTCTCTGAAATGTTTGGGCTGCGTTGCGTAATCCGAAAGGCATTTTGGTAAACTCAAAGAGTCCAAAGGGAGTTGTCACTGCTGTCTTTGGGATGTCCTCTGAGGCCACTGGGACCTGATAGTAGGCCTTAGTCAGGTCTATTTTCGAAAAAATTCTGGCTCCCTGTAGGCCGGCGGCGAAGTCATGGATGTGAGGAACGGGGTACCGGTCGGGGACCGTGGATGAATTTAGTTTCCGATAGTCCACGCATATACGGAACTCGCCGTTTGGTTTGGGTACCAGGTGCAGTGGTGAAGCATATGGGCTGTCCGATGGGCGGATGGTGTTGTCCGCCAACATCTCTTCAAATGCTTTCTTGGCGTAAGCTAGTTTGTGTGGAGGTAGTCTTCTGGGTCGGGAAAATGCTGGTTGTCCGGTCGTCTTAATGTGGTGTTGCGTCTGGTGTTCCCCTGCATCGGTAGATTTAATGGGCTGAGTTAGGTCCTTGTACCGGTGCAGGATGGTTGCGTACCGTGGATCGTGTTGTGTTGCCACGCTGATTCCCGTCGTGTTGAGGCTTGAAGGGGTTCCTATGATTTTTATCGAGGTCACGCCGTCAGACAGGGTCCTTGTCCTCATGTGGACGGACAGGTTGTAATAGGCCAGGAAATCGGCACCGAGTAATGGTGTTTTCACATCGGCCAATGTAAATGACCATTTGAAATCCCGCCTGAGGTTGAGGTTGAGGGTTAGTTCCTTGTTGCCGAAGGTTTGTATGGTTGATCCATTTGCCGCTCGAAGTTGAAAGGAGGTGGGTTTCAGGGTGGGTCTGTTGGTGGGTGGTATAACACTGATAGCGGCGCCGGTGTCCACTAAGAATTTGAGACTGTTATTACGGTCCCACACATAGAAAAGACGACTGTGTGGATGTGTCCCGACAGGAGTAGTCGTCGCTGTCTGTCGGTTTATTCGTTTCCCTGGGCCTTATTGTAATTGCAAGGAGGTTGGCATTTTTGGGCCCGGTCACCGAAGGATTGGTGGTACCAACATGTGCCTGGGAGGTTCCTTTGTCCTCGGCTTGGGGAGCGGGTACGGCTTCGGTTCCGGGTGTGGGGTATTGGGCTACGTTGTCTCTGGCGTAGGGAGAGTTTGAGCTCTCTCAGCTCTGCTCGCAGTCGAGTAAGTTCGTCTTCCAATCGTCGTGAGCGGTGCCCGGGGTCACTCTCGACATGATGTATCCGTTGGTGTGCCTGTGAGTATACTTTGTCGGCCGAGTCTGCCACTATTTCCAGGGGCGTCTCTACGGGTACTAGTGCCAGGACCTGGGTAATGTTTTGCGGAAGCCGATCCAACCAAAGACCGCGGAGAATGGGCTCTGCCATGCTGTTGTTGCCGAGTCGGCTCTTCATCAGTCGCAGGAGCTGGGATGGGGTTCTGTCCCCGAGAGTCACATTCGAAAATAGGTCTCTGATGAGATCCTCGTCTGAACGGCCGGTTCGCTTGAGGATTGCTTCCTTAAGGCAGGTATATGGGAGTTGCTCTGGAGTGTTGAGGAGGATGTCCTCTACTTCTTCTACCATAGATGGAGGTAGTGCCTGCACCACTGAGGCGTATTTCGAGTCCTGGCGAACGACCCTCCGGGCTGCAAAAATTGCTTCGAGCTGGATGAACCAACTCCTGGGGTTCACTGGATTGTAAGGCGGTAACTGGACCAGCGGGGCAGAAAAGTTAATCTCCGGCTCTGTGCTTTCTGCCATCTTCTCTGCCTGTCTATTTTTCCAAGCCTGTGTCTGTAGTATCACGTCGGGGTCACCACTTGTTGCGGGGAGGCCTGAAGGTGGTTAGCCAACTGACCGTGCAACTAAATATATATCAGACACAAGGACAAGGAATGAAACAACAGGACAAAGAAGAAATGACAAACTCTGGTGGTTTAGTTTAAAGACGAAGATTCGCCTTTTATTTAAACAAACGAAAGGGTGGCAAATGCAAATTTGTTCACTGGGCGATGCTGGTCCGGGATCCGTCGCCGGTGTATTCGGTAAGGGGGATGCTTGTCGGTTCGCCGTAAGCTGGAAATGACGTCGGAGGAATCGGCGTGGTAACTGATGCGGGTGATTGTTTGACTTGGGTCCGACTGAGATGTTACTGATACGTTAGCCTCAGGCTATGAGAGGAACGGACGGACAATTGGCAACACTGAGTTTTTCAGCATCCACTAGGTACGGACGGGCGCTCGGATCGGACTGACACTGAAGGAAGAAGTCAGTATATGAGAGGTACAGACGAACGAATTAGCAACGCTGAGGATTCAACGTTCATCAAGTACGGACGGACGCTCGGATCGGACTGACACTGAAGGAAGAAGTCAGTGTATGAGAGGTACGGACGGCGAATTGGCAACACTGAGGGTTCAGTGTTCATCAAGTACGGACGGACGCTCGGATCGGACTGACACTGAAGGAAGAAGTCAGTGTATGAGAGGTACGGACGGCGAATTGGCAACACTGAGGGTTCAGTGTTCATCAAGTACGGACGGACGCTCGGATCGGACTGACACTGAAGGAAGAAGTCAGTGTATGAGAGGTACGGACGGCGAATTGGCAACACTGAGGGTTCAGTGTTCATCAAGTACGGACGGACGCTCGGATCGGACTGACACTGAAGGAAGAAGTCAGTGTATGAAAGGTACAGACGACATGGAGGCCAGAGTCGTGGTGATGATGTGGACTTCTACGGCGTGGAAACCGGAGCCACTGTAGTGGTAGTGGACTTCTACGGCGTGGAGACCGGAGCCACTGTAGTGGTAGTGGACTTCTACGGCGTGGAAACCGGAGCCACTGTAGTGGTAGTGGACTTCTACGGCGTGGAGACCGGAGCCACTGTAGTGGTAGTGGACTGGACTGCTACAGTGGTGAGACTGGAGTCACAGTGATTGCGCGAGCGTCGAACGGTTAGGGAACCGTGAGCAAGTGCGGAGCTTTGCATGAGAACCAAGCCATTATTTAGTCGTTACGGCCCCGACCTTGGCATTATCTACTGCCAAGGCCTTATTTGGGGTCCGTAACAACTTAGGCACCAGGGCCAGTAGGGGGGGGGAGTGGGAAAAAATAGGGGTCTTTGCTAGTCCTAGGCTAGACTTGCGTTTGATAGCAAGTACTTTATTAAGTAAAAACCTATACTAGAGTTTCTCTCACGCACTATTTGCATAACCGCCTTACATTCTTACCAGGACCTACTTAAAATAACAGCTCCCCAGCTTACACGGATGGCGGGCGACATTCACGCTGAAAAATTTTAAAACAATTATGTACAGGAACAAAACAAAACTTGTTTATATACAAAATAAAGTATATTTTTTTTTTTTTTTTTTTTTTTTTTTTTTTTTTTTTTTTATATATATATAAAAATGGGGGTGAAATGATGGGGAGGGGGGCAAACTAGAAAACACCCAAAAAGAAAGAAAAAAGAAAGCAAATAAACAAAATGCCTATGGGGGGCAGGTTAGTAAGGGACCCTCCCTACCTAATAGCTGGTCTGTCGTGTGAAACGCCCACTGTCTTCCGCTCCTCTCCCCCGGGGGGAAGAGGTGAAAGCAAGCAGGTCGTTCCCTAGAGGGGAGTGGAGGACCTAAGGGTATGTGTGAAAAATAACTTGGGGTTGGGGTAAACCGGGGTGGATGGCGTCTTCCAAGATAAAAGTGCGTAATGGGCAAAAATAGGCCGGGGACAAAATAAACAAGTGGACTGGGCATCTTTGGAAGCTCTCTTAGTGCCAATCTAACGAAAAAATAAAAAGACTACGGGAACAGGATAACATGCATACTACCCTAGTCTAGGCCCTAATAAAGCATAAGCTATCCACTCTTGGTGGTTAAACACCTACCTAGCCTACTCCTACCCATCGTATAAGGTTGACCTTATATTACTTTACATAAGGGGCTGGGTTCCGAGAAAACCAAACCTCAGCACCTTAGGAACAATACCACTAGGGTGGAAACACGAACTCGAACCTGGCTCCTCGTCGGATGCACAAACTAGTGTTGTGCACCCATCTCCTATCAAAGTCGATGCGGGGCAATCTTTTCCAATCACATCTGATTTTTATTTTAAGTTGATGCTTAAAATAAAGGACCAGATCCTGATCGGAAGCAGATTGCCCCTCATAGACAATGCTCAGACGTGTAACCCACGTCACTAACCTAGCTACAGCCAGTATCGCCAGAAACACCACCCGTTTCTCCCTGATAAACGGCGGGTCCACATTGTCAACCACGTACGCCAAATCAAGTGGCACCGACCGCTCGGGGTCGATGCGAGCCGTTACCCCTTCGACATACCTCCAGAGACTCCGCACCCCGCTGCAAAGAAAGAACGCGTGTTCACGCGTTTCGTCCTCGTTCTCATCGTTGCAGCGTGGGCACGGGGGAAAATAATAATCGGGATCCCGGAAATCCCTGGCAAGTCGGTCGAAGAGAGGCAACGCATCCCGGACTAGCCTCCACGTTACCGAAAATTCTGAATTATTAATGTAGCTACTGGCGGGCGCCCAACTCCAAAGCGAGAGAACCTCCCCCCTCGACAGATGTAGCCGCTCCACCAGCGGGTCGTTCGCGGTACCCTCCACTAACTCCTCATATAGCCTCCACCTAGGCCGTGCAAGGTCATTGGACCCCGGCAATGCCCTAAGGGCGGCTCGGCATTCGGTCAGGAAGCGCCCTTCCCCCGCTGGTCGACGGCGACCTTCGGCGGCGGGGTTGGTTAATAGCCGTGGGAAAGCGCGCTGCACGGCCGGAACCCAGGGTGCCTCCTCTATCAGTGTCCGACTCAGGAACGCCAGTCTTTCTGCGTGTTGATGGCTGCGCAGATCAGGCATCCCCAAGCCTCCCTCGCTAAGCTTCTGCGTACAGACCTGTCTACGGACATACGGCTTTCCTCCCTTCCAGAGCAGTTTGAAAAGGAGTCGCTCTAAAGCCTTACAGCGGTCCGCAGGCAGGGGAAGAACAGATAAACGGTAAAGGATCAACGGAAACACGTAAGTGGCGCATGCCTCCGCACGACCCTTCAAGGACAATCTCCTCCGAATCCAAGTCACGACAGACGATTCGACCTTAGTCTGTACCTCCGACCAATTCTTGTCCAGCTGGAGATCCGGCCCGAACCACACACCTAGGATCTTAACCGGGCCATCAGTCCAGCCGAACGCACCTGGAAGCGAGTTTACCCCGGTCCAGGCGCTCAACCGCAGGCCGACGGACTTGCTGCGATTGATCACGGCCCCTGTGACAACTTCGTACTCAGCGATCGCCTCTATCACCGCTTCGATGTCGTTACGACTGGCTGCGAAAACGGTGACGTCATCGGCGTACGCGGACACCCTGGCAAATCGGCGGCCAGGTAGAGCAATGCCGCGTAGGACTGGTCTCGCCGCCTCGTCCCTTAATTTGCGAAGGAAGGGCTCCAACGCCAGGACATAGAGCAGAGGCGACAGCGGACAGCCCTGCCGCACCGACCGGGAGACCCCAAAGGACTCCGACAACCTACCATTGACTTGCACCACCACCGCGGGGTCACGATACAGGGCGGAGATCCACTTGCGGAAGTCCGGACCAAAGCCGGCGGCCTCCACAACAGCCCTCAGGAACCCATGGTCCACCCTATCGAACGCCTTGGACTGATCTAAATTGATCAGCGCGGCTTCTGTGTCGTCTTCTAAACCCTCTATTATCGTGCGCACCAAGTGCAGATTGTTTTGAATTGTTCGACCCTTCACAGCGTAATTCTGATCCGGTTCGACCAACTCGTCGATAACAACCTGCAGTCGGTTGGCAAGAATACGGGCCAAAATCTTAAAATCTGCGTTAAGCAGAGTTATGGGCCTATAGTCTTCTAAGTTCCCCCCTCCATGTTGGTTTCCCTTCTTCAGAAGCGTGACCACTCCTTTGGTTACCTGCCTCGGGATCGAGTCCTGGGCAAACCAGTGGTTAAACACGCCCGTCAAAAGGGGCACAAACATGGGCGACAGCCTCAAGTACAATTCGTAGGGCAAACCATCGAGCCCCGGAGATTTGTTGTGGCCAACCTGCTTCAACGCAGTAATGACCTCACGCTCCGTAACCACCCCCTCGCAACTAGCCGCTCGGGCCGCATTAAGGCGGGGCGAGCCAGCTAAATAGCTGCCAAACTCCTGGCCGCGGAGTCTGGGTAGTTTGGTGAAGCGCTCCTCCAAATGTTGCCGAAACCCATTGCAGATCTCCCGCGTCGACACGAGAGAACGTCCTTCCAGGTTTTTCACCTCCCGAATGTACCCATCCGAGCCGCGTCTTAAAGCGGCCCCACGCTCAACAGCGTCAACGTTCACGGCTTCGTTGGAGACTCTATTTAACCTAGCCCTAACTACTTGACCTTCATATCGCTCGCTAGCCAAGCGACTGAGGTCCCCCTTAATTAGTGCTAGATCTAGGGAATCCCCCCCTGCCACCGCCCGGGTCAATCTATCCTCTAGGTGCTTTTTGGTCCGAGCCCTAGTTAAAGCGAGGCTTTGGCTATATTGGACACAAAAATGCCTAATGGTGACCTTAAGATTAACCCACCACCTACTCCCGGTAACCGCCCCCACTAACTCCCTCTGAATTAGTGTCGTCAGCTGCTCCCGGAAGTCGACCGACTCCAACAAGGAGGCGTTCATCTTCCAGTAGCCAGCCAACCTAGGCCTATTACCTAACTTCAAACGGGCCAACACAAGTTTGTGGTCCGAATGACCTAACCAGTGGAACGTGGGACAAGATAGAAAATCTACGTCGCCCCTTCTAATTAACATCCTGTCCAAGTATGTACTTGGACTGGCGGCCGCACTAGTATGCCACGTCCACATCTCCCTCCCGGGGTGATCCAGACGGAACCTGTCGACCAGATCGCACGAGGCCATCAGGTCAGACAGGCTGCTTTCACACCTACCCGTCCCACTAGGCCCCCCGACCTTATCTAACTTGGGGTCCAGGATGGCATTCCAGTCCCCCATTAAAACTACTCGCTCCGGACCCGAAGAGAGAAACCCCTCCACCCGCCGAAAAAAGGAAACCCTCTCACTTTGGATGTTGGGCGCATAAACTGCCATGATCCGGAATGCGCTGCTGCTAACGGCAACATCAACCACGACCAGCCTCCCATGAGCGTCCGCATGAACAAGTGTAACCGTCGCAGATAGGGTGCGACTTACTAACACAGAAACCCCCCGGCTATGGAAACTGCCATATGCTGAGTAAACATCAAAATCGTTCACCAGCACATCGCAGTCCCCAGCCCCAACAAAGTGGGTCTCCTGTATTGCAGCTATGTCTACCTCAAGGGCCATGAGGTCCCTCAGCACGCGAGCAGCCTTGCTTCGAGACCTCATGCCCCTCGCATTTAAGCTAGCCAGGTTCAAGGCCATGATTCCCTAACTAGAAGTATTCCTCAACTAAGGGTCTAAAGTCCTCGGGAGTGAGGACGTCGAAGGCCTGACCAAGACTGCCCGTGAGCAGGTCGGACGTAAGCCGTCCGTCTCGAGCCAGGCCCCCCACGTCCAAGGGGAACGTCATTTTCAGAGCCCTATAAAGGGAGGGGTGAACATAAAGCGGGACCCTCCCTTCACATTGTGTTGTTATTTTTCCAAGTGATGGGTGCTCCCCGTCCACGATTTTGAGGCCCCCGAAGGCCGACTTGGCTGCTTCTATCATGCGCCATAGCGCCTTCGCTCTTCCTCCCCTATTCACCCGGACGAAAGTGATAATAGACGGAGCATCCTGGAAGTTCCTAGGGTCTGTCACCTCTTTTCCGTCCACTTTCCGGAGACTTTCCAGTTCCGTTAAGTATCGCCTCTGTCTCCCATTTAAATCCGAGACCGCGTTACTTAAGTCGGCGTTGCATAATTGTTCCCCGGGAAGGAAAGGGTGCTTCCTGGTTTTCCCCTCCCTCGGGGCTGCCGACTTTTGTTCCAGCCTTTTCTCCTTTGCTTCTTCCTCTTGGGCTTCTTGGACAACTTCTTCTACTGGAGCTTCCATTTGCTCCGTTTCCTCGTTAGGAGTGGTGAATAGGGGAGGGGTTTGCTGATCTTCTTCCTGGGGGCTTTGCGGCTGAAGCTCAGTAATCTGGTCTTGCTTGTCGTCTTTCTTCTCTCTCTTCTCCCTCTGTTTGTCCTCGGCCCCTTCGCTGTCTGAGCCCGAGGAGCTTCCTCTCGCCTTTCTTTTTGTAGCTGTTGCCACTGTTCTTGTAGTTTGTGGAGCCGGCTCTTGTTTCTTTGCCCCCTTTTTGGCCGCCACTGTGCTCCACTTTTCTTTTGCTGGGGCTGCTTCCTCCTTCCTTGACTCTGTTGGGGGGTTTTTCTCCGCCGATTTGCCCGTCTCGGCTATTCCGGCTTGTCTTTGAGGACAGAACCTCGCTACGTGGCCTGTTTTTTGGCATTGCCAACACTGGGGTCTTCTGCCCTCCACAATGACGGCGAGTGACCAGCCTTCGCAGGTGAATTGGGCCGGGATCCCGTGGAATTCCTTGCGGGACAGCCTCATTTTGATCTTATAGTCTCCCGACATTATATTCCGGGGGCCCTTTACCGCCTCGATGCCTTCGACTTCTCCATATTGGGACATGATTGCCCCCAGCTGCTCCTCCTCCAGAAAGCACGGCACCCCTGTAATTGTGACCAGCGTCCTCCTCTTTGAAAGGTACTCTGGCCGTACCTTGATGTTTTTCCATGTGAGATCCCCTCTTGCCAGCTTCTCTGCATCGTCCTTTGTTGGCAAGAGGACCTCCCACATGGCGTTAAAGCGTCTAACGGCGTACTGAGCGGGGATCCTCAGTTCCCCCAGCAGCTCCATCATGCGGTCTTTCGGTACTCCCAGAAGGCCCTTTCCGGTGGCATTCAGAGTCAGCAGGGACACTGATCTCTCCCTTATCTTCATCAGTGTCTCTGGAACCACCTCTATCTGGTTCCCTTTTGTCAGGTTCTTATATTTGTCCTCAAAAAGCCTTCTATAGTACTCTGGGGACTTCGCTGGTGCTGATTGCTTCGGCCCCCAACTCTCTTTGGTCTCACTGGCTGTTGCCTCCACTGTTACCGCTGCTGCTGGGGTCCTCTGTGCTGGGGTTTTCTGTGCTGCTGGTATCGGGGAATCCGTAAATGAGAGAGCTGGCCACTCCTCTTTCTTTTCCGACTCCACCATCCTCGATCCCCCCACACCCGGGGAGCACCCATCCACTACAAACACGTCCATGGACCTCGTTCTCCTCAGGCTATCTTCTGACGACTTTCTGGGGCTACTCCTAGCCGACTGCGAAACCATTGGCGTTTCCTTGCCCCAACGCCTTGCGGGACGCCTCCTTCTCTTTCCTTTCCACGATGCACCTCGGGTTTCAACAAATCTTTTCCAGGCCTCGATCTCCTCCTCCCTGGACGTTGCTGTTTCCGTATCAGGCATGATCCACGGCCATCCTGAATTTACTGATCTAGGGATGTCCTCCTGGGAGGTCATCCCCGTGCCCGACACCCAACCGGGCGCACCTGCACTGGGGGTGCCCTGCACGGCGTCTGCAACCCTGCCAGACGCTATTGGGGTGGAAAGCGACCGCGACGCACCCGAAAACGACCCTTCTGAGTTGGGGGTGGCGACCCCCGGAACCGCACCGGCACTCGACCCTTCCGAACTGGGGGTGGCGACCCCCGAGACCCTTCTCGACCTCGACAAGGGGGTGCCTTTCGGGACGGCACCCCCCAAACCCTTCACGGCACCTACACCTGGGGCGTCCCCCAAGGTGGCAGGAGCAGAGGCCTGCTCCATCTACTTTGTTGGCCCAGTGCCCTTCCCCGACCCGCCGATTTGGAAGCTAGAGGGCCTTCACCACAAAAGGGTACGTGGGTAACCTCTAGTCCTGCCGGCTGCTTAAGTCGGTTCCAGACACTGAACAATCTGAAAAAAGAATAGAAAACGTCAAAATTAGTACGAGCTTTGCATGAGAACCAAGCCGTTTATTTAGTGTTCTGCCCCGGACCTGGCATTATCTACTGCCAGGCCCTCATTTGGGGTCCAGAGACACTTAGGCATGAAGCCAGTAGGGGGAAAGGGGGGGTCGAGGGTCATTCTAAACTATGCTAGGTCTTTGAAGACTTTATTAAAATTCCTATGCTAAGACACTATTTTTTATATTATCATTCTTACCATGGAGTTTATCTACTTAAAATCTCCCCAGCGTATGGCTTTGGCGTTTTTAACTGAAAGAAATAAATGTTTTTATTCAACAAAACAAAATCATATGTACAAACAAAAAAGAAAAGATGATTTTGGAAATAAAATTTTTTCTAAAAATGAGGGATGAGATGATGGGGAGGGGGGCAAACTAAGATACACCCAAAAAGAAAAGCAAAAACAAATTAACAAAATGCCTATGGGGTCGGGTTAGTAATGGATCCCCCCAACCTATTTCTAAATATGGAGCGCCTACTGTCTTTCGGTCCCGAGGGTCGAAAGCAAGCAGGTCGTTCCCTAGTGGGGAGTGGGGGACCTAGGGACGATATTTGAAAATAAATTAGATAGGGATGGGTAACATAAGGACTGGACGGCGTCTTCCAAGATAAATGTACGTATAGGGGCAACAGACCGGGGACAAAACAAAGGGTGGACTGGGCATCTTTTGGAAGCTCTCCTATTGCCGATAAAAATAAATTCAGGGACGGGATCAACTTTCATACTTGCCCTAGTCTAGTATCTAATAAAGAATTTTTCCACTCGTGGTGGTTAGGACCTAACTATCCCTACTCTGTTACTTTGTTTGGGGCTGGGTTCCGTAGAACCTTAGCACCGCCTGACAGATACCACTAGGGTGGGAAAACAAACTTAAACCTAGCGCCTCGTCGGATGCACAAACTAGTGTTGTGCACCCATCTCCTATCAAAGTCCATGCGGTGCAATCTTTTCCAATCGCATCTGATCTTTACTTTAAGTTGATGTTTAAAGCGACCAACCAGATCCCGATCCGAAACAGATTGCTCCTCATGGACAATTTCAAGACGTGAAATCCACGTTACTAATCTAGCTACTGCTAGGATCGCTAGAAACACCAATCGTCTCTCCCCAGTAAACGGCGGATCCATGTTGTCGACGACGTACGCCAAATCAAGTGGCACCAACCGCTCGGGGTCGATGCGAGCCGTTACCCTTCCGACGTACTCCCAGAGCCTCCGAACTCCGCTGCAAAGAAAAAAGGCATGCTCCCTCGTTTCATCTTCGTCTTCCTCGCAGCGGGGGCAGAAAGGAACGTATTCATCCTCTCTGCAGTCTCTGGCTAGTACGCCGAAAAGTGGCAGCGCATTCCGGACTAGCCTCCATGTGATTGAAAACTCTGAATTATTTAGAAAGCTACTGGCTGGCGCCCAATTCCACTGAGAGAGGACCTCCTCCCTCGACATGTGCAGCCGCTCAACCAGCGGATCTTTTGCGGTCCCCACTACTAAATCCCGATACAGTCTCCTCCTAGGCCGTGCAAGGTCACTGGACCCCGGCAATGCCCTAAGGGCGGCTCGGCATTCGGAGAGGAACCGCCGTTCCCCCGCCGGTCTTCTGCGACCTTCGGCGGCAGGGGAGGGTATGAGCTGTGGGAAAGCGTGCTCCACAACTGGTACCCAGTGCAATTCCTCAAGCAGTGTCCGACTTAGGAACGCCAATCTTTCGGCGTGCTTATGACTTAACAAGTCAGGCATTCCCAAGCCTCCATCGCTGAGTTTCTGTGTACAGACCTGTCTACGGACATACGGCTTTCCCCCTTTCCAGAGGAGTCTGAAAAGGAGTCGCTCCAAAGCCTTACAGCGGTCCGCAGGCAGAGGAAGTACTGACAAGTGGTAAAGGATCAACGGAAAGACGTAAGTTTGGCACGCCTCCGCACGACCCTTCAGGGACAAACCCCTGCGAATCCAAGTCCCCACTGACGATTCGACCTTTGTCTGTACCTCCGACCAATTTTTGTCCAGCTGGAGCCCAGGCCCGAACCAGATTCCAAGAATCTTTACCGGGCCATCTGTCCAGCCGAACTCACCTGGAAGCGAGTTTACCCCGGTCCAAGTGCCCAACCGCAGGCCAACGGACTTGCTGCGGTTGACTATGGCCCCTGTAACACGTTCATACTCATCGACCGCCTCTATCACCGCTTTAATATCGATCCTTCGCCCTACATAAACGGTGACGTCATCGGCGTACGCGGAAACCCTGGCAAATCGGCCGCCAGGTAGAGCTATCCCGCGTAGGACTGGTCTCGTCGTCTCGTCCCTTAACTTGCGAAGGAAGGGCTCCAACGCCAGGACATAAAGCAGAGGCGACAGCGGACACCCCTGGCGCACCGACCGAGAGACCCCAAAGGACTCCGACAACCTACCATTTACTTGTACCGCTACCGTGGGGTCACGATACAAAACGGAAATCCACTTGCGGAAGTCCGGACCAAAACCGGCGGTCTCCAAAACAGACTCCAAGAAACCATGGTCGACCCTATCGAAAGCTTTGGACTGATCTAAATTGATCAGCGCGGCTCCTGTGTCGTCTTCTAACCCCTCTATGATCGTGCGCACCAAGTGCAAGTTGTCTTTAATCGTTCTCCCCTTCACAGAACAAGTCTGATCCGGTTCGACCAAATCACCGATGACAACCTGCAGTCGGTTTGCAAGAACGCGGGCCAAAATCTTCAACTCTGTGTTTAGCAGAGTGATGGGCCTGTAATCATCTAAGTCCTCCCCACCATGCCGCTCTTTCTTCTTCAGTAGTGTGACCACTCCTTTGGTTACCTGCCCAGGGATGGATCCCTGGGAAAACCAGTGGTTAAACACACCCGTCAGAAGAGGAACAAACATGGGCGACAGCCTCAAATACAATTCGTAGGGCAGACCATCGAGCCCTGGAGATCTGTTCTGGCCAACCTGCTTCAACGCAGTAATGACTTCACGCTCTGTAACCACCCCATCACAGCTAGCTGCTCGGTCCGCAGTAAGGCGGGGCGAGCCGGCTAAATAGCTGCCAAACTCCTGGCCGCGGAGTCTGGGTAGTTGGGTAAAGCGTTCCTTCAAATGCTGACGAAACCCATTGCAAATCTCTCGAGTCGATACGAGGGTATGTCCTTCCAGGTTTTTCACCTTCCGAATGTACCCGTCCGAACCACGTCTTAAGGCAGCCTTACGCTCAACAGCGTCAACGTTCACGGCTTCGTTAGAGACTCTTTTTAACCTAGCCCTAACTACTTGCCCTTCGTAACGCTCGCTAGCCAAGCGCTGAAGGTCCCCCTTAACTATGTTTATCTCTAGGGGATCCCCACCAGCCACCGCCCGGGTCAATCTATCTTCTAGCTGCCTTTTGGTCCGTGCCCTAGTTAACGCGAGGCGTTGGCTGTATTGGACACAAAAGAGCCTAATGGTAGCCTTAAGTCTAACCCACCAGCTACTCCCGGTAACCGCCCCCACTAACTCCCGCTGAATTAGTGTTGTCAGCTGTTCCCGAAAGTCGTTCATCTCCAACAAGGAGGCGTTCAACTTCCAGTAGCCAGCCAACCTAGGCCTATTACCTAATCTCAAACGGGCCATTACTAATTTATGGTCCGAATGACCTAACCAGTGGAACGTGGGACACGATAAGAAATCTATGTCGCCTCTTCTAATTAACATCCTGTCCAAGTAGGTACTTGGACAGGCGGCCACGCTACTTTGCCACGTCCACATCTCCCTCCCTGGGTGATCCAGACGGAACCTGTCGACAAGATCGCACGAGGCCATCAGGTCAGACAGGCTGCTTTCACACCGATCCGACCCTCTATTCCCCCCGACCTTATCTATCTTGGGGTCCAGGATGGCATTCCAGTCCCCCATTAAAACTACTCGCTCCGGACCCGCCGAAAGGAACACCTCCACCTGCCGAAAAAAGGAAACCCTCTCCCCAGCGATATTGGGCGCGTAAACTGCCAAAATCCGGAACTTACTGCTTTTAACGGCAACATCGACCACGACCAGCCTTCCATGAGCGCACGCGTGAACTACAGTAACCGCCGCACCTAGGGTGCGACTCACTAACACAGAAACCCCACGGCTAAAGGAATTGCCGTATGCTGAATAAACGTCAAAGTCGTTCACCAGCACACTGCAATCCCCGGGCCCAACAAAGTGGGTCTCCTGAATTGTAGCTATATCTACCTCCAGGGCTATGAGATCCCTCAGCACGCGAGCAGCCTTGCTTCGAGATCTCATGCCCCTCGCATTTAAACTAGCTAGGTTCAAGTTTGCCATAATTTCCCTAACTAGAAGTATCCCTCAAAAACGGGTCTAAAGTCCTCGGGTGTTAGAACGCCGAAAGACTGACCGATGCTGCCAGTTAGCAACTCTGTTGTGAACTGACCTCCTCGGACCAGTCCCCCCACGTCTAAGGGAAAGGTTATTTTCAAGGCTCTATAAAGGGATGGGTGAACATAAATGGGGACCCTCCCTTCGCACTTGACTGCTATTTGCATTAAGGACGGGTGCTCCTCATCCACAATCTTCAGCCCCGGAAAAGCCAGTTTCGCTTCGGCAACCATCCTCCATAATGCTTTTACTCTGGCCCCCTTCTCCTTTCTCAGGAACGTGATGAGCATCGGTGCTTCACTGAAGTTGGTTGGCCTCTCCACTTCCTTCCCGTCCACTTCGGTGAGCTTTTCCAGCTTTTGGACGTGCTTCTTCTGGCCTGCGCTGAGGTCCACCGGTCCCTGGCTCACATCCACCTCGCATATCCTCTCCCCGGGTAAGAAAGGCCTCTTCCGTGTTCGTTCAGTCCGGATCGGGGCTACCGGGGTGGTGGTGGTGCTGATCGTCTCTTTGTTCTCTTCTGCTTCCATGTCCTCTGGGGACCCGGCTTCTACGTCTTCGGAAGTTTGGGCTTCAGAGGTCTCCTCGTTGGTAGTAGGAGTAGTAGTGGTAGGGGGAGGGGTATTCTGCTCATCCATGGGGTCTGACGGTTGGGCAGGGTTTTCTTGGTCTTCTTCGTCGTCGTCTTCCTGGTCTTCCTTAACCTTCTTGTTTGTGGCTGCCAGGCTTCTTTTTTCCGTCTTCTTTTCTTCTTCTTCCTCTTCTGATTCGGGGGCCAACTTTCGTTTCACTCCCGACTTCTCTTCCTTTTGTTTCTGGTCTTTTGGCTTTTCCGGGGCCACTGTCTTCTGCTTTCCCTTCTTGGCCACAGTACTCCAGCTCCTTGGTGTCTCCGCTGTTGGTGTGACTGCTTTCTCCGTCACTTTCACCGGGGGCACCGCTGTCGGTGGGGGCACTGGATCCCTCTTCGGGCAGAACTTCGCCATGTGGCCCGGCATCCTACAGCTCCAACAGTGTGGCCTTCTGCCTTCGACGATTATGGACATTGTCCATTTCTCCCATGTCAGTTGGGCGGGGATTGTGTTGAAGCCAGCTCTGTTGACCCTCATCTTGAGCTTATAATCTCCGGTCATTATATTTTTGGGGCCTCGCGCTGCCGTCACTGCCTCCACGTCCCCATATTGTGATAAGATGGCTCCGACCTGCTCCTCTTCGAAACACCATGGGACTCCCAGAATGGTCACCGTTGTTCGTCTTTTTTCCAGGTATTCTGGCTTACACCGGATCCCCTTCCATATTGTGTCGCTTTTTGATGTTCTGATGGCGTCTTCTTCTGTGGGTAGCAGGACATCCCACATTGCGTAACTTCTACGCACTATGTAAGTTGCTGGGATGTTTGTTTCCACCAACAAGCTTATCATTTTCTCCTTGCTCAATCCGGTGAGCCCCTTTTGTTTTTCATCAAAAGTCACTAGGGACACAATTCTTCTTCTGAGGCTTTCGAGCTTCCCTGGGACTGGCTTGATTTCATTTCCGTCCGTGAGGTGCCGGTACTTTTCCTGGAAGAGTCTTCGGTATGCTTCCGGGCTCTTTTGCTCCTTCGGGCCCCAGGTCTTCTCTGGACTTGTTTGATTTGGTCCCCAGCTGCTTCCAGCTTCTGGACTCTTTCCTGGGCTCTGCTGCTGTGATCCCTCGTGACCCGTCTTCTCCGGTCTTGCTTCTGGGCTTTTTCCCGGATTCTGCTTCTTCTCGTGAGTCATGGGTTTCCGTGCAGTAGGTTTCTCAAACTCAAGAGAGTTCCATCTCCTTAAAGCTGGTTCCCTCTTCTTCGGGCTGTTGTTTGCCGACTTGACCGCTCTGTTCGTTCCTTCTGTGGAAGGGTGTGATTTCCTGATGGGCCTTTGAGGTATGGCCCAGCCTGTCTTGATTGCTCTTTTCTCTTCCCGTGTCCGTGGTTTTCCCCCGACAACTGCCCATGGGTTGAGAAAATCTGTGTCGCTGTCGTCCCTTGGTTCAGCGCCCCCGGGCCTAGAGTCTTTTCCCTCTACTAGGTATACAGGAGGTGATGGTGAATACCCCGCGGCTAGAGACTCTATTTCTACCATGAACGCTGCAGGTGATAGTGGGATTTCACTGGGTGTGGCATCCCCTGATAACGACGACGGCACTGAGACTCCACCGGGTGTGGTATCTCTCGACGGCACTGGGATTCCATTGGGCGTGGTCTCCCCCGACAGCGGCACTGTAACGTCACTCGACGGCATTGTGACGTTACCCGTCAACGGCACTGGAACGTCACCGAATGTGACGCTCCCCCTTCTCGGCACTGGGGTGTCACCGGGTGTGACACCCCCCCTTCTCGGCACTGGGGTGTCACCGGGTGTGACACCCCCCCTTCTCGGCACTGGGGTGTCACCGGGTGTGACACCCCCCCTTCTCGGCACTGGGGTGTCACCGGATGTGACACCCCCCCTTCTCGGCACTGGGGTGTCACCGGATGTGACACCCCCCCTTCTCGGCGCTGGGGTGTCACCGGATGTGACACCCCCCCTTCTCGGCACTGGGGTGTCACCGGATGTGACACCCCCCCTTCTCGGCACAACACCAGGGGCGTCCCCCATGGTGTTAGAGGCAGAGGCCTGCCTCTTGATTTGTTGGCCCAGTGCCCTTCCCCGACCCGCCGATTTGGAAGCTAGAGGGCCTTCACCACAAAAGGGTACGTGGGTAACCTCTAGTCCTGCCGGCTGCTTAAGTCGGTTCCAGACACTGAACAATCTGAAAAAAGAATAGAAAACGTGAACAGTTAAAGGAGCTTCGCATGAGAACCAAGCCGTTTATTTAGTGTTCTGCTCCGGACCTGGCATTATCTACTGCCAGGCCCTCATTTGGGGTCCAGAGACACTTAGGCATGAAGCCAGTAGGGGAAAAGGGGGGTCGAGGGTCATTCTAAACTATGCTAGGTCTTTGAAGACTTTATTAAAATCCCTATGCTAAGACACTATTTTTTATATTATCATTCTTACCATGGAGTTTATCTACTTAAAATCTCCCCAGCGTATGGCTTTGGCGTTTTTAACTGAAAGAAATAAATGTTTTTATTCAACAAAACAAAATCATATGTACAAACAAAAAGAAAAGATGATTTTGGAAATAAAATTTTTTCTAAAAATGAGGGATGAGATGATGGGGAGGGGGGCAAACTAAGATACACCCAAAAAGAAAAGAAAAAACAAATTAACAAAATGCCTATGGGGTCGGGTTAGTAATGGATCCCCCCAACCTATTTCTAAATATGGAGCGCCTACTGTCTTTCGGTCCCGAGGGTCGAAAGCAAGCAGGGCGTTCCCTAGTGGGGAGTGGGGGACCTAGGGACGATATTTGAAAATAAATTAGATAGGGATGGGTAACATAAGGACTGGACGGCGTCTTCCAAGATAAATGTACGTATAGGGGCAACAGACCGGGGACAAAACAAAGGGTGGACTGGGCATCTTTTGGAAGCTCTCCTATTGCCGATAAAAATAAATTCAGGGACGGGATCAACTTTCATACTTGCCCTAGTCTAGTATCTAATAAAGAATTTTTCCACTCGTGGTGGTTAGGACCTAACTATCCCTACTCTGTTACTTTGTTTGGGGCTGGGTTCCGTAGAACCTTAGCACCGCCTGACAGATACCACTAGGGTGGGAAAACAAACTTAAACCTAGCGCCTCGTCGGATGCACAAACTAGTGTTGTGCACCCATCTCCTATCAAAGTCCATGCGGTACAATCTTTTCCAATCGCATCTGATCTTTACTTTAAGTTGATGTTTAAAGCGACCAACCAGATCCCGATCCGAAACAGATTGCTCCTCATGGACAATTTCAAGACGTGAAATCCACGTTACTAATCTAGCTACTGCTAGGATCGCTAGAAACACCAATCGTCTCTCCCCAGTAAACGGCGGATCCATGTTGTCGACGACGTACGCCAAATCAAGTGGCACCAACCGCTCGGGGTCGATGCGAGCCGTTACCCTTCCGACGTACTCCCAGAGCCTCCGAACTCCGCTGCAAAGAAAAAAGGCATGCTCCCTCGTTTCATCTTCGTCTTCCTCGCAGCGGGGGCAGAAAGGAACGTATTCATCCTCTCTGCAGTCTCTGGCTAGTACGCCGAAAAGTGGCAGCGCATTCCGGACTAGCCTCCATGTGATTGAAAACTCTGAATTATTTAGAAAGCTACTGGCTGGCGCCCAATTCCACTGAGAGAGGACCTCCTCCCTCGACATGTGCAGCCGCTCAACCAGCGGATCTTTTGCGGTCCCCACTACTAAATCCCGATACAGTCTCCTCCTAGGCCGTGCAAGGTCACTGGACCCCGGCAATGCCCTAAGGGCGGCTCGGCATTCGGAGAGGAACCGCCGTTCCCCCGCCGGTCTTCTGCGACCTTCGGCGGCAGGGGAGGGTATGAGCTGTGGGAAAGCGTGCTCCACAACTGGTACCCAGTGCAATTCCTCAAGCAGTGTCCGACTTAGGAACGCCAATCTTTCGGCGTGCTTATGACTTAACAAGTCAGGCATTCCCAAGCCTCCATCGCTGAGTTTCTGTGTACAGACCTGTCTACGGACATACGGCTTTCCCCCTTTCCAGAGGAGTCTGAAAAGGAGTCGCTCCAAAGCCTTACAGCGGTCCGCAGGCAGAGGAAGTACTGACAAGTGGTAAAGGATCAACGGAAAGACGTAAGTTTGGCACGCCTCCGCACGACCCTTCAGGGACAAACCCCTGCGAATCCAAGTCCCCACTGACGATTCGACCTTTGTCTGTACCTCCGACCAATTTTTGTCCAGCTGGAGCCCAGGCCCGAACCAGATTCCAAGAATCTTTACCGGGCCATCTGTCCAGCCGAACTCACCTGGAAGCGAGTTTACCCCGGTCCAAGTGCCCAACCGCAGGCCAACGGACTTGCTGCGGTTGACTATGGCCCCTGTAACACGTTCATACTCATCGACCGCCTCTATCACCGCTTTAATATCGATCCTTCGCCCTACATAAACGGTGACGTCATCGGCGTACGCGGAAACCCTGGCAAATCGGCCGCCAGGTAGAGCTATCCCGCGTAGGACTGGTCTCGTCGTCTCGTCCCTTAACTTGCGAAGGAAGGGCTCCAACGCCAGGACATAAAGCAGAGGCGACAGCGGACACCCCTGGCGCACCGACCGAGAGACCCCAAAGGACTCCGACAACCTACCATTTACTTGTACCGCTACCGTGGGGTCACGATACAAAACGGAAATCCACTTGCGGAAGTCCGGACCAAAACCGGCGGTCTCCAAAACAGACTCCAAGAAACCATGGTCGACCCTATCGAAAGCTTTGGACTGATCTAAATTGATCAGCGCGGCTCCTGTGTCGTCTTCTAACCCCTCTATGATCGTGCGCACCAAGTGCAAGTTGTCTTTAATCGTTCTCCCCTTCACAGAACAAGTCTGATCCGGTTCGACCAAATCACCGATGACAACCTGCAGTCGGTTTGCAAGAACGCGGGCCAAAATCTTCAACTCTGTGTTTAGCAGAGTGATGGGCCTGTAATCATCTAAGTCCTCCCCACCATGCCGCTCTTTCTTCTTCAGTAGTGTGACCACTCCTTTGGTTACCTGCCCAGGGATGGATCCCTGGGAAAACCAGTGGTTAAACACACCCGTCAGAAGAGGAACAAACATGGGCGACAGCCTCAAATACAATTCGTAGGGCAGACCATCGAGCCCTGGAGATCTGTTCTGGCCAACCTGCTTCAACGCAGTAATGACTTCACGCTCTGTAACCACCCCATCACAGCTAGCTGCTCGGTCCGCAGTAAGGCGGGGCGAGCCGGCTAAATAGCTGCCAAACTCCTGGCCGCGGAGTCTGGGTAGTTGGGTAAAGCGTTCCTTCAAATGTTGACGAAACCCATTGCAAATCTCTCGAGTCGATACGAGGGTATGTCCTTCCAGGTTTTTCACCTTCCGAATGTACCCGTCCGAACCACGTCTTAAGGCAGCCTTACGCTCAACAGCGTCAACGTTCACGGCTTCGTTAGAGACTCTTTTTAACCTAGCCCTAACTACTTGCCCTTCGTAACGCTCGCTAGCCAAGCGCTGAAGGTCCCCCTTAACTATGTTTATCTCTAGGGGATCCCCACCAGCCACCGCCCGGGTCAATCTATCTTCTAGCTGCCTTTTGGTCCGTGCCCTAGTTAACGCGAGGCGTTGGCTGTATTGGACACAAAAGAGCCTAATGGTAGCCTTAAGTCTAACCCACCAGCTACTCCCGGTAACCGCCCCCACTAACTCCCGCTGAATTAGTGTTGTCAGCTGTTCCCGAAAGTCGTTCATCTCCAACAAGGAGGCGTTCAACTTCCAGTAGCCAGCCAACCTAGGCCTATTACCTAATCTCAAACGGGCCATTACTAATTTATGGTCCGAATGACCTAACCAGTGGAACGTGGGACACGATAAGAAATCTATGTCGCCTCTTCTAATTAACATCCTGTCCAAGTAGGTACTTGGACAGGCGGCCACGCTACTTTGCCACGTCCACATCTCCCTCCCTGGGTGATCCAGACGGAACCTGTCGACAAGATCGCACGAGGCCATCAGGTCAGACAGGCTGCTTTCACACCGATCCGACCCTCTATTCCCCCCGACCTTATCTATCTTGGGGTCCAGGATGGCATTCCAGTCCCCCATTAAAACTACTCGCTCCGGACCCGCCGAAAGGAACACCTCCACCTGCCGAAAAAAGGAAACCCTCTCCCCAGCGATATTGGGCGCGTAAACTGCCAAAATCCGGAACTTACTGCTTTTAACGGCAACATCGACCACGACCAGCCTTCCATGAGCGCACGCGTGAACTACAGTAACCGCCGCACCTAGGGTGCGACTCACTAACACAGAAACCCCACGGCTAAAGGAATTGCCGTATGCTGAATAAACGTCAAAGTCGTTCACCAGCACACTGCAATCCCCGGGCCCAACAAAGTGGGTCTCCTGAATTGTAGCTATATCTACCTCCAGGGCTATGAGATCCCTCAGCACGCGAGCAGCCTTGCTTCGAGATCTCATGCCCCTCGCATTTAAACTAGCTAGGTTCAAGTTTGCCATAATTTCTTTAACTAGAAGTATCCCTCAAAAAAGGGTCTAAAGTCCTCGGGTGTTAGAACGCCGAAAGACTGACCGATGCTGCCAGTTAGCAACTCTGTTGTGAACTGACCTCCTCGGACCAGTCCCCCCACGTCTAAGGGAAAGGTTATTTTCAAGGCTCTATAAAGGGATGGGTGAACATAAATGGGGACCCTCCCTTCGCACTTGACTGCTATTTGCATTAAGGACGGGTGCTCCTCATCCACAATCTTCAGCCCCGGAAAAGCCAGTTTCGCTTCGGCAACCATCCTCCATAATGCTTTTACTCTGGCCCCCTTCTCCTTTCTCAGGAACGTGATGAGCATCGGTGCTTCACTGAAGTTGGTTGGCCTCTCCACTTCCTTCCCGTCCACTTCGGTGAGCTTTTCCAGCTTTTGGACGTGCTTCTTCTGGCCTGCGCTGAGGTCCACCGGTCCCTGGCTCACATCCACCTCGCATATCCTCTCCCCGGGTAAGAAAGGCCTCTTCCGTGTTCGTTCAGTCCGGATCGGGGCTACCGGGGTGGTGGTGGTGCTGATCGTCTCTTTGTTCTCTTCTGCTTCCATGTCCTCTGGGGACCCGGCTTCTACGTCTTCGGAAGTTTGGGCTTCAGAGGTCTCCTCGTTGGTAGTAGGAGTAGTAGTGGTAGGGGGAGGGGTATTCTGCTCATCCATGGGGTCTGACGGTTGGGCAGGGTTTTCTTGGTCTTCTTCGTCGTCGTCTTCCTGGTCTTCCTTAACCTTCTTGTTTGTGGCTGCCAGGCTTCTTTTTTCCGTCTTCTTTTCTTCTTCTTCCTCTTCTGATTCGGGGGCCAACTTTCGTTTCACTCCCGACTTCTCTTCCTTTTGTTTCTGGTCTTTTGGCTTTTCCGGGGCCACTGTCTTCTGCTTTCCCTTCTTGGCCACAGTACTCCAGCTCCTTGGTGTCTCCGCTGTTGGTGTGACTGCTTTCTCCGTCACTTTCACCGGGGGCACCGCTGTCGGTGGGGGCACTGGATCCCTCTTCGGGCAGAACTTCGCCATGTGGCCCGGCATCCTACAGCTCCAACAGTGTGGCCTTCTGCCTTCGACGATTATGGACATTGTCCATTTCTCCCATGTCAGTTGGGCGGGGATTGTGTTGAAGCCAGCTCTGTTGACCCTCATCTTGAGCTTATAATCTCCGGTCATTATATTTTTGGGGCCTCGCGCTGCCGTCACTGCCTCCACGTCCCCATATTGTGATAAGATGGCTCCGACCTGCTCCTCTTCGAAACACCATGGGACTCCCAGAATGGTCACCGTTGTTCGTCTTTTTTCCAGGTATTCTGGCTTACACCGGATCCCCTTCCATATTGTGTCGCTTTTCGATGTTCTGATGGCGTCTTCTTCTGTGGGTAGCAGGACATCCCACATTGCGTAACTTCTACGCACTATGTAAGTTGCTGGGATGTTTGTTTCCACCAACAAGCTTATCATTTTCTCCTTGCTCAATCCGGTGAGCCCCTTTTGTTTTTCATCGAAAGTCACTAGGGACACAATTCTTCTTCTGAGGCTTTCGAGCTTCCCTGGGACTGGCTTGATTTCGTTTCCGTCCGTGAGGTGCCGGTACTTTTCCTGGAAGAGTCTTCGGTATGCTTCCGGGCTCTTTTGCTCCTTCGGGCCCCAGGTCTTCTCTGGACTTGTTTGATTTGGTCCCCAGCTGCTTCCAGCTTCTGGACTTTTTCCTGGGCTCTGCTGCTGTGATCCCTCGTGACCCGTCTTCTCCGGTCTTGCTTCTGGGCTTTTCCCCGGATTCTGCTTCTTCTCGTGAGTCATGGGTTGCCATGTAGTAGGTTTCTCCAACTCAAGAGAGTTCCATCTCCTCAATGCTGGTTCCCTCTTCTTCGGGCTGTTGTCCGCCGACCTGACCGCTCTGTTCATTCCTTCTGCGGAAGGGTGTGATTTCCTGATGGGCCTTTGAGGTATGGCCCAGCCTGTCTTGATTGCTCTTTTCTCTTCCCGTGTCCGTGGTTTTCCCCCGACAACTGCCCATGGGTTGAGAAAATCTGTGTCGCTGTCCTCCCTTGGTTCAGCGCCCCCGGGCCTAGAGTCTTTTCCCTCTACTATGTATACAGGAGGTGATGGTGAATACCCCGCGGCTAGAGACTCTATTTCTACCATGAACGCTGCAGGTGATAGTGGGATTTCACTGGGTGTGGCATCCCCTGACAACGACGACGGCACTGAGACTCCACCGGGTGTGGTATCTCTCGACGGCACTGGGATTCCATTGGGCGTGGTCTCCCCCAACAGCGGCACTGTAACGTCACTCGACGGCATTGTGACGTTACCCGTCAACGGCACTGGAACGTCACCGAATGTGACGCTCCCCCTTCTCGGCACTGGGGTGTCACCGGGTGTGACACCCCCCCTTCTCGGCACTGGGGTGTCACCGGGTGTGACACCCCCCCTTCTCGGCACTGGGGTGTCACCGGGTGTGACACCCCCCCTTCTCGGCACTGGGGTGTCACCGGATGTGACACCCCCCCTTCTCGGCACTGGGGTGTCACCGGGTGTGACACCCCCCCTTCTCTGCGCTGGGGTGTCACCGGATGTGACACCCCCCCTTCTCGGCACAACACCAGGGGCGTCCCCCATGGTGTTAGAGGCAGAGGCCTGCCTCTTGATTTGTTGGCCCAGTGCCCTTCCCCGACCCGCCGATTTGGAAGCTAGAGGGCCTTCACCACAAAAGGGTACGTGGGTAACCTCTAGTCCTGCCGGCTGCTTAAGTCGGTTCCAGACACTGAACAATCTGAAAAAAGAATAGAAAACGTGAACAGTTAAAGGAGCTTCGCATGAGAACCAAGCCGTTTATTTAGTGTTCTGCCCCGGACCTGGCATTATCTACTGCCAGGCCCTCATTTGGGGTCCAGAGACACTTAGGCATGAAGCCAGTAGGGGGAAAGGGGGGGGGTCGAGGGTCATTCTAAACTATGCTAGGTCTTTGAAGACTTTATTAAAATTCCTATGCTAAGACACTATTTTTTATATTATCATTCTTACCATGGAGTTTATCTACTTAAAATCTCCCCAGCGTATGGCGTTGGCGTTTTTAACTGAAAGAAATAAATGTTTTTATTCAACAAAACAAAATCATATGTACAAACAAAAAGAAAAGATGATTTTGGAAATAAAATTTTTTCTAAAAATGAGGGATGAGATGATGGGGAGGGGGGCAAACTAAGATACACCCAAAAAGAAAAGCAAAAACAAATTAACAAAATGCCTATGGGGTCGGGTTAGTAATGGATCCCCCCAACCTATTTCTAAATATGGAGCGCCTACTGTCTTTCGGTCCCGAGGGTCGAAAGCAAGCAGGTCGTTCCCTAGTGGGGAGTGGGGGACCTAGGGACGATATTTGAAAATAAATTAGATAGGGATGGGTAACATAAGGACTGGACGGCGTCTTCCAAGATAAATGTACGTATAGGGGCAACAGACCGGGGACAAAACAAAGGGTGGACTGGGCATCTTTTGGAAGCTCTCCTATTGCCGATAAAAATAAATTCAGGGACGGGATCAACTTTCATACTTGCCCTAGTCTAGTATCTAATAAAGAATTTTTTCCACTCGTGGTGGTTAGGACCTAACTATCCCTACTCTGTTACTTTGTTTGGGGCTGGGTTCCGTAGAACCTTAGCACCGCCTGACAGATACCACTAGGGTGGGAAAACAAACTTAAACCTAGCGCCTCGTCGGATGCACAAACTAGTGTTGTGCACCCATCTCCTATCAAAGTCCATGCGGTGCAATCTTTTCCAATCGCATCTGATCTTTACTTTAAGTTGATGTTTAAAGCGACCAACCAGATCCCGATCCGAAACAGATTGCTCCTCATGGACAATTTCAAGACGTGAAATCCACGTTACTAATCTAGCTACTGCTAGGATCGCTAGAAACACCAATCGTCTCTCCCCAGTAAACGGCGGATCCATGTTGTCGACGACGTACGCCAAATCAAGTGGCACCAACCGCTCGGGGTCGATGCGAGCCGTTACCCTTCCGACGTACTCCCAGAGCCTCCGAACTCCGCTGCAAAGAAAAAAGGCATGCTCCCTCGTTTCATCTTCGTCTTCCTCGCAGCGGGGGCAGAAAGGAACGTATTCATCCTCTCTGCAGTCTCTGGCTAGTACGCCGAAAAGTGGCAGCGCATTCCGGACTAGCCTCCATGTGATTGAAAACTCTGAATTATTTAGAAAGCTACTGGCTGGCGCCCAATTCCACTGAGAGAGGACCTCCTCCCTCGACATGTGCAGCCGCTCAACCAGCGGATCTTTTGCGGTCCCCACTACTAAATCCCGATACAGTCTCCTCCTAGGCCGTGCAAGGTCACTGGACCCCGGCAATGCCCTAAGGGCGGCTCGGCATTCGGAGAGGAACCGCCGTTCCCCCGCCGGTCTTCTGCGACCTTCGGCGGCAGGGGAGGGTATGAGCTGTGGGAAAGCGTGCTCCACAACTGGTACCCAGTGCAATTCCTCAAGCAGTGTCCGACTTAGGAACGCCAATCTTTCGGCGTGCTTATGACTTAACAAGTCAGGCATTCCCAAGCCTCCATCGCTGAGTTTCTGTGTACAGACCTGTCTACGGACATACGGCTTTCCCCCTTTCCAGAGGAGTCTGAAAAGGAGTCGCTCCAAAGCCTTACAGCGGTCCGCAGGCAGAGGAAGTACTGACAAGTGGTAAAGGATCAACGGAAAGACGTAAGTTTGGCACGCCTCCGCACGACCCTTCAGGGACAAACCCCTGCGAATCCAAGTCCCCACTGACGATTCGACCTTTGTCTGCACCTCCGACCAATTTTTGTCCAGCTGGAGCCCAGGCCCGAACCAGATTCCAAGAATCTTTACCGGGCCATCTGTCCAGCCGAACTCACCTGGAAGCGAGTTTACCCCGGTCCAAGTGCCCAACCGCAGGCCAACGGACTTGCTGCGGTTGACTATGGCCCCTGTAACACGTTCATACTCATCGACCGCCTCTATCACCGCTTTAATATCGATCCTTCGCCCTACATAAACGGTGACGTCATCGGCGTACGCGGAAACCCTGGCAAATCGGCCGCCAGGTAGAGCTATCCCGCGTAGGACTGGTCTCGTCGTCTCGTCCCTTAACTTGCGAAGGAAGGGCTCCAACGCCAGGACATAAAGCAGAGGCGACAGCGGACACCCCTGGCGCACCGACCGAGAGACCCCAAAGGACTCCGACAACCTACCATTTACTTGTACCGCTACCGTGGGGTCACGATACAAAACGGAAATCCACTTGCGGAAGTCCGGACCAAAACCGGCGGTCTCCAAAACAGACTCCAAGAAACCATGGTCGACCCTATCGAAAGCTTTGGACTGATCTAAATTGATCAGCGCGGCTCCTGTGTCGTCTTCTAACCCCTCTATGATCGTGCGCACCAAGTGCAAGTTGTCTTTAATCGTTCTCCCCTTCACAGAACAAGTCTGATCCGGTTCGACCAAATCACCGATGACAACCTGCAGTCGGTTTGCAAGAACGCGGGCCAAAATCTTCAACTCTGTGTTTAGCAGAGTGATGGGCCTGTAATCATCTAAGTCCTCCCCACCATGCCGCTCTTTCTTCTTCAGTAGTGTGACCACTCCTTTGGTTACCTGCCCAGGGATGGATCCCTGGGAAAACCAGTGGTTAAACACACCCGTCAGAAGAGGAACAAACATGGGCGACAGCCTCAAATACAATTCGTAGGGCAGACCATCGAGCCCTGGAGATCTGTTCTGGCCAACCTGCTTCAACGCAGTAATGACTTCACGCTCTGTAACCACCCCATCACAGCTAGCTGCTCGGTCCGCAGTAAGGCGGGGCGAGCCGGCTAAATAGCTGCCAAACTCCTGGCCGCGGAGTCTGGGTAGTTGGGTAAAGCGTTCCTTCAAATGTTGACGAAACCCATTGCAAATCTCTCGAGTCGATACGAGGGTATGTCCTTCCAGGTTTTTCACCTTCCGAATGTACCCGTCCGAACCACGTCTTAAGGCAGCCTTACGCTCAACAGCGTCAACGTTCACGGCTTCGTTAGAGACTCTTTTTAACCTAGCCCTAACTACTTGCCCTTCGTAACGCTCGCTAGCCAAGCGCTGAAGGTCCCCCTTAACTATGTTTATCTCTAGGGGATCCCCACCAGCCACCGCCCGGGTCAATCTATCTTCTAGCTGCCTTTTGGTCCGTGCCCTAGTTAACGCGAGGCGTTGGCTGTATTGGACACAAAAGAGCCTAATGGTAGCCTTAAGTCTAACCCACCAGCTACTCCCGGTAACCGCCCCCACTAACTCCCGCTGAATTAGTGTTGTCAGCTGTTCCCGAAAGTCGTTCATCTCCAACAAGGAGGCGTTCAACTTCCAGTAGCCAGCCAACCTAGGCCTATTACCTAATCTCAAACGGGCCATTACTAATTTATGGTCCGAATGACCTAACCAGTGGAACGTGGGACACGATAAGAAATCTATGTCGCCTCTTCTAATTAACATCCTGTCCAAGTAGGTACTTGGACAGGCGGCCACGCTACTTTGCCACGTCCACATCTCCCTCCCTGGGTGATCCAGACGGAACCTGTCGACAAGATCGCACGAGGCCATCAGGTCAGACAGGCTGCTTTCACACCGATCCGACCCTCTATTCCCCCCGACCTTATCTATCTTGGGGTCCAGGATGGCATTCCAGTCCCCCATTAAAACTACTCGCTCCGGACCCGCCGAAAGGAACACCTCCACCTGCCGAAAAAAGGAAACCCTCTCCCCAGCGATATTGGGCGCGTAAACTGCCAAAATCCGGAACTTACTGCTTTTAACGGCAACATCGACCACGACCAGCCTTCCATGAGCGCACGCGTGAACTACAGTAACCGCCGCACCTAGGGTGCGACTCACTAACACAGAAACCCCACGGCTAAAGGAATTGCCGTATGCTGAATAAACGTCAAAGTCGTTCACCAGCACACTGCAATCCCCGGGCCCAACAAAGTGGGTCTCCTGAATTGTAGCTATATCTACCTCCAGGGCTATGAGATCCCTCAGCACGCGAGCAGCCTTGCTTCGAGATCTCATGCCCCTCGCATTTAAACTAGCTAGGTTCAAGTTTGCCATAATTTCCTTAACTAGAAGTATCCCTCAAAAACGGGTCTAAAGTCCTCGGGTGTTAGAACGCCGAAAGACTGACCGATGCTGCCAGTTAGCAACTCTGTTGTGAACTGACCTCCTCGGACCAGTCCCCCCACGTCTAAGGGAAAGGTTATTTTCAAGGCTCTATAAAGGGATGGGTGAACGTAAATGGGGACCCTCCCTTCGCATTTGACTGCTATTTGCATCAAGGACGGGTGCTCCTCGTCCACAATCTTCAGCCCCGGAAAAGCCAGTTTCGCTTCGGCAACCATCCTCCATAATGCTTTTACTCTGGCCCCCTTCTCCTTTCTCAGGAACGTGATGAGCATCGGTGCTTCACTGAAGTTGGTTGGCCTCTCCACTTCCTTCCCGTCCACTTCGGTGAGCTTTTCCAGCTTTTGGACGTGTTTCTTCTGGCCTGCGCTGAGGTCCACCGGTCCCTGGCTCACATCCACCTCGCATATCCTCTCCCCGGGTAAGAAAGGCCTCTTCCGTGTTCGTTCAGTCCGGATCGGGGCTACCGGGGTGGTGGTGGTGCTGATCGTCTCTTTGTTCTCTTCTGCTTCCATGTCCTCTGGGGACCCGGCTTCTACGTCTTCGGAAGTTTGGGCTTCAGAGGTCTCCTCGTTGGTAGTAGGAGTAGTAGTGGTAGGGGGAGGGGTATTCTGCTCATCCATGGGGTCTGACGGTTGGGCAGGGTTTTCTTGGTCTTCTTCGTCGTCGTCTTCCTGGTCTTCCTTAACCTTCTTGTTTGTGGCTGCCAGGCTTCTTTTTTCCGTCTTCTTTTCTTCTTCTTCCTCTTCTGATTCGGGGGCCAACTTTCGTTTCACTCCCGACTTCTCTTCCTTTTGTTTCTGGTCTTTTGGCTTTTCCGGGGCCACTGTCTTCTGCTTTCCCTTCTTGGCCACAGTACTCCAGCTCCTTGGTGTCTCCGCTGTTGGTGTGACTGTTTTCTCCGTCACTTTCACCGGGGGCACCGCTGTCGGTGGGGGCACTGGATCCCTCTTCGGGCAGAACTTCGCCATGTGGCCCGGCATCCTACAGCTCCAACAGTGTGGCCTTCTGCCTTCGACGATTATGGACATTGTCCATTTCTCCCATGTCAGTTGGGCGGGGATTGTGTTGAAGCCAGCTCTGTTGACCCTCATCTTGAGCTTATAATCTCCGGTCATTATATTTTTGGGGCCTCGCGCTGCCGTCACTGCCTCCACGTCCCCATATTGTGATAAGATGGCTCCGACCTGCTCCTCTTCGAAACACCATGGGACTCCCAGAATGGTCACCGTTGTTCGTCTTTTTTCCAGGTATTCTGGCTTACACCGGATCCCCTTCCATATTGTGTCGCTTTTCGATGTTCTGATGGCGTCTTCTTCTGTGGGTAGCAGGACATCCCACATTGCGTAACTTCTACGCACTATGTAAGTTGCTGGGATGTTTGTTTCCACCAACAAGCTTATCATTTTCTCCTTGCTCAATCCGGTGAGCCCCTTTTGTTTTTCATCGAAAGTCACTAGGGACACAATTCTTCTTCTGAGGCTTTCGAGCTTCCCTGGGACTGGCTTGATTTCATTTCCGTCCGTGAGGTGCCGGTACTTTTCCTGGAAGAGTCTTCGGTATGCTTCCGGGCTCTTTTGCTCCTTCGGGCCCCAGGTCTTCTCTGGACTTGTTTGATTTGGTCCCCAGCTGCTTCCAGCTTCTGGACTCTTTCCTGGGCTCTGCTGCTGTGATCCCTCGTGACCCGTCTTCTCCGGTCTTGCTTCTGGGCTTTTTCCCGGATTCTGCTTCTTCTCGTGAGTCATGGGTTGCCGTGCAGTAGGTTTCTCAAACTCCAGAGAGTTCCATCTCCTCAAAGCTGGTTCCCTCTTCTTCGGGCTGTTGTTTGCCGACTTGACCGCTCTGTTCGTTCCTTCTGTGGAAGGGTGTGATTTCCTGATGGGCCTTTGAGGTATGGCCCAGCCTGTCTTGATTGCTCTTTTCTCTTCCCGTGTCCGTGGTTTTCCCCCGACAACTGCCCATGGGTTGAGAAAATCTGTGTCGCTGTCCTCCCTTGGTTCAGCGCCCCCGGGCCTAGAGTCTTTTCCCTCTACTAGGTATACAGGAGGTGATGGTGAATACCCCGCGGCTAGAGACTCTATTTCTACCATGAACGCTGCAGGTGATAGTGGGATTTCACTGGGTGTGGCATCCCCTGACAACGACGACGGCACTGAGACTCCACCGGGTGTGGTATCTCTCGACGGCACTGGGATTCCATTGGGCGTGGTCTCCCCCGACAGCGGCACTGTAACGTCACTCGACGGCATTGTGACGTTACCCGTCAACGGCACTGGAACGTCACCGAATGTGACGCTCCCCCTTCTCGGCACTGGGGTGTCACCGGGTGTGACACCCCCCCTTCTCGGCACTGGGGTGTCACCGGGTGTGACACCCCCCCTTCTCGGCACTGGGGTGTCACCGGGTGTGACACCCCCCCTTCTCGGCACTGGGGTGTCACCGGGTGTGACACCCCCCCTTCTCGGCGCTGGGGTGTCACCGGATGTGACACCCCCCCTTCTCGGCACTGGGGTGTCACCGGATGTGACACCCCCCCTTCTCGGCACAACACCAGGGGCGTCCCCCATGGTGTTAGAGGCAGAGGCCTGCCTCTTGATTTGTTGGCCCAGTGCCCTTCCCCGACCCGCCGATTTGGAAGCTAGAGGGCCTTCACCACAAAAGGGTACGTGGGTAACCTCTAGTCCTGCCGGCTGCTTAAGTCGGTTCCAGACACTGAACAATCTGAAAAAAGAATAGAAAACGTGAACAGTTAAAGGAGCTTCGCATGGGAACCAAGCCGTTTATTTAGTGTTCTGCCCCGGACCTGGCATTATCTACTGCCAGGCCCTCATTTGGGGTCCAGAGACACTTAGGCATGAAGCCAGTAGGGGGAAAGGGGGGTCGAGGGTCATTCTAAACTATGCTAGGTCTTTGAAGACTTTATTAAAATTCCTATGCTAAGACACTATTTTTTATATTATCATTCTTACCATGGAGTTTATCTACTTAAAATCTCCCCAGCGTATGGCTTTGGCGTTTTTAACTGAAAGAAATAAATGTTTTTATTCAACAAAACAAAATCATATGTACAAACAAAAAAGAAAATATGATTTTGGAAATAAAATTTTTTCTAAAAATGAGGGATGAGATGATGGGGAGGGGGGCAAACTAAGATACACCCAAAAAGAAAAGAAAAAACAAATTAACAAAATGCCTATGGGGTCGGGTTAGTAATGGATCTTCCCAACCTATTTCTAAATATGGAGCGCCTACTGTCTTTCGGTCCCGAAGGTCGAAAGCAAGCAGGTCGTTCCCTAGTGGGGAGTGGGGGACCTAGGGACGATATTTGAAAATAAATTAGATAGGGATGGGTAACATCAGGACTGGACGGCGTCTTCCAAGATAAATGTACGTATAGGGGCAAACAGACCGGGGACAAAACAAAGGGTGGACTGGGCATCTTTTGGAAGCTCTCCTATTGCCGATAAAAATAAATTCAGGGACGGGATCAACTTTCATACTTGCCCTAGTCTAGTATCTAATAAAGAATTTTCCACTCGTGGTGGTTAGGACCTAACTATCCCTACTCTGTTACTTTGTTTGGGGCTGGGTTCCGTAGAACCTTAGCACCGCCTGACAGATACCACTAGGGTGGGAAAACAAACTTAAACCTAGCGCCTCGTCGGATGCACAAACTAGTGTTGTGCACCCATCTCCTATCAAAGTCCATGCGGTGCAATCTTTTCCAATCGCATCTGATCTTTACTTTAAGTTGATGTTTAAAGCGACCAACCAGATCCCGATCCGAAACAGATTGCTCCTCATGGACAATCTCAAGACGTGAAATCCACGTTACTAATCTAGCTACTGCTAGGATCGCTAGAAACACCAATCGTCTCTCCCCAGTAAACGGCGGATCCATGTTGTCGACGACGTACGCCAAATCAAGTGGCACCAACCGCTCGGGGTCGATGCGAGCCGTTACCCTTCCGACGTACTCCCAGAGCCTCCGAACTCCGCTGCAAAGAAAAAAGGCATGCTCCCTCGTTTCATCTTCGTCTTCCTCGCAGCGGGGGCAGAAAGGAACGTATTCATCCTCTCTGCAGAATCCGGCTAGTACGCCGAAAAGTGGCAGCGCATTCCGGACTAGCCTCCATGTGATTGAAAACTCTGAATTATTTAGAAAGCTACTGGCTGGCGCCCAATTCCACTGAGAGAGGACCTCCTCCCTCGACATGTGCAGCCGCTCAACCAGCGGATCTTTTGCGGTCCCCACTACTAAATCCCGATACAGTCTCCTCCTAGGCCGTGCAAGGTCACTGGACCCCGGCAATGCCCTAAGGGCGGCTCGGCATTCGGAGAGGAACCGCCGTTCCCCCGCCGGTCTTCTGCGACCTTCGGCGGCAGGGGAGGGCACGAGCTGTGGGAAAGCGTGCTCCACAACTGGTACCCAGTGCAATTCCTCAAGCAGTGTCCGACTTAGGAACGCCAATCTTTCGGCGTGCTTATGACTTAACAAGTCAGGCATTCCCAAGCCTCCATCGTTGAGTTTCTGTGTACAGACCTGTCTACGGACATACGGCTTTCCCCCTTTCCAGAGGAGTCTGAAAAGGAGTCGCTCCAAAGCCTTACAGCGGTCCGCAGGCAGAGGAAGTACTGACAAGTGGTAAAGGATCAACGGAAAGACGTAAGTTTGGCACGCCTCCGCACGACCCTTCAGGGACAAACCCCTGCGAATCCAAGTCCCCACTGACGATTCGACCTTTGTCTGTACCTCCGACCAATTTTTGTCCAGCTGGAGCCCAGGCCCGAACCAGATTCCAAGAATCTTTACCGGGCCATCTGTCCAGCCGAACTCACCTGGAAGCGAGTTTACCCCGGTCCAAGTGCCCAACCGCAGGCCAACGGACTTGCTGCGGTTGACTATGGCCCCTGTAACACGTTCATACTCATCGACCGCCTCTATCACCGCTTTAATATCGATCCTTCGCCCTACATAAACGGTGACGTCATCGGCGTACGCGGAAACCCTGGCAAATCGGCCGCCAGGTAGAGCTATCCCGCGTAGGACTGGTCTCGTCGTCTCGTCCCTTAACTTGCGAAGGAAGGGCTCCAACGCCAGGACATAAAGCAGAGGCGACAGCGGACACCCCTGGCGCACCGACCGAGAGACCCCAAAGGACTCCGACAACCTACCATTTACTTGTACCGCTACCGTGGGGTCACGATACAAAACGGAAATCCACTTGCGGAAGTCCGGACCAAAACCGGCGGTCTCCAAAACAGACTCCAAGAAACCATGGTCGACCCTATCGAAAGCTTTGGACTGATCTAAATTGATCAGCGCGGCTCCTGTGTCGTCTTCTAACCCCTCTATGATCGTGCGCACCAAGTGCAAGTTGTCTTTAATCGTTCTCCCCTTCACAGAACAAGTCTGATCCGGTTCGACCAAATCACCGATGACAACCTGCAGTCGGTTTGCAAGAACGCGGGCCAAAATCTTCAACTCTGTGTTTAGCAGAGTGATGGGCCTGTAATCATCTAAGTCCTCCCCACCATGCCGCTCTTTCTTCTTCAGTAGTGTGACCACTCCTTTGGTTACCTGCCCAGGGATGGATCCCTGGGAAAACCAGTGGTTAAACACACCCGTCAGAAGAGGAACAAACATGGGCGACAGCCTCAAATACAATTCGTAGGGCAGACCATCGAGCCCTGGAGATCTGTTCTGGCCAACCTGCTTCAACGCAGTAATGACTTCACGCTCTGTAACCACCCCATCACAGCTAGCTGCTCGGTCCGCAGTAAGGCGGGGCGAGCCGGCTAAATAGCTGCCAAACTCCTGGCCGCGGAGTCTGGGTAGTTGGGTAAAGCGTTCCTTCAAATGTTGACGAAACCCACTGCAAATCTCCCGAGTCGATACGAGGGTATGTCCTTCCAGGTTTTTCACCTTCCGAATGTACCCGTCCGAACCACGTCTTAAGGCAGCCTTACGCTCAACAGCGTCAACGTTCACGGCTTCGTTAGAGACTCTTTTTAACCTAGCCCTAACTACTTGCCCTTCGTAACGCTCGCTAGCCAAGCGCTGAAGGTCCCCCTTAACTATGTTTATCTCTAGGGGATCCCCACCAGCCACCGCCCGGGTCAATCTATCTTCTAGCTGCCTTTTGGTCCTTGCCCTAGTTAACGCGAGGCGTTGGCTGTATTGGACACAAAAGAGCCTAATGGTAGCCTTAAGTCTAACCCACCAGCTACTCCCGGTAACCGCCCCCACTAACTCCCGCTGAATTAGTGTTGTCAGCTGTTCCCGAAAGTCGTTCATCTCCAACAAGGAGGCGTTCAACTTCCAGTAGCCAGCCAACCTAGGCCTATTACCTAATCTCAAACGGGCCATTACTAATTTATGGTCCGAATGACCTAACTAGTGGAACGTGGGACACGATAAGAAATCTATGTCGCCTCTTCTAATTAACATCCTGTCCAAGTAGGTACTTGGACAGGCGGCCACGCTACTTTGCCACGTCCACATCTCCCTCCCTGGGTGATCCAGACGGAACCTGTCGACAAGATCGCACGAGGCCATCAGGTCAGACAGGCTGCTTTCACACCGATCCGACCCTCTATTCCCCCCGACCTTATCTATCTTGGGGTCCAGGATGGCATTCCAGTCCCCCATTAAAACTACTCGCTCCGGACCCGCCGAAAGGAACACCTCCACCTGCCGAAAAAAGGAAACCCTCTCCCCAGCGATATTGGGCGCGTAAACTGCCAAAATCCGGAACTTACTGCTTTTAACGGCAACATCGACCACGACCAGCCTTCCATGAGCGCACGCGTGAACTACAGTAACCGCCGCACCTAGGGTGCGACTCACTAACACAGAAACCCCACGGCTAAAGGAATTGCCGTATGCTGAATAAACGTCAAAGTCGTTCACCAGCACACTGCAATCCCCGGGCCCAACAAAGTGGGTCTCCTGAATTGTAGCTATATCTACCTCCAGGGCTATGAGATCCCTCAGCACGCGAGCAGCCTTGCTTCGAGATCTCATGCCCCTCGCATTTAAACTAGCTAGGTTCAAGTTTGCCATAATTTCCTTAACTAGAAGTATCCCTCAAAAACGGGTCTAAAGTCCTCGGGTGTTAGAACGCCGAAAGACTGACCGATGCTGCCAGTTAGCAACTCTGTTGTGAACTGACCTCCTCGGACCAGTCCCCCCACGTCTAAGGGAAAGGTTATTTTCAAGGCTCTATAAAGGGATGGGTGAACATAAATGGGGACCCTCCCTTCGCACTTGACTGCTATTTGCATTAAGGACGGGTGCTCCTCATCCACAATCTTCAGCCCCGGAAAAGCCAGTTTCGCTTCGGCAACCATCCTCCATAATGCTTTTACTCTGGCCCCCTTCTCCTTTCTCAGGAACGTGATGAGCATCGGTGCTTCACTGAAGTTGGTTGGCCTCTCCACTTCCTTCCCGTCCACTTCGGTGAGCTTTTCCAGCTTTTGGACGTGCTTCTTCTGGCCTGCGCTGAGGTCCACCGGTCCCTGGCTCACATCCACCTCGCATATCCTCTCCCCGGGTAAGAAAGGCCTCTTCCGTGTTCGTTCAGTCCGGATCGGGGCTACCGGGGTGGTGGTGGTGCTGATCGTCTCTTTGTTCTCTTCTGCTTCCATGTCCTCTGGGGACCCGGCTTCTACGTCTTCGGAAGTTTGGGCTTCAGAGGTCTCCTCGTTGGTAGTAGGAGTAGTAGTGGTAGGGGGAGGGGTATTCTGCTCATCCATGGGGTCTGACGGTTGGGCAGGGTTTTCTTGGTCTTCTTCGTCGTCGTCTTCCTGGTCTTCCTTAACCTTCTTGTTTGTGGCTGCCAGGCTTCTTTTTTCCGTCTTCTTTTCTTCTTCTTCCTCTTCTGATTCGGGGGCCAACTTTCGTTTCACTCCCGACTTCTCTTCCTTTTGTTTCTGGTCTTTTGGCTTTTCCGGGGCCACTGTCTTCTGCTTTCCCTTCTTGGCCACAGTACTCCAGCTCCTTGGTGTCTCCGCTGTTGGTGTGACTGCTTTCTCCGTCACTTTCACCGGGGGCACCGCTGTCGGTGGGGGCACTGGATCCCTCTTCGGGCAGAACTTCGCCATGTGGCCCGGCATCCTACAGCTCCAACAGTGTGGCCTTCTGCCTTCGACGATTATGGACATTGTCCATTTCTCCCATGTCAGTTGGGCGGGGATTGTGTTGAAGCCAGCTCTGTTGACCCTCATCTTGAGCTTATAATCTCCGGTCATTATATTTTTGGGGCCTCGCGCTGCCGTCACTGCCTCCACGTCCCCATATTGTGATAAGATGGCTCCGACCTGCTCCTCTTCGAAACACCATGGGACTCCCAGAATGGTCACCGTTGTTCGTCTTTTTTCCAGGTATTCTGGCTTACACCGGATCCCCTTCCATATTGTGTCGCTTTTTGATGTTCTGATGGCGTCTTCTTCTGTGGGTAGCAGGACATCCCACATTGCGTAACTTCTACGCACTATGTAAGTTGCTGGGATGTTTGTTTCCACCAACAAGCTTATCATTTTCTCCTTGCTCAATCCGGTGAGCCCCTTTTGTTTTTCATCGAAAGTCACTAGGGACACAATTCTTCTTCTGAGGCTTTCGAGCTTCCCGGGGACTGGCTTGATTTCATTTCCGTCCGTGAGGTGCCGGTACTTTTCCTGGAAGAGTCTTCGGTATGCTTCCGGGCTCTTTTGCTCCTTCGGGCCCCAGGTCTTCTCTGGACTTGTTTGATTTGGTCCCCAGCTGCTTCCAGCTTCTGGACTTTTTCCTGGGCTCTGCTGCTGTGATCCCTCGTGACCCGTCTTCTCCGGTCTTGCTTCTGGGCTTTTTCCCGGATTCTGCTTCTTCTCGTGAGTCATGGGTTGCCGTGCAGTAGGTTTCTCAAACTCAAGAGAGTTCCATCTCCTCAAAGCTGGTTCCCTCTTCTTCGGGCTGTTGTTTGCCGACTTGACCGCTCTGTTCGTTCCTTCTGTGGAAGGGTGTGATTTCCTGGTGGGCCTTTGAGGTATGGCCCAGCCTGTCTTGATTGCTCTTTTCTCTTCCCGTGTCCGTGGTTTTCCCCCGACAACTGCCCATGGGTTGAGAAAATCTGTGTCGCTGTCGTCCCTTGGTTCAGCGCCCCCGGGCCTAGAGTCTTTTCCCTCTACTAGGTATACAGGAGGTGATGGTGAATACCCCGCGGCTAGAGACTCTATTTCTACCATGAACGCTGCAGGTGATAGTGGGATTTCACTGGGTGTGACATCCCCTGACAACGACGACGGCACTGAGACTCCACCGGGTGTGGTATCTCTCGACGGCACTGGGATTCCATTGGGCGTGGTCTCCCCCGACAGCGGCACTGTAACGTCACTCGACGGCATTGTGACGTTACCCGTCAACGGCACTGGAACGTCACCGAATGTGACGCTCCCCCTTCTCGGCACTGGGGTGTCACCGGGTGTGACACCCCCCCTTCTCGGCACTGGGGTGTCACCGGGTGTGACACCCCCCCTTCTCGGCACTGGGGTGTCACCGGGTGTGACACCCCCCCTTCTCGGCACTGGGGTGTCACCGGGTGTGACACCCCCCCTTCTCGGCGCTGGGGTGTCACCGGATGTGACACCCCCCCTTCTCGGCACTGGGGTGTCACCGGATGTGACACCCCCCCTTCTCGGCACTGGGGTGTCACCGGATGTGACACCCCCCCTTCTCGGCACTGGGGTGTCACCGGATGTGACACCCCCCCTTCTCGGCACAACACCAGGGGCGTCCCCCATGGTGTTAGAGGCAGAGGCCTGCCTCTTGATTTGTTGGCCCAGTGCCCTTCCCCGACCCGCCGATTTGGAAGCTAGAGGGCCTTCACCACAAAAGGGTACGTGGGTAACCTCTAGTCCTGCCGGCTGCTTAAGTCGGTTCCAGACACTGAACAATCTGAAAAAAGAATAGAAAACGTGAACAGTTAAAGGAGCTTCGCATGGGAACTAAGCCGTTTATTTAGTGTTCTGCCCCGGACCTGGCATTATCTACTGCCAGGCCCTCATTTGGGGTCCAGAGACACTTAGGCATGAAGCCAGTAGGGGGAAAGGGGGGTCGAGGGTCATTCTAAACTATGCTAGGTCTTTGAAGACTTTATTAAAATTCCTATGCTAAGACACTATTTTTTTATATTATCATTCTTACCATGGAGTTTATCTACTTAAAATCTCCCCAGCGTATGGCTTTGGCGTTTTTAACTGAAAGAAATAAATGTTTTTATTCAACAAAACAAAATCATATGTACAAACAAAAAAGAAAATATGATTTTGGAAATAAAATTTTTTCTAAAAATGAGGGATGAGATGATGGGGAGGGGGGCAAACTAAGATACACCCAAAAAGAAAAGAAAAAACAAATTAACAAAATGCCTATGGGGGCGGGTTAGTAATGGATCCCCCCAACCTATTTCTAAATATGGAGCGCCTACTGTCTTTCGGTCCCGAAGGTCGAAAGCAAGCAGGTCGTTCCCTAGTGGGGAGTGGGGGACCTAGGGACGATATTTGAAAATAAATTAGATAGGGATGGGTAACATCAGGACTGGACGGCGTCTTCCAAGATAAATGTACGTATAGGGGCAAACAGACCGGGGACAAAACAAAGGGTGGACTGGGCATCTTTTGGAAGCTCTCCTATTGCCGATAAAAATAAATTCAGGGACGGGATCAACTTTCATACTTGCCCTAGTCTAGTATCTAATAAAGAATTTTCCACTCGTGGTGGTTAGGACCTAACTATCCCTACTCTGTTACTTTGTTTGGGGCTGGGTTCCGTAGAACCTTAGCACCGCCTGACAGATACCACTAGGGTGGGAAAACAAACTTAAACCTAGCGCCTCGTCGGATGCACAAACTAGTGTTGTGCACCCATCTCCTATCAAAGTCCATGCGGTGCAATCTTTTCCAATCGCATCTGATCTTTACTTTAAGTTGATGTTTAAAGCGACCAACCAGATCCCGATCCGAAACAGATTGCTCCTCATGGACAATTTCAAGACGTGAAATCCACGTTACTAATCTAGCTACTGCTAGGATCGCTAGAAACACCAATCGTCTCTCCCCAGTAAACGGCGGATCCATGTTGTCGACGACGTACGCCAAATCAAGTGGCACCAACCGCTCGGGGTCGATGCGAGCCGTTACCCTTCCGACGTACTCCCAGAGCCTCCGAACTCCGCTGCAAAGAAAAAAGGCATGCTCCCTCGTTTCATCTTCGTCTTCCTCGCAGCGGGGGCAGAAAGGAACGTATTCATCCTCTCTGCAGTCTCTGGCTAGTACGCCGAAAAGTGGCAGCGCATTCCGGACTAGCCTCCATGTGATTGAAAACTCTGAATTATTTAGAAAGCTACTGGCTGGCGCCCAATTCCACTGAGAGAGGACCTCCTCCCTCGACATGTGCAGCCGCTCAACCAGCGGATCTTTTGCGGTCCCCACTACTAAATCCCGATACAGTCTCCTCCTAGGCCGTGCAAGGTCACTGGACCCCGGCAATGCCCTAAGGGCGGCTCGGCATTCGGAGAGGAACCGCCGTTCCCCCGCCGGTCTTCTGCGACCTTCGGCGGCAGGGGAGGGTACGAGCTGTGGGAAAGCGTGCTCCACAACTGGTACCCAGTGCAATTCCTCAAGCAGTGTCCGACTTAGGAACGCCAATCTTTCGGCGTGCTTATGACTTAACAAGTCAGGCATTCCCAAGCCTCCATCGCTGAGTTTCTGTGTACAGACCTGTCTACGGACATACGGCTTTCCCCCTTTCCAGAGGAGTCTGAAAAGGAGTCGCCCCAAAGCCTTACAGCGGTCCGCAGGCAGAGGAAGTACTGACAAGTGGTAAAGGATCAACGGAAAGACGTAAGTTTGGCACGCCTCCGCACGACCCTTCAGGGACAAACCCCTGCGAATCCAAGTCCCCACTGACGATTCGACCTTTGTCTGTACCTCCGACCAATTTTTGTCCAGCTGGAGCCCAGGCCCGAACCAGATTCCAAGAATCTTTACCGGGCCATCTGTCCAGCCGAACTCACCTGGAAGCGAGTTTACCCCGGTCCAAGTGCCCAACCGCAGGCCAACGGACTTGCTGCGGTTGACTATGGCCCCTGTAACACGTTCATACTCATCGACCGCCTCTATCACCGCTTTAATATCGATCCTTCGCCCTACATAAACGGTGACGTCATCGGCGTACGCGGAAACCCTGGCAAATCGGCCGCCAGGTAGAGCTATCCCGCGTAGGACTGGTCTCGTCGTCTCGTCCCTTAACTTGCGAAGGAAGGGCTCCAACGCCAGGACATAAAGCAGAGGCGACAGCGGACACCCCTGGCGCACCGACCGAGAGACCCCAAAGGACTCCGACAACCTACCATTTACTTGTACCGCTACCGTGGGGTCACGATACAAAACGGAAATCCACTTGCGGAAGTCCGGACCAAAACCGGCGGTCTCCAAAACAGACTCCAAGAAACCATGGTCGACCCTATCGAAAGCTTTGGACTGATCTAAATTGATCAGCGCGGCTCCTGTGTCGTCTTCTAACCCCTCTATGATCGTGCGCACCAAGTGCAAGTTGTCTTTAATCGTTCTCCCCTTCACAGAACAAGTCTGATCCGGTTCGACCAAATCACCGATGACAACCTGCAGTCGGTTTGCAAGAACGCGGGCCAAAATCTTCAACTCTGTGTTTAGCAGAGTGATGGGCCTGTAATCATCTAAGTCCTCCCCACCATGCCGCTCTTTCTTCTTCAGTAGTGTGACCACTCCTTTGGTTACCTGCCCAGGGATGGATCCCTGGGAAAACCAGTGGTTAAACACACCCGTCAGAAGAGGAACAAACATGGGCGACAGCCTCAAATACAATTCGTAGGGCAGACCATCGAGCCCTGGAGATCTGTTCTGGCCAACCTGCTTCAACGCAGTAATGACTTCACGCTCTGTAACCACCCCATCACAGCTAGCTGCTCGGTCCGCAGTAAGGCGGGGCAAGCCGGCTAAATAGCTGCCAAACTCCTGGCCGCGGAGTCTGGGTAGTTGGGTAAAGCGTTCCTTCAAATGCTGACGAAACCCATTGCAAATCTCTCGAGTCGATACGAGGGTATGTCCTTCCAGGTTTTTCACCTTCCGAATGTACCCGTCCGAACCACGTCTTAAGGCAGCCTTACGCTCAACAGCGTCAACGTTCACGGCTTCGTTAGAGACTCTTTTTAACCTAGCCCTAACTACTTGCCCTTCGTAACGCTCGCTAGCCAAGCGCTGAAGGTCCCCCTTAACTATGTTTATCTCTAGGGGATCCCCACCAGCCACCGCCCGGGTCAATCTATCTTCTAGCTGCCTTTTGGTCCGTGCCCTAGTTAACGCGAGGCGTTGGCTGTATTGGACACAAAAGAGCCTAATGGTAGCCTTAAGTCTAACCCACCAGCTACTCCCGGTAACCGCCCCCACTAACTCCCGCTGAATTAGTGTTGTCAGCTGTTCCCGAAAGTCGTTCATCTCCAACAAGGAGGCGTTCAACTTCCAGTAGCCAGCCAACCTAGGCCTATTACCTAATCTCAAACGGGCCATTACTAATTTATGGTCCGAATGACCTAACCAGTGGAACGTGGGACACGATAAGAAATCTATGTCGCCTCTTCTAATTAACATCCTGTCCAAGTAGGTACTTGGACAGGCGGCCACGCTACTTTGCCACGTCCACATCTCCCTCCCTGGGTGATCCAGACGGAACCTGTCGACAAGATCGCACGAGGCCATCAGGTCAGACAGGCTGCTTTCACACCGATCCGACCCTCTATTCCCCCCGACCTTATCTATCTTGGGGTCCAGGATGGCATTCCAGTCCCCCATTAAAACTACTCGCTCCGGACCCGCCGAAAGGAACACCTCCACCTGCCGAAAAAAGGAAACCCTCTCCCCAGCGATATTGGGCGCGTAAACTGCCAAAATCCGGAACTTACTGCTTTTAACGGCAACATCGACCACGACCAGCCTTCCATGAGCGCACGCGTGAACTACAGTAACCGCCGCACCTAGGGTGCGACTCACTAACACAGAAACCCCACGGCTAAAGGAATTGCCGTATGCTGAATAAACGTCAAAGTCGTTCACCAGCACACTGCAATCCCCGGGCCCAACAAAGTGGGTCTCCTGAATTGTAGCTATATCTACCTCCAGGGCTATGAGATCCCTCAGCACGCGAGCAGCCTTGCTTCGAGATCTCATGCCCCTCGCATTTAAACTAGCTAGGTTCAAGTTTGCCATAATTTCCTTAACTAGAAGTATCCCTCAAAAACGGGTCTAAAGTCCTCGGGTGTTAGAACGCCGAAAGACTGACCGATGCTGCCAGTTAGCAACTCTGTTGTGAACTGACCTCCTCGGACCAGTCCCCCCACGTCTAAGGGAAAGGTTATTTTCAAGGCTCTATAAAGGGATGGGTGAACATAAATGGGGACCCTCCCTTCGCACTTGACTGCTATTTGCATTAAGGACGGGTGCTCCTCATCCACAATCTTCAGCCCCGGAAAAGCCAGTTTCGCTTCGGCAACCATCCTCCATAATGCTTTTACTCTGGCCCCCTTCTCCTTTCTCAGGAACGTGATGAGCATCGGTGCTTCACTGAAGTTGGTTGGCCTCTCCACTTCCTTCCCGTCCACTTCGGTGAGCTTTTCCAGCTTTTGGACGTGCTTCTTCTGGCCTGCGCTGAGGTCCACCGGTCCCTGGCTCACATCCACCTCGCATATCCTCTCCCCGGGTAAGAAAGGCCTCTTCCGTGTTCGTTCAGTCCGGATCGGGGCTACCGGGGTGGTGGTGGTGCTGATCGTCTCTTTGTTCTCTTCTGCTTCCATGTCCTCTGGGGACCCGGCTTCTACGTCTTCGGAAGTTTGGGCTTCAGAGGTCTCCTCGTTGGTAGTAGGAGTAGTAGTGGTAGGGGGAGGGGTATTCTGCTCATCCATGGGGTCTGACGGTTGGGCAGGGTTTTCTTGGTCTTCTTCGTCGTCGTCTTCCTGGTCTTCCTTAACCTTCTTGTTTGTGGCTGCCAGGCTTCTTTTTTCCGTCTTCTTTTCTTCTTCTTCCTCTTCTGATTCGGGGGCCAACTTTCGTTTCACTCCCGACTTCTCTTCCTTTTGTTTCTGGTCTTTTGGCTTTTCCGGGGCCACTGTCTTCTGCTTTCCCTTCTTGGCCACAGTACTCCAGCTCCTTGGTGTCTCCGCTGTTGGTGTGACTGCTTTCTCCGTCACTTTCACCGGGGGCACCGCTGTCGGTGGGGGCACTGGATCCCTCTTCGGGCAGAACTTCGCCATGTGGCCCGGCATCCTACAGCTCCAACAGTGTGGCCTTCTGCCTTCGACGATTATGGACATTGTCCATTTCTCCCATGTCAGTTGGGCGGGGATTGTGTTGAAGCCAGCTCTGTTGACCCTCATCTTGAGCTTATAATCTCCGGTCATTATATTTTTGGGGCCTCGCGCTGCCGTCACTGCCTCCACGTCCCCATATTGTGATAAGATGGCTCCGACCTGCTCCTCTTCGAAACACCATGGGACTCCCAGAATGGTCACCGTTGTTCGTCTTTTTTCCAGGTATTCTGGCTTACACCGGATCCCCTTCCATATTGTGTCGCTTTTTGATGTTCTGATGGCGTCTTCTTCTGTGGGTAGCAGGACATCCCACATTGCGTAACTTCTACGCACTATGTAAGTTGCTGGGATGTTTGTTTCCACCAACAAGCTTATCATTTTCTCCTTGCTCAATCCGGTGAGCCCCTTTTGTTTTTCATCGAAAGTCACTAGGGACACAATTCTTCTTCTGAGGCTTTCGAGCTTCCCGGGGACTGGCTTGATTTCATTTCCGTCCGTGAGGTGCCGGTACTTTTCCTGGAAGAGTCTTCGGTATGCTTCCGGGCTCTTTTGCTCCTTCGGGCCCCAGGTCTTCTCTGGACTTGTTTGATTTGGTCCCCAGCTGCTTCCAGCTTCTGGACTTTTTCCTGGGCTCTGCTGCTGTGATCCCTCGTGACCCGTCTTCTCCGGTCTTGCTTCTGGGCTTTTTCCCGGATTCTGCTTCTTCTCGTGAGTCATGGGTTGCCGTGCAGTAGGTTTCTCAAACTCAAGAGAGTTCCATCTCCTCAAAGCTGGTTCCCTCTTCTTCGGGCTGTTGTTTGCCGACTTGACCGCTCTGTTCGTTCCTTCTGTGGAAGGGTGTGATTTCCTGGTGGGCCTTTGAGGTATGGCCCAGCCTGTCTTGATTGCTCTTTTCTCTTCCCGTGTCCGTGGTTTTCCCCCGACAACTGCCCATGGGTTGAGAAAATCTGTGTCGCTGTCGTCCCTTGGTTCAGCGCCCCCGGGCCTAGAGTCTTTTCCCTCTACTAGGTATACAGGAGGTGATGGTGAATACCCCGCGGCTAGAGACTCTATTTCTACCATGAACGCTGCAGGTGATAGTGGGATTTCACTGGGTGTGACATCCCCTGACAACGACGACGGCACTGAGACTCCACCGGGTGTGGTATCTCTCGACGGCACTGGGATTCCATTGGGCGTGGTCTCCCCCGACAGCGGCACTGTAACGTCACTCGACGGCATTGTGACGTTACCCGTCAACGGCACTGGAACGTCACCGAATGTGACGCTCCCCCTTCTCGGCACTGGGGTGTCACCGGGTGTGACACCCCCCCTTCTCGGCACTGGGGTGTCACCGGGTGTGACACCCCCCCTTCTCGGCACTGGGGTGTCACCGGGTGTGACACCCCCCCTTCTCGGCGCTGGGGTGTCACCGGATGTGACACCCCCCCTTCTCGGCACTGGGGTGTCACCGGATGTGACACCCCCCCTTCTCGGCACTGGGGTGTCACCGGATGTGACACCCCCCCTTCTCGGCACTGGGGTGTCACCGGATGTGACACCCCCCCTTCTCGGCACAACACCAGGGGCGTCCCCCATGGTGTTAGAGGCAGAGGCCTGCCTCTTGATTTGTTGGCCCAGTGCCCTTCCCCGACCCGCCGATTTGGAAGCTAGAGGGCCTTCACCACAAAAGGGTACGTGGGTAACCTCTAGTCCTGCCGGCTGCTTAAGTCGGTTCCAGACACTGAACAATCTGAAAAAAGAATAGAAAACGTGAACAGTTAAAGGAGCTTCGCATGGGAACCAAGCCGTTTATTTAGTGTTCTGCCCCGGACCTGGCATTATCTACTGCCAGGCCCTCATTTGGGGTCCAGAGACACTTAGGCATGAAGCCAGTAGGGGGAAAGGGGGGTCGAGGGTCATTCTAAACTATGCTAGGTCTTTGAAGACTTTATTAAAATTCCTATGCTAAGACACTATTTTTTTTTATATTATCATTCTTACCATGGAGTTTATCTACTTAAAATCTCCCCAGCGTATGGCTTTGGCGTTTTTAACTGAAAGAAATAAATGTTTTTATTCAACAAAACAAAATCATATGTACAAACAAAAAAGAAAATATGATTTTGGAAATAAAATTTTTTCTAAAAATGAGGGATGAGATGATGGGGAGGGGGGCAAACTAAGATACACCCAAAAAGAAAAGAAAAAACAAATTAACAAAATGCCTATGGGGGCGGGTTAGTAATGGATCCCCCCAACCTATTTCTAAATATGGAGCGCCTACTGTCTTTCGGTCCCGAAGGTCGAAAGCAAGCAGGTCGTTCCCTAGTGGGGAGTGGGGGACCTAGGGACGATATTTGAAAATAAATTAGATAGGGATGGGTAACATCAGGACTGGACGGCGTCTTCCAAGATAAATGTACGTATAGGGGCAAACAGACCGGGGACAAAACAAAGGGTGGACTGGGCATCTTTTGGAAGCTCTCCTATTGCCGATAAAAATAAATTCAGGGACGGGATCAACTTTCATACTTGCCCTAGTCTAGTATCTAATAAAGAATTTTCCACTCGTGGTGGTTAGGACCTAACTATCCCTACTCTGTTACTTTGTTTGGGGCTGGGTTCCGTAGAACCTTAGCACCGCCTGACAGATACCACTAGGGTGGGAAAACAAACTTAAACCTAGCGCCTCGTCGGATGCACAAACTAGTGTTGTGCACCCATCTCCTATCAAAGTCCATGCGGTGCAATCTTTTCCAATCGCATCTGATCTTTACTTTAAGTTGATGTTTAAAGCGACCAACCAGATCCCGATCCGAAACAGATTGCTCCTCATGGACAATTTCAAGACGTGAAATCCACGTTACTAATCTAGCTACTGCTAGGATCGCTAGAAACACCAATCGTCTCTCCCCAGTAAACGGCGGATCCATGTTGTCGACGACGTACGCCAAATCAAGTGGCACCAACCGCTCGGGGTCGATGCGAGCCGTTACCCTTCCGACGTACTCCCAGAGCCTCCGAACTCCGCTGCAAAGAAAAAAGGCATGCTCCCTCGTTTCATCTTCGTCTTCCTCGCAGCGGGGGCAGAAAGGAACGTATTCATCCTCTCTGCAGTCTCTGGCTAGTACGCCGAAAAGTGGCAGCGCATTCCGGACTAGCCTCCATGTGATTGAAAACTCTGAATTATTTAGAAAGCTACTGGCTGGCGCCCAATTCCACTGAGAGAGGACCTCCTCCCTCGACATGTGCAGCCGCTCAACCAGCGGATCTTTTGCGGTCCCCACTACTAAATCCCGATACAGTCTCCTCCTAGGCCGTGCAAGGTCACTGGACCCCGGCAATGCCCTAAGGGCGGCTCGGCATTCGGAGAGGAACCGCCGTTCCCCCGCCGGTCTTCTGCGACCTTCGGCGGCAGGGGAGGGTATGAGCTGTGGGAAAGCGTGCTCCACAACTGGTACCCAGTGCAATTCCTCAAGCAGTGTCCGACTTAGGAACGCCAATCTTTCGGCGTGCTTATGACTTAACAAGTCAGGCATTCCCAAGCCTCCATCGCTGAGTTTCTGTGTACAGACCTGTCTACGGACATACGGCTTTCCCCCTTTCCAGAGGAGTCTGAAAAGGAGTCGCTCCAAAGCCTTACAGCGGTCCGCAGGCAGAGGAAGTACTGACAAGTGGTAAAGGATCAACGGAAAGACGTAAGTTTGGCACGCCTCCGCACGACCCTTCAGGGACAAACCCCTGCGAATCCAAGTCCCCACTGACGATTCGACCTTTGTCTGTACCTCCGACCAATTTTTGTCCAGCTGGAGCCCAGGCCCGAACCAGATTCCAAGAATCTTTACCGGGCCATCTGTCCAGCCGAACTCACCCGGAAGCGAGTTTACCCCGGTCCAAGTGCCCAACCGCAGGCCAACGGACTTGCTGCGGTTGACTATGGCCCCTGTAACACGTTCATACTCATCGACCGCCTCTATCACCGCTTTAATATCGATCCTTCGCCCTACATAAACGGTGACGTCATCGGCGTACGCGGAAACCCTGGCAAATCGGCCGCCAGGTAGAGCTATCCCGCGTAGGACTGGTCTCGTCGTCTCGTCCCTTAACTTGCGAAGGAAGGGCTCCAACGCCAGGACATAAAGCAGAGGCGACAGCGGACACCCCTGGCGCACCGACCGAGAGACCCCAAAGGACTCCGACAACCTACCATTTACTTGTACCGCTACCGTGGGGTCACGATACAAAACGGAAATCCACTTGCGGAAGTCCGGACCAAAACCGGCGGTCTCCAAAACAGACTCCAAGAAACCATGGTCGACCCTATCGAAAGCTTTGGACTGATCTAAATTGATCAGCGCGGCTCCTGTGTCGTCTTCTAACCCCTCTATGATCGTGCGCACCAAGTGCAAGTTGTCTTTAATCGTTCTCCCCTTCACAGAACAAGTCTGATCCGGTTCGACCAAGTCACCGATGACAACCTGCAGTCGGTTTGCAAGAACGCGGGCCAAAATCTTCAACTCTGTGTTTAGCAGAGTGATGGGCCTGTAATCATCTAAGTCCTCCCCACCATGCCGCTCTTTCTTCTTCAGTAGTGTGACCACTCCTTTGGTTACCTGCCCAGGGATGGATCCCTGGGAAAACCAGTGGTTAAACACACCCGTCAGAAGAGGAACAAACATGGGCGACAGCCTCAAATACAATTCGTAGGGCAGACCATCGAGCCCTGGAGATCTGTTCTGGCCAACCTGCTTCAACGCAGTAATGACTTCACGCTCTGTAACCACCCCATCACAGCTAGCTGCTCGGTCCGCAGTAAGGCGGGGCGAGCCGGCTAAATAGCTGCCAAACTCCTGGCCGCGGAGTCTGGGTAGTTGGGTAAAGCGTTCCTTCAAATGTTGACGAAACCCATTGCAAATCTCTCGAGTCGATACGAGGGTATGTCCTTCCAGGTTTTTCACCTTCCGAATGTACCCGTCCGAACCACGTCTTAAGGCAGCCTTACGCTCAACAGCGTCAACGTTCACGGCTTCGTTAGAGACTCTTTTTAACCTAGCCCTAACTACTTGCCCTTCGTAACGCTCGCTAGCCAAGCGCTGAAGGTCCCCCTTAACTATGTTTATCTCTAGGGGATCCCCACCAGCCACCGCCCGGGTCAATCTATCTTCTAGCTGCCTTTTGGTCCGTGCCCTAGTTAACGCGAGGCGTTGGCTGTATTGGACACAAAAGAGCCTAATGGTAGCCTTAAGTCTAACCCACCAGCTACTCCCGGTAACCGCCCCCACTAACTCCCGCTGAATTAGTGTTGTCAGCTGTTCCCGAAAGTCGTTCATCTCCAACAAGGAGGCGTTCAACTTCCAGTAGCCAGCCAACCTAGGCCTATTACCTAATCTCAAACGGGCCATTACTAATTTATGGTCCGAATGACCTAACCAGTGGAACGTGGGACACGATAAGAAATCTATGTCGCCTCTTCTAATTAACATCCTGTCCAAGTAGGTACTTGGACAGGCGGCCACGCTACTTTGCCACGTCCACATCTCCCTCCCTGGGTGATCCAGACGGAACCTGTCGACAAGATCGCACGAGGCCATCAGGTCAGACAGGCTGCTTTCACACCGATCCGACCCTCTATTCCCCCCGACCTTATCTATCTTGGGGTCCAGGATGGCATTCCAGTCCCCCATTAAAACTACTCGCTCCGGACCCGCCGAAAGGAACACCTCCACCTGCCGAAAAAAGGAAACCCTCTCCCCAGCGATATTGGGCGCGTAAACTGCCAAAATCCGGAACTTACTGCTTTTAACGGCAACATCGACCACGACCAGCCTTCCATGAGCGCACGCGTGAACTACAGTAACCGCCGCACCTAGGGTGCGACTCACTAACACAGAAACCCCACGGCTAAAGGAATTGCCGTATGCTGAATAAACGTCAAAGTCGTTCACCAGCACACTGCAATCCCCGGGCCCAACAAAGTGGGTCTCCTGAATTGTAGCTATATCTACCTCCAGGGCTATGAGATCCCTCAGCACGCGAGCAGCCTTGCTTCGAGATCTCATGCCCCTCGCATTTAAACTAGCTAGGTTCAAGTTTGCCATAATTTCCTTAACTAGAAGTATCCCTCAAAAACGGGTCTAAAGTCCTCGGGTGTTAGAACGCCGAAAGACTGACCGATGCTGCCAGTTAGCAACTCTGTTGTGAACTGACCTCCTCGGACCAGTCCCCCCACGTCTAAGGGAAAGGTTATTTTCAAGGCTCTATAAAGGGATGGGTGAACATAAATGGGGACCCTCCCTTCGCACTTGACTGCTATTTGCATTAAGGACGGGTGCTCCTCATCCACAATCTTCAGCCCCGGAAAAGCCAGTTTCGCTTCGGCAACCATCCTCCATAATGCTTTTACTCTGGCCCCCTTCTCCTTTCTCAGGAACGTGATGAGCATCGGTGCTTCACTGAAGTTGGTTGGCCTCTCCACTTCCTTCCCGTCCACTTCGGTGAGCTTTTCCAGCTTTTGGACGTGTTTCTTCTGGCCTGCGCTGAGGTCCATCGGTCCCTGGCTCACGTCCACCTCGCATATCCTCTCCCCGGGTAAGAAAGGCCTCTTCCGTGTTCGTTCAGTCCGGATCGGGGCTACCGGGGTGGTGGTGGTGCTGATCGTCTCTTTGTTCTCTTCTGCTTCCATGTCCTCTGGGGACCCGGCTTCTACGTCTTCGGAAGTTTGGGCTTCAGAGGTCTCCTCGTTGGTAGTAGGAGTAGTAGTGGTAGGGGGAGGGGTATTCTGCTCATCCATGGGGTCTGACGGTTGGGCAGGGTTTTCTTGGTCTTCTTCGTCGTCGTCTTCCTGGTCTTCCTTAACCTTCTTGTTTGTGGCTGCCAGGCTTCTTTTTTCCGTCTTCTTTTCTTCTTCTTCCTCTTCTGATTCGGGGGCCAACTTTCGTTTCACTCCCGACTTCTCTTCCTTTTGTTTCTGGTCTTTTGGCTTTTCCGGGGCCACTGTCTTCTGCTTTCCCTTCTTGGCCACAGTACTCCAGCTCCTTGGTGTCTCCGCTGTTGGTGTGACTGCTTTCTCCGTCACTTTCACCGGGGGCACCGCTGTCGGTGGGGGCACTGGATCCCTCTTCGGGCAGAACTTCGCCATGTGGCCCGGCATCCTACAGCTCCAACAGTGTGGCCTTCTGCCTTCGACGATTATGGACATTGTCCATTTCTCCCATGTCAGTTGGGCGGGGATTGTGTTGAAGCCAGCTCTGTTGACCCTCATCTTGAGCTTATAATCTCCGGTCATTATATTTTTGGGGCCTCGCGCTGCCGTCACTGCCTCCACGTCCCCATATTGTGATAAGATGGCTCCGACCTGCTCCTCTTCGAAACACCATGGGACTCCCAGAATGGTCACCGTTGTTCGTCTTTTTTCCAGGTATTCTGGCTTACACCGGATCCCCTTCCATATTGTGTCGCTTTTTGATGTTCTGATGGCGTCTTCTTCTGTGGGTAGCAGGACATCCCACATTGCGTAACTTCTACGCACTATGTAAGTTGCTGGGATGTTTGTTTCCACCAACAAGCTTATCATTTTCTCCTTGCTCAATCCGGTGAGCCCCTTTTGTTTTTCATCGAAAGTCACTAGGGACACAATTCTTCTTCTGAGGCTTTCGAGCTTCCCGGGGACTGGCTTGATTTCGTTTCCGTCCGTGAGGTGCCGGTACTTTTCCTGGAAGAGTCTTCGGTATGCTTCCGGGCTCTTTTGCTCCTTCGGGCCCCAGGTCTTCTCTGGACTTGTTTGATTTGGTCCCCAGCTGCTTCCAGCTTCTGGACTTTTTCCTGGGCTCTGCTGCTGTGATCCCTCGTGACCCGTCTTCTCCGGTCTTGCTTCTGGGCTTTTTCCCGGATTCTGCTTCTTCTCGTGAGTCATGGGTTGCCGTGCAGTAGGTTTCTCAAACTCAAGAGAGTTCCATCTCCTCAAAGCTGGTTCCCTCTTCTTCGGGCTGTTGTTTGCCGACTTGACCGCTCTGTTCGTTCCTTCTGTGGAAGGGTGTGATTTCCTGGTGGGCCTTTGAGGTATGGCCCAGCCTGTCTTGATTGCTCTTTTCTCTTCCCGTGTCCGTGGTTTTCCCCCGACAACTGCCCATGGGTTGAGAAAATCTGTGTCGCTGTCGTCCCTTGGTTCAGCGCCCCCGGGCCTAGAGTCTTTTCCCTCTACTAGGTATACAGGAGGTGATGGTGAATACCCCGCGGCTAGAGACTCTATTTCTACCATGAACGCTGCAGGTGATAGTGGGATTTCACTGGGTGTGACATCCCCTGACAACGACGACGGCACTGAGACTCCACCGGGTGTGGTATCTCTCGACGGCACTGGGATTCCATTGGGCGTGGTCTCCCCCGACAGCGGCACTGTAACGTCACTCGACGGCATTGTGACGTTACCCGTCAACGGCACTGGAACGTCACCGAATGTGACGCTCCCCCTTCTCGGCACTGGGGTGTCACCGGGTGTGGCACCCCCTCTTCTCGGCACTGGGGTGTCACCGGGTGTGACACCCCCCCTTCTCGGCACTGGGGTGTCACCGGGTGTGACACCCCCCCTTCTCGGCACTGGGGTGTCACCGGGTGTGACACCCCCCCTTCTCGGCACTGGGGTGTCACCGGATGTGACACCCCCCCTTCTCGGCACTGGGGTGCCACCGGATGTGACACCCCCCCTTCTCGGCACAACACCAGGGGCGTCCCCCATGGTGTTAGAGGCAGAGGCCTGCCTCTTGATTTGTTGGCCCAGTGCCCTTCCCCGACCCGCCGATTTGGAAGCTAGAGGGCCTTCACCACAAAAGGGTACGTGGGTAACCTCTAGTCCTGCCGGCTGCTTAAGTCGGTTCCAGACACTGAACAATCTGAAAAAAGAATAGAAAACGTGAACAGTTAAAGGAGCTTCGCATGAGAACCAAGCCGTTTATTTAGTGTTCTGCCCCGGACCTGGCATTATCTACTGCCAGGCCCTCATTTGGGGTCCAGAGACACTTAGGCATGAAGCCAGTAGGGGGAAAGGGGGGTCGAGGGTCATTCTAAACTATGCTAGGTCTTTGAAGACTTTATTAAAATCCCTATGCTAAGACACTATTTTTTATATTATCATTCTTACCATGGAGTTTATCTACTTAAAATCTCCCCAGCGTATGGCTTTGGCGTTTTTAACTGAAAGAAATAAATGTTTTTATTCAACAAAACAAAATCATATGTACAAACAAAAAGAAAAGATGATTTTGGAAATAAAATTTTTTCTAAAAATGAGGGATGAGATGATGGGGAGGGGGGCAAACTAAGATACACCCAAAAGGAAAAGCAAAAACAAATTAACAAAATGCCTATGGGGTCGGGTTAGTAATGGATCCCCCCAACCTATTTCTAAATATGGAGCGCCTACTGTCTTTCGGTCCCGAGGGTCGAAAGCAAGCAGGTCGTTCCCTAGTGGGGAGTGGGGGACCTAGGGACGATATTTGAAAATAAATTAGATAGGGATGGGTAACATAAGGACTGGACGGCGTCTTCCAAGATAAATGTACGTATAGGGGCAAACAGACCGGGGACAAAACAAAGGGTGGACTGGGCATCTTTTGGAAGCTCTCCTATTGCCGATAAAAATAAATTCAGGGACGGGATCAACTTTCATACTTGCCCTAGTCTAGTATCTAATAAAGAATTTTTCCACTCGTGGTGGTTAGGACCTAACTATCCCTACTCTGTTACTTTGTTTGGGGCTGGGTTCCGTAGAACCTTAGCACCGCCTGACAGATACCACTAGGGTGGGAAAACAAACTTAAACCTAGCGCCTCGTCGGATGCACAAACTAGTGTTGTGCACCCATCTCCTATCAAAGTCCATGCGGTGCAATCTTTTCCAATCGCATCTGATCTTTACTTTAAGTTGATGTTTAAAGCGACCAACCAGATCCCGATCCGAAACAGATTGCTCCTCATGGACAATTTCAAGACGTGAAATCCACGTTACTAATCTAGCTACTGCTAGGATCGCTAGAAACACCAATCGTCTCTCCCCAGTAAACGGCGGATCCATGTTGTCGACGACGTACGCCAAATCAAGTGGCACCAACCGCTCGGGATCGATGCGAGCCGTTACCCTTCCGACGTACTCCCAGAGCCTCCGAACTCCGCTGCAAAGAAAAAAGGCATGCTCCCTCGTTTCATCTTCGTCTTCCTCGCAGCGGGGGCAGAAAGGAACGTATTCATCCTCTCTGCAGTCTCTGGCTAGTACGCCGAAAAGTGGCAGCGCATTCCGGACTAGCCTCCATGTGATTGAAAACTCTGAATTATTTAGAAAGCTACTGGCTGGCGCCCAATTCCACTGAGAGAGGACCTCCTCCCTCGACATGCGCAGCCGCTCAACCAGCGGATCTTTTGCGGTCCCCACTACTAAATCCCGATACAGTCTCCTCCTAGGCCGTGCAAGGTCACTGGACCCCGGCAATGCCCTAAGGGCGGCTCGGCATTCGGAGAGGAACCGCCGTTCCCCCGCCGGTCTTCTGCGACCTTCGGCGGCAGGGGAGGGTATGAGCTGTGGGAAAGCGTGCTCCACAACTGGTACCCAGTGCAATTCCTCAAGCAGTGTCCGACTTAGGAACGCCAATCTTTCGGCGTGCTTATGACTTAACAAGTCAGGCATTCCCAAGCCTCCATCGCTGAGTTTCTGTGTACAGACCTGTCTACGGACATACGGCTTTCCCCCTTTCCAGAGGAGTCTGAAAAGGAGTCGCTCCAAAGCCTTACAGCGGTCCGCAGGCAGAGGAAGTACTGACAAGTGGTAAAGGATCAACGGAAAGACGTAAGTTTGGCACGCCTCCGCACGACCCTTCAGGGACAAACCCCTGCGAATCCAAGTCCCCACTGACGATTCGACCTTTGTCTGTACCTCCGACCAATTTTTGTCCAGCTGGAGCCCAGGCCCGAACCAGATTCCAAGAATCTTTACCGGGCCATCTGTCCAGCCGAACTCACCTGGAAGCGAGTTTACCCCGGTCCAAGTGCCCAACCGCAGGCCAACGGACTTGCTGCGGTTGACTATGGCCCCTGTAACACGTTCATACTCATCGACCGCCTCTATCACCGCTTTAATATCGATCCTTCGCCCTACATAAACGGTGACGTCATCGGCGTACGCGGAAACCCTGGCAAATCGGCCGCCAGGTAGAGCTATCCCGCGTAGGACTGGTCTCGTCGTCTCGTCCCTTAACTTGCGAAGGAAGGGCTCCAACGCCAGGACATAAAGCAGAGGCGACAGCGGACACCCCTGGCGCACCGACCGAGAGACCCCAAAGGACTCCGACAACCTACCATTTACTTGTACCGCTACCGTGGGGTCACGATACAAAACGGAAATCCACTTGCGGAAGTCCGGACCAAAACCGGCGGTCTCCAAAACAGACTCCAAGAAACCATGGTCGACCCTATCGAAAGCTTTGGACTGATCTAAATTGATCAGCGCGGCTCCTGTGTCGTCTTCTAACCCCTCTATGATCGTGCGCACCAAGTGCAAGTTGTCTTTAATCGTTCTCCCCTTCACAGAACAAGTCTGATCCGGTTCGACCAAATCACCGATGACAACCTGCAGTCGGTTTGCAAGAACGCGGGCCAAAATCTTCAACTCTGTGTTTAGCAGAGTGATGGGCCTGTAATCATCTAAGTCCTCCCCACCATGCCGCTCTTTCTTCTTCAGTAGTGTGACCACTCCTTTGGTTACCTGCCCAGGGATGGATCCCTGGGAAAACCAGTGGTTAAACACACCCGTCAGAAGAGGAACAAACATGGGCGACAGCCTCAAATACAATTCGTAGGGCAGACCATCGAGCCCTGGAGATCTGTTCTGGCCAACCTGCTTCAACGCAGTAATGACTTCACGCTCTGTAACCACCCCATCACAGCTAGCTGCTCGGTCCGCAGTAAGGCGGGGCGAGCCGGCTAAATAGCTGCCAAACTCCTGGCCGCGGAGTCTGGGTAGTTGGGTAAAGCGTTCCTTCAAATGTTGACGAAACCCATTGCAAATCTCTCGAGTCGATACGAGGGTATGTCCTTCCAGGTTTTTCACCTTCCGAATGTACCCGTCCGAACCACGTCTTAAGGCAGCCTTACGCTCAACAGCGTCAACGTTCACGGCTTCGTTAGAGACTCTTTTTAACCTAGCCCTAACTACTTGCCCTTCGTAACGCTCGCTAGCCAAGCGCTGAAGGTCCCCCTTAACTATGTTTATCTCTAGGGGATCCCCACCAGCCACCGCCCGGGTCAATCTATCTTCTAGCTGCCTTTTGGTCCGTGCCCTAGTTAACGCGAGGCGTTGGCTGTATTGGACACAAAAGAGCCTAATGGTAGCCTTAAGTCTAACCCACCAGCTACTCCCGGTAACCGCCCCCACTAACTCCCGCTGAATTAGTGTTGTCAGCTGTTCCCGAAAGTCGTTCATCTCCAACAAGGAGGCGTTCAACTTCCAGTAGCCAGCCAACCTAGGCCTATTACCTAATCTCAAACGGGCCATTACTAATTTATGGTCCGAATGACCTAACCAGTGGAACGTGGGACACGATAAGAAATCTATGTCGCCTCTTCTAATTAACATCCTGTCCAAGTAGGTACTTGGACAGGCGGCCACGCTACTTTGCCACGTCCACATCTCCCTCCCTGGGTGATCCAGACGGAACCTGTCGACAAGATCGCACGAGGCCATCAGGTCAGACAGGCTGCTTTCACACCGATCCGACCCTCTATTCCCCCCGACCTTATCTATCTTGGGGTCCAGGATGGCATTCCAGTCCCCCATTAAAACTACTCGCTCCGGACCCGCCGAAAGGAACACCTCCACCTGCCGAAAAAAGGAAACCCTCTCCCCAGCGATATTGGGCGCGTAAACTGCCAAAATCCGGAACTTACTGCTTTTAACGGCAACATCGACCACGACCAGCCTTCCATGAGCGCACGCGTGAACTACAGTAACCGCCGCACCTAGGGTGCGACTCACTAACACAGAAACCCCACGGCTAAAGGAATTGCCGTATGCTGAATAAACGTCAAAGTCGTTCACCAGCACACTGCAATCCCCGGGCCCAACAAAGTGGGTCTCCTGAATTGTAGCTATATCTACCTCCAGGGCTATGAGATCCCTCAGCACGCGAGCAGCCTTGCTTCGAGATCTCATGCCCCTCGCATTTAAACTAGCTAGGTTCAAGTTTGCCATAATTTCCTTAACTAGAAGTATCCCTCAAAAACGGGTCTAAAGTCCTCGGGTGTTAGAACGCCGAAAGACTGACCGATGCTGCCAGTTAGCAACTCTGTTGTGAACTGACCTCCTCGGACCAGTCCCCCCACGTCTAAGGGAAAGGTTATTTTCAAGGCTCTATAAAGGGATGGGTGAACATAAATGGGGACCCTCCCTTCGCACTTGACTGCTATTTGCATTAAGGACGGGTGCTCCTCATCCACAATCTTCAGCCCCGGAAAAGCCAGTTTCGCTTCGGCAACCATCCTCCATAATGCTTTTACTCTGGCCCCCTTCTCCTTTCTCAGGAACGTGATGAGCATCGGTGCTTCACTGAAGTTGGTTGGCCTCTCCACTTCCTTCCCGTCCACTTCGGTGAGCTTTTCCAGCTTTTGGACGTGTTTCTTCTGGCCTGCGCTGAGGTCCATCGGTCCCTGGCTCACGTCCACCTCGCATATCCTCTCCCCGGGTAAGAAAGGCCTCTTCCGTGTTCGTTCAGTCCGGATCGGGGCTACCGGGGTGGTGGTGGTGCTGATCGTCTCTTTGTTCTCTTCTGCTTCCATGTCCTCTGGGGACCCGGCTTCTACGTCTTCGGAAGTTTGGGCTTCAGAGGTCTCCTCGTTGGTAGTAGGAGTAGTAGTGGTAGGGGGAGGGGTATTCTGCTCATCCATGGGGTCTGACGGTTGGGCAGGGTTTTCTTGGTCTTCTTCGTCGTCGTCTTCCTGGTCTTCCTTAACCTTCTTGTTTGTGGCTGCCAGGCTTCTTTTTTCCGTCTTCTTTTCTTCTTCTTCCTCTTCTGATTCGGGGGCCAACTTTCGTTTCACTCCCGACTTCTCTTCCTTTTGTTTCTGGTCTTTTGGCTTTTCCGGGGCCACTGTCTTCTGCTTTCCCTTCTTGGCCACAGTACTCCAGCTCCTTGGTGTCTCCGCTGTTGGTGTGACTGCTTTCTCCGTCACTTTCACCGGGGGCACCGCTGTCGGTGGGGGCACTGGATCCCTCTTCGGGCAGAACTTCGCCATGTGGCCCGGCATCCTACAGCTCCAACAGTGTGGCCTTCTGCCTTCGACGATTATGGACATTGTCCATTTCTCCCATGTCAGTTGGGCGGGGATTGTGTTGAAGCCAGCTCTGTTGACCCTCATCTTGAGCTTATAATCTCCGGTCATTATATTTTTGGGGCCTCGCGCTGCCGTCACTGCCTCCACGTCCCCATATTGTGATAAGATGGCTCCGACCTGCTCCTCTTCGAAACACCATGGGACTCCCAGAATGGTCACCGTTGTTCGTCTTTTTTCCAGGTATTCTGGCTTACACCGGATCCCCTTCCATATTGTGTCGCTTTTTGATGTTCTGATGGCGTCTTCTTCTGTGGGTAGCAGGACATCCCACATTGCGTAACTTCTACGCACTATGTAAGTTGCTGGGATGTTTGTTTCCACCAACAAGCTTATCATTTTCTCCTTGCTCAATCCGGTGAGCCCCTTTTGTTTTTCATCGAAAGTCACTAGGGACACAATTCTTCTTCTGAGGCTTTCGAGCTTCCCGGGGACTGGCTTGATTTCGTTTCCGTCCGTGAGGTGCCGGTACTTTTCCTGGAAGAGTCTTCGGTATGCTTCCGGGCTCTTTTGCTCCTTCGGGCCCCAGGTCTTCTCTGGACTTGTTTGATTTGGTCCCCAGCTGCTTCCAGCTTCTGGACTTTTTCCTGGGCTCTGCTGCTGTGATCCCTCGTGACCCGTCTTCTCCGGTCTTGCTTCTGGGCTTTTTCCCGGATTCTGCTTCTTCTCGTGAGTCATGGGTTGCCGTGCAGTAGGTTTCTCAAACTCAAGAGAGTTCCATCTCCTCAAAGCTGGTTCCCTCTTCTTCGGGCTGTTGTTTGCCGACTTGACCGCTCTGTTCGTTCCTTCTGTGGAAGGGTGTGATTTCCTGGTGGGCCTTTGAGGTATGGCCCAGCCTGTCTTGATTGCTCTTTTCTCTTCCCGTGTCCGTGGTTTTCCCCCGACAACTGCCCATGGGTTGAGAAAATCTGTGTCGCTGTCGTCCCTTGGTTCAGCGCCCCCGGGCCTAGAGTCTTTTCCCTCTACTAGGTATACAGGAGGTGATGGTGAATACCCCGCGGCTAGAGACTCTATTTCTACCATGAACGCTGCAGGTGATAGTGGGATTTCACTGGGTGTGACATCCCCTGACAACGACGACGGCACTGAGACTCCACCGGGTGTGGTATCTCTCGACGGCACTGGGATTCCATTGGGCGTGGTCTCCCCCGACAGCGGCACTGTAACGTCACTCGACGGCATTGTGACGTTACCCGTCAACGGCACTGGAACGTCACCGAATGTGACGCTCCCCCTTCTCGGCACTGGGGTGTCACCGGGTGTGGCACCCCCTCTTCTCGGCACTGGGGTGTCACCGGGTGTGACACCCCCCCTTCTCGGCACTGGGGTGTCACCGGGTGTGACACCCCCCCTTCTCGGCACTGGGGTGTCACCGGGTGTGACACCCCCCCTTCTCGGCACTGGGGTGTCACCGGATGTGACACCCCCCCTTCTCGGCACTGGGGTGCCACCGGATGTGACACCCCCCCTTCTCGGCACAACACCAGGGGCGTCCCCCATGGTGTTAGAGGCAGAGGCCTGCCTCTTGATTTGTTGGCCCAGTGCCCTTCCCCGACCCGCCGATTTGGAAGCTAGAGGGCCTTCACCACAAAAGGGTACGTGGGTAACCTCTAGTCCTGCCGGCTGCTTAAGTCGGTTCCAGACACTGAACAATCTGAAAAAAGAATAGAAAACGTGAACAGTTAAAGGAGCTTCGCATGAGAACCAAGCCGTTTATTTAGTGTTCTGCCCCGGACCTGGCATTATCTACTGCCAGGCCCTCATTTGGGGTCCAGAGACACTTAGGCATGAAGCCAGTAGGGGGAAAGGGGGGTCGAGGGTCATTCTAAACTATGCTAGGTCTTTGAAGACTTTATTAAAATCCCTATGCTAAGACACTATTTTTTATATTATCATTCTTACCATGGAGTTTATCTACTTAAAATCTCCCCAGCGTATGGCTTTGGCGTTTTTAACTGAAAGAAATAAATGTTTTTATTCAACAAAACAAAATCATATGTACAAACAAAAAGAAAAGATGATTTTGGAAATAAAATTTTTTCTAAAAATGAGGGATGAGATGATGGGGAGGGGGGCAAACTAAGATACACCCAAAAGGAAAAGCAAAAACAAATTAACAAAATGCCTATGGGGTCGGGTTAGTAATGGATCCCCCCAACCTATTTCTAAATATGGAGCGCCTACTGTCTTTCGGTCCCGAGGGTCGAAAGCAAGCAGGTCGTTCCCTAGTGGGGAGTGGGGGACCTAGGGACGATATTTGAAAATAAATTAGATAGGGATGGGTAACATAAGGACTGGACGGCGTCTTCCAAGATAAATGTACGTATAGGGGCAAACAGACCGGGGACAAAACAAAGGGTGGACTGGGCATCTTTTGGAAGCTCTCCTATTGCCGATAAAAATAAATTCAGGGACGGGATCAACTTTCATACTTGCCCTAGTCTAGTATCTAATAAAGAATTTTTCCACTCGTGGTGGTTAGGACCTAACTATCCCTACTCTGTTACTTTGTTTGGGGCTGGGTTCCGTAGAACCTTAGCACCGCCTGACAGATACCACTAGGGTGGGAAAACAAACTTAAACCTAGCGCCTCGTCGGATGCACAAACTAGTGTTGTGCACCCATCTCCTATCAAAGTCCATGCGGTGCAATCTTTTCCAATCGCATCTGATCTTTACTTTAAGTTGATGTTTAAAGCGACCAACCAGATCCCGATCCGAAACAGATTGCTCCTCATGGACAATTTCAAGACGTGAAATCCACGTTACTAATCTAGCTACTGCTAGGATCGCTAGAAACACCAATCGTCTCTCCCCAGTAAACGGCGGATCCATGTTGTCGACGACGTACGCCAAATCAAGTGGCACCAACCGCTCGGGATCGATGCGAGCCGTTACCCTTCCGACGTACTCCCAGAGCCTCCGAACTCCGCTGCAAAGAAAAAAGGCATGCTCCCTCGTTTCATCTTCGTCTTCCTCGCAGCGGGGGCAGAAAGGAACGTATTCATCCTCTCTGCAGTCTCTGGCTAGTACGCCGAAAAGTGGCAGCGCATTCCGGACTAGCCTCCATGTGATTGAAAACTCTGAATTATTTAGAAAGCTACTGGCTGGCGCCCAATTCCACTGAGAGAGGACCTCCTCCCTCGACATGCGCAGCCGCTCAACCAGCGGATCTTTTGCGGTCCCCACTACTAAATCCCGATACAGTCTCCTCCTAGGCCGTGCAAGGTCACTGGACCCCGGCAATGCCCTAAGGGCGGCTCGGCATTCGGAGAGGAACCGCCGTTCCCCCGCCGGTCTTCTGCGACCTTCGGCGGCAGGGGAGGGTATGAGCTGTGGGAAAGCGTGCTCCACAACTGGTACCCAGTGCAATTCCTCAAGCAGTGTCCGACTTAGGAACGCCAATCTTTCGGCGTGCTTATGACTTAACAAGTCAGGCATTCCCAAGCCTCCATCGCTGAGTTTCTGTGTACAGACCTGTCTACGGACATACGGCTTTCCCCCTTTCCAGAGGAGTCTGAAAAGGAGTCGCTCCAAAGCCTTACAGCGGTCCGCAGGCAGAGGAAGTACTGACAAGTGGTAAAGGATCAACGGAAAGACGTAAGTTTGGCACGCCTCCGCACGACCCTTCAGGGACAAACCCCTGCGAATCCAAGTCCCCACTGACGATTCGACCTTTGTCTGTACCTCCGACCAATTTTTGTCCAGCTGGAGCCCAGGCCCGAACCAGATTCCAAGAATCTTTACCGGGCCATCTGTCCAGCCGAACTCACCTGGAAGCGAGTTTACCCCGGTCCAAGTGCCCAACCGCAGGCCAACGGACTTGCTGCGGTTGACTATGGCCCCTGTAACACGTTCATACTCATCGACCGCCTCTATCACCGCTTTAATATCGATCCTTCGCCCTACATAAACGGTGACGTCATCGGCGTACGCGGAAACCCTGGCAAATCGGCCGCCAGGTAGAGCTATCCCGCGTAGGACTGGTCTCGTCGTCTCGTCCCTTAACTTGCGAAGGAAGGGCTCCAACGCCAGGACATAAAGCAGAGGCGACAGCGGACACCCCTGGCGCACCGACCGAGAGACCCCAAAGGACTCCGACAACCTACCATTTACTTGTACCGCTACCGTGGGGTCACGATACAAAACGGAAATCCACTTGCGGAAGTCCGGACCAAAACCGGCGGTCTCCAAAACAGACTCCAAGAAACCATGGTCGACCCTATCGAAAGCTTTGGACTGATCTAAATTGATCAGCGCGGCTCCTGTGTCGTCTTCTAACCCCTCTATGATCGTGCGCACCAAGTGCAAGTTGTCTTTAATCGTTCTCCCCTTCACAGAACAAGTCTGATCCGGTTCGACCAAATCACCGATGACAACCTGCAGTCGGTTTGCAAGAACGCGGGCCAAAATCTTCAACTCTGTGTTTAGCAGAGTGATGGGCCTGTAATCATCTAAGTCCTCCCCACCATGCCGCTCTTTCTTCTTCAGTAGTGTGACCACTCCTTTGGTTACCTGCCCAGGGATGGATCCCTGGGAAAACCAGTGGTTAAACACACCCGTCAGAAGAGGAACAAACATGGGCGACAGCCTCAAATACAATTCGTAGGGCAGACCATCGAGCCCTGGAGATCTGTTCTGGCCAACCTGCTTCAACGCAGTAATGACTTCACGCTCTGTAACCACCCCATCACAGCTAGCTGCTCGGTCCGCAGTAAGGCGGGGCGAGCCGGCTAAATAGCTGCCAAACTCCTGGCCGCGGAGTCTGGGTAGTTGGGTAAAGCGTTCCTTCAAATGTTGACGAAACCCATTGCAAATCTCTCGAGTCGATACGAGGGTATGTCCTTCCAGGTTTTTCACCTTCCGAATGTACCCGTCCGAACCACGTCTTAAGGCAGCCTTACGCTCAACAGCGTCAACGTTCACGGCTTCGTTAGAGACTCTTTTTAACCTAGCCCTAACTACTTGCCCTTCGTAACGCTCGCTAGCCAAGCGCTGAAGGTCCCCCTTAACTATGTTTATCTCTAGGGGATCCCCACCAGCCACCGCCCGGGTCAATCTATCTTCTAGCTGCCTTTTGGTCCGTGCCCTAGTTAACGCGAGGCGTTGGCTGTATTGGACACAAAAGAGCCTAATGGTAGCCTTAAGTCTAACCCACCAGCTACTCCCGGTAACCGCCCCCACTAACTCCCGCTGAATTAGTGTTGTCAGCTGTTCCCGAAAGTCGTTCATCTCCAACAAGGAGGCGTTCAACTTCCAGTAGCCAGCCAACCTAGGCCTATTACCTAATCTCAAACGGGCCATTACTAATTTATGGTCCGAATGACCTAACCAGTGGAACGTGGGACACGATAAGAAATCTATGTCGCCTCTTCTAATTAACATCCTGTCCAAGTAGGTACTTGGACAGGCGGCCACGCTACTTTGCCACGTCCACATCTCCCTCCCTGGGTGATCCAGACGGAACCTGTCGACAAGATCGCACGAGGCCATCAGGTCAGACAGGCTGCTTTCACACCGATCCGACCCTCTATTCCCCCCGACCTTATCTATCTTGGGGTCCAGGATGGCATTCCAGTCCCCCATTAAAACTACTCGCTCCGGACCCGCCGAAAGGAACACCTCCACCTGCCGAAAAAAGGAAACCCTCTCCCCAGCGATATTGGGCGCGTAAACTGCCAAAATCCGGAACTTACTGCTTTTAACGGCAACATCGACCACGACCAGCCTTCCATGAGCGCACGCGTGAACTACAGTAACCGCCGCACCTAGGGTGCGACTCACTAACACAGAAACCCCACGGCTAAAGGAATTGCCGTATGCTGAATAAACGTCAAAGTCGTTCACCAGCACACTGCAATCCCCGGGCCCAACAAAGTGGGTCTCCTGAATTGTAGCTATATCTACCTCCAGGGCTATGAGATCCCTCAGCACGCGAGCAGCCTTGCTTCGAGATCTCATGCCCCTCGCATTTAAACTAGCTAGGTCCAAGTTTGCCATAATTTCCCTAACTAGAAGTATCCCTCAAAAACGGGTCTAAAGTCCTCGGGTGTTAGAACGCCGAAAGACTGACCGATGCTGCCAGTTAGCAACTCTGTTGTGAACTGACCTCCTCGGACCAGTCCCCCCACGTCTAAGGGAAAGGTTATTTTCAAGGCTCTATAAAGGGATGGGTGAACATAAATGGGGACCCTCCCTTCGCACTTGACTGCTATTTGCATTAAGGACGGGTGCTCCTCATCCACAATCTTCAGCCCCGGAAAAGCCAGTTTCGCTTCGGCAACCATCCTCCATAATGCTTTTACTCTGGCCCCCTTCTCCTTTCTTAGGAACGTGATGAGCATCGGTGCTTCACTGAAGTTGGTTGGCCTCTCCACTTCCTTCCCGTCCACTTCGGTGAGCTTTTCCAGCTTTTGGACGTGTTTCTTCTGGCCTGCGCTGAGGTCCACCGGTCCCTGGCTCACGTCCACCTCGCATATCCTCTCCCCGGGTAAGAAAGGCCTCTTCCGTGTTCGTTCAGTCCGGATCGGGGCTACCGGGGTGGTGGTGGTGCTGATCGTCTCTTTGTTCTCTTCTGCTTCCATGTCCTCTGGGGACCCGGCTTCTACGTCTTCGGAAGTTTGGGCTTCAGAGGTCTCCTCGTTGGTAGTAGGAGTAGTAGTGGTAGGGGGAGGGGTATTCTGCTCATCCATGGGGTCTGACGGTTGGGCAGGGTTTTCTTGGTCTTCTTCGTCGTCGTCTTCCTGGTCTTCCTTAACCTTCTTGTTTGTGGCTGCCAGGCTTCTTTTTTCCGTCTTCTTTTCTTCTTCTTCCTCTTCTGATTCGGGGGCCAACTTTCGTTTCACTCCCGACTTCTCTTCCTTTTGTTTCTGGTCTTTTGGCTTTTCCGGGGCCACTGTCTTCTGCTTTCCCTTCTTGGCCACAGTACTCCAGCTCCTTGGTGTCTCCGCTGTTGGTGTGACTGCTTTCTCCGTCACTTTCACCGGGGGCACCGCTGTCGGTGGGGGCACTGGATCCCTCTTCGGGCAGAACTTCGCCATGTGGCCCGGCATCCTACAGCTCCAACAGTGTGGCCTTCTGCCTTCGACGATTATGGACATTGTCCATTTCTCCCATGTCAGTTGGGCGGGGATTGTGTTGAAGCCAGCTCTGTTGACCCTCATCTTGAGCTTATAATCTCCGGTCATTATATTTTTGGGGCCTCGCGCTGCCGTCACTGCCTCCACGTCCCCATATTGTGATAAGATGGCTCCGACCTGCTCCTCTTCGAAACACCATGGGACTCCCAGAATGGTCACCGTTGTTCGTCTTTTTTCCAGGTATTCTGGCTTACACCGGATCCCCTTCCATATTGTGTCGCTTTTCGATGTTCTGATGGCGTCTTCTTCTGTGGGTAGCAGGACATCCCACATTGCGTAACTTCTACGCACTATGTAAGTTGCTGGGATGTTTGTTTCCACCAACAAGCTTATCATTTTCTCCTTGCTCAATCCGGTGAGCCCCTTTTGTTTTTCATCGAAAGTCACTAGGGACACAATTCTTCTTCTGAGGCTTTCGAGCTTCCCTGGGACTGGCTTGATTTCATTTCCGTCCGTGAGGTGCCGGTACTTTTCCTGGAAGAGTCTTCGGTATGCTTCCGGGCTCTTTTGCTCCTTCGGGCCCCAGGTCTTCTCTGGACTTGTTTGATTTGGTCCCCAGCTGCTTCCAGCTTCTGGACTTTTTCCTGGGCTCTGCTGCTGTGATCCCTCGTGACCCGTCTTCTCCGGTCTTGCTTCTGGGCTTTTTCCCGGATTCTGCTTCTTCTCGTGAGTCATAGGTTGCCATGTAGTAGGTTTCTCCAACTCAAGAGAGTTCCATCTCCTCAATGCTGGTTCCCTCTTCTTCGGGCTGTTGTCCGCCGACCTGACCGCTCTGTTCATTCCTTCTGCGGAAGGGTGTGATTTCCTGATGGGCCTTTGAGGTATGGCCCAGCCTGTCTTGATTGCTCTTTTCTCTTCCCGTGTCCGTGGTTTTCCCCTGACAACTGCCCATGGGTTGAGAAAATCTGTGTCGCTGTCGTCCCTTGGTTCAGCGCCCCCGGGCCTAGAGTCTTTTCCCTCTACTATGTATACAGGAGGTGATGGTGAATACCCCGCGGCTAGAGACTCTATTTCTACCATGAACGCTGCAGGTGATAGTGGGATTTCACTGGGTGTGGCATCCCCTGACAACGACGACGGCACTGAGACTCCACCGGGTGTGGTATCTCTCGACGGCACTGGGATTCCATTGGGCGTGGTCTCCCCCGACAGCGGCACTGTAACGTCACTCGACGGCATTGTGACGTTACCCGTCAACGGCACTGGAACGTCACCGAATGTGACGCTCCCCCTTCTCGGCACTGGGGTGTCACCGGGTGTGACACCCCCCCTTCTCGGCACTGGGGTGTCACCGGGTGTGACACCCCCCCTTCTCGGCACTGGGGTGTCACCGGGTGTGACACCCCCCCTTCTCGGCGCTGGGGTGTCACCGGATGTGACACCCCCCCTTCTCGGCACTGGATTGTCACCGGATGTGACACCCCCCCTTCTCGGCACAACACCAGGGGCGTCCCCCATGGTGTTAGAGGCAGAGGCCTGCCTCTTGATTTGTTGGCCCAGTGCCCTTCCCCGACCCGCCGATTTGGAAGCTAGAGGGCCTTCACCACAAAAGGGTACGTGGGTAACCTCTAGTCCTGCCGGCTGCTTAAGTCGGTTCCAGACACTGAACAATCTGAAAAAAGAATAGAAAACGTGAACAGTTAAAGGAGCTTCGCATGAGAACCAAGCCGTTTATTTAGTGTTCTGCCCCGGACCTGGCATTATCTACTGCCAGGCCCTCATTTGGGGTCCAGAGACACTTAGGCATGAAGCCAGTAGGGGGAAAGGGGGGTCGAGGGTCATTCTAAACTATGCTAGGTCTTTGAAGACTTTATTAAAATCCCTATGCTAAGACACTATTTTTTATATTATCATTCTTACCATGGAGTTTATCTACTTAAAATCTCCCCAGCGTATGGCTTTGGCGTTTTTAACTGAAAGAAATAAATGTTTTTATTCAACAAAACAAAATCATATGTACAAACAAAAAGAAAAGATGATTTTGGAAATAAAATTTTTTCTAAAAATGAGGGATGAGATGATGGGGAGGGGGGCAAACTAAGATACACCCAAAAAGAAAAGAAAAAACAAATTAACAAAATGCCTATGGGGTCGGGTTAGTAATGGATCCCCCCAACCTATTTCTAAATATGGAGCGCCTACTGTCTTTCGGTCCCGAAGGTCGAAAGCAAGCAGGTCGTTCCCTAGTGGGGAGTGGGGGACCTAGGGACGATATTTGAAAATAAATTAGATAGGGATGGGTAACATCAGGACTGGACGGCGTCTTCCAAGATAAATGTACGTATAGGGGCAAACAGACCGGGGACAAAACAAAGGGTGGACTGGGCATCTTTTGGAAGCTCTCCTATTGCCGATAAAAATAAATTCAGGGACGGGATCAACTTTCATACTTGCCCTAGTCTAGTATCTAATAAAGAATTTTCCACTCGTGGTGGTTAGGACCTAACTATCCCTACTCTGTTACTTTGTTTGGGGCTGGGTTCCGTAGAACCTTAGCACCGCCTGACAGATACCACTAGGGTGGGAAAACAAACTTAAACCTAGCGCCTCGTCGGATGCACAAACTAGTGTTGTGCACCCATCTCCTATCAAAGTCCATGTGGTGCAATCTTTTCCAATCGCATCTGATCTTTACTTTAAGTTGATGTTTAAAGCGACCAACCAGATCCCGATCCGAAGCAGATTGCTCCTCATGGACAATCTCAAGACGTGAAATCCACGTTACTAATCTAGCTACTGCTAGGATCGCTAGAAACACCAATCGTCTCTCCCCAGTAAACGGCGGATCCATGTTGTCGACGACGTACGCCAAATCAAGTGGCACCAACCGCTCGGGGTCGATGCGAGCCGTTACCCTTCCGACGTACTCCCAGAGCCTCCGAACTCCGCTGCAAAGAAAAAAGGCATGCTCCCTCGTTTCATCTTCGTCTTCCTCGCAGCGGGGGCAGAAAGGAACGTATTCATCCTCTCTGCAGAATCCGGCTAGTACGCCGAAAAGTGGCAGCGCATTCCGGACTAGCCTCCATGTGATTGAAAACTCTGAATTATTTAGAAAGCTACTGGCTGGCGCCCAATTCCACTGAGAGAGGACCTCCTCCCTCGACATGTGCAGCCGCTCAACCAGCGGATCTTTTGCGGTCCCCACTACTAAATCCCGATACAGTCTCCTCCTAGGCCGTGCAAGGTCACTGGACCCCGGCAATGCCCTAAGGGCGGCTCGGCATTCGGAGAGGAACCGCCGTTCCCCCGCCGGTCTTCTGCGACCTTCGGCGGCAGGGGAGGGCACGAGCTGTGGGAAAGCGTGCTCCACAACTGGTACCCAGTGCAATTCCTCAAGCAGTGTCCGACTTAGGAACGCCAATCTTTCGGCGTGCTTATGACTTAACAAGTCAGGCATTCCCAAGCCTCCATCGCTGAGTTTCTGTGTACAGACCTGTCTACGGACATACGGCTTTCCCCCTTTCCAGAGGAGTCTGAAAAGGAGTCGCTCCAAAGCCTTACAGCGGTCCGCAGGCAGAGGAAGTACTGACAAGTGGTAAAGGATCAACGGAAAGACGTAAGTTTGGCACGCCTCCGCACGACCCTTCAGGGACAAACCCCTGCGAATCCAAGTCCCCACTGACGATTCGACCTTTGTCTGTACCTCCGACCAATTTTTGTCCAGCTGGAGCCCAGGCCCGAACCAGATTCCAAGAATCTTTACCGGGCCATCTGTCCAGCCGAACTCACCTGGAAGCGAGTTTACCCCGGTCCAAGTGCCCAACCGCAGGCCAACGGACTTGCTGCGGTTGACTATGGCCCCTGTAACACGTTCATACTCATCGACCGCCTCTATCACCGCTTTAATATCGATCCTTCGCCCTACATAAACGGTGACGTCATCGGCGTACGCGGAAACCCTGGCAAATCGGCCGCCAGGTAGAGCTATCCCGCGTAGGACTGGTCTCGTCGTCTCGTCCCTTAACTTGCGAAGGAAGGGCTCCAACGCCAGGACATAAAGCAGAGGCGACAGCGGACACCCCTGGCGCACCGACCGAGAGACCCCAAAGGACTCCGACAACCTACCATTTACTTGTACCGCTACCGTGGGGTCACGATACAAAACGGAAATCCACTTGCGGAAGTCCGGACCAAAACCGGCGGTCTCCAAAACAGACTCCAAGAAACCATGGTCGACCCTATCGAAAGCTTTGGACTGATCTAAATTGATCAGCGCGGCTCCTGTGTCGTCTTCTAACCCCTCTATGATCGTGCGCACCAAGTGCAAGTTGTCTTTAATCGTTCTCCCCTTCACAGAACAAGTCTGATCCGGTTCGACCAAATCACCGATGACAACCTGCAGTCGGTTTGCAAGAACGCGGGCCAAAATCTTCAACTCTGTGTTTAGCAGAGTGATGGGCCTGTAATCATCTAAGTCCTCCCCACCATGCCGCTCTTTCTTCTTCAGTAGTGTGACCACTCCTTTGGTTACCTGCCCAGGGATGGATCCCTGGGAAAACCAGTGGTTAAACACACCCGTCAGAAGAGGAACAAACATGGGCGACAGCCTCAAATACAATTCGTAGGGCAGACCATCGAGCCCTGGAGATCTGTTCTGGCCAACCTGCTTCAACGCAGTAATGACTTCACGCTCTGTAACCACCCCATCACAGCTAGCTGCTCGGTCCGCAGTAAGGCGGGGCGAGCCGGCTAAATAGCTGCCAAACTCCTGGCCGCGGAGTCTGGGTAGTTGGGTAAAGCGTTCCTTCAAATGTTGACGAAACCCATTGCAAATCTCTCGAGTCGATACGAGGGTATGTCCTTCCAGGTTTTTCACCTTCCGAATGTACCCGTCCGAACCACGTCTTAAGGCAGCCTTACGCTCAACAGCGTCAACGTTCACGGCTTCGTTAGAGACTCTTTTTAACCTAGCCCTAACTACTTGCCCTTCGTAACGCTCGCTAGCCAAGCGCTGAAGGTCCCCCTTAACTATGTTTATCTCTAGGGGATCCCCACCAGCCACCGCCCGGGTCAATCTATCTTCTAGCTGCCTTTTGGTCCGTGCCCTAGTTAACGCGAGGCGTTGGCTGTATTGGACACAAAAGAGCCTAATGGTAGCCTTAAGTCTAACCCACCAGCTACTCCCGGTAACCGCCCCCACTAACTCCCGCTGAATTAGTGTTGTCAGCTGTTCCCGAAAGTCGTTCATCTCCAACAAGGAGGCGTTCAACTTCCAGTAGCCAGCCAACCTAGGCCTATTACCTAATCTCAAACGGGCCATTACTAATTTATGGTCCGAATGACCTAACCAGTGGAACGTGGGACACGATAAGAAATCTATGTCGCCTCTTCTAATTAACATCCTGTCCAAGTAGGTACTTGGACAGGCGGCCACGCTACTTTGCCACGTCCACATCTCCCTCCCTGGGTGATCCAGACGGAACCTGTCGACAAGATCGCACGAGGCCATCAGGTCAGACAGGCTGCTTTCACACCGATCCGACCCTCTATTCCCCCCGACCTTATCTATCTTGGGGTCCAGGATGGCATTCCAGTCCCCCATTAAAACTACTCGCTCCGGACCCGCCGAAAGGAACACCTCCACCTGCCGAAAAAAGGAAACCCTCTCCCCAGCGATATTGGGCGCGTAAACTGCCAAAATCCGGAACTTACTGCTTTTAACGGCAACATCGACCACGACCAGCCTTCCATGAGCGCACGCGTGAACTACAGTAACCGCCGCACCTAGGGTGCGACTCACTAACACAGAAACCCCACGGCTAAAGGAATTGCCGTATGCTGAATAAACGTCAAAGTCGTTCACCAGCACACTGCAATCCCCGGGCCCAACAAAGTGGGTCTCCTGAATTGTAGCTATATCTACCTCCAGGGCTATGAGATCCCTCAGCACGCGAGCAGCCTTGCTTCGAGATCTCATGCCCCTCGCATTTAAACTAGCTAGGTTCAAGTTTGCCATAATTTCCCCAACTAGAAGTATCCCTCAAAAACGGGTCTAAAGTCCTCGGGTGTTAGAACGCCGAAAGACTGACCGATGCTGCCAGTTAGCAACTCTGTTGTGAACTGACCTCCTCGGACCAGTCCCCCCACGTCTAAGGGAAAGGTTATTTTCAAGGCTCTATAAAGGGATGGGTGAACATAAATGGGGACCCTCCCTTCGCACTTGACTGCTATTTGCATTAAGGACGGGTGCTCCTCATCCACAATCTTCAGCCCCGGAAAAGCCAGTTTCGCTTCGGCAACCATCCTCCATAATGCTTTTACTCTGGCCCCCTTCTCCTTTCTCAGGAACGTGATGAGCATCGGTGCTTCACTGAAGTTGGTTGGCCTCTCCACTTCCTTCCCGTCCACTTCGGTGAGCTTTTCCAGCTTTTGGACGTGTTTCTTCTGGCCTGCGCTGAGGTCCACCGGTCCCTGGCTCACATCCACCTCGCATATCCTCTCCCCGGGTAAGAAAGGCCTCTTCCGTGTTCGTTCAGTCCGGATCGGGGCTACCGGGGTGGTGGTGGTGCTGATCGTCTCTTTGTTCTCTTCTGCTTCCATGTCCTCTGGGGACCCGGCTTCTACGTCTTCGGAAGTTTGGGCTTCAGAGGTCTCCTCGTTGGTAGTAGGAGTAGTAGTGATAGGGGGAGGGGTATTCTGCTCATCCATGGGGTCTGACGGTTGGGCAGGGTTTTCTTGGTCTTCTTCGTCGTCGTCTTCCTGGTCTTCCTTAACCTTCTTGTTTGTGGCTGCCAGGCTTCTTTTTTCCGTCTTCTTTTCTTCTTCTTCCTCTTCTGATTCGGGGGCCAACTTTCGTTTCACTCCCGACTTCTCTTCCTTTTGTTTCTGGTCTTTTGGCTTTTCCGGGGCCACTGTCTTCTGCTTTCCCTTCTTGGCCACAGTACTCCAGCTCCTTGGTGTCTCCGCTGTTGGTGTGACTGCTTTCTCCGTCACTTTCACCGGGGGCACCGCTGTCGGTGGGGGCACTGGATCCCTCTTCGGGCAGAACTTCGCCATGTGGCCCGGCATCCTACAGCTCCAACAGTGTGGCCTTCTGCCTTCGACGATTATGGACATTGTCCATTTCTCCCATGTCAGTTGGGCGGGGATTGTGTTGAAGCCAGCTCTGTTGACCCTCATCTTGAGCTTATAATCTCCGGTCATTATATTTTTGGGGCCTCGCGCTGCCGTCACTGCCTCCACGTCCCCATATTGTGATAAGATGGCTCCGACCTGCTCCTCTTCGAAACACCATGGGACTCCCAGAATGGTCACCGTTGTTCGTCTTTTTTCCAGGTATTCTGGCTTACACCGGATCCCCTTCCATATTGTGTCGCTTTTTGATGTTCTGATGGCGTCTTCTTCTGTGGGTAGCAGGACATCCCACATTGCGTAACTTCTACGCACTATGTAAGTTGCTGGGATGTTTGTTTCCACCAACAAGCTTATCATTTTCTCCTTGCTCAATCCGGTGAGCCCCTTTTGTTTTTCATCGAAAGTCACTAGGGACACAATTCTTCTTCTGAGGCTTTCGAGCTTCCCTGGGACTGGCTTGATTTCATTTCCGTCCGTGAGGTGCCGGTACTTTTCCTGGAAGAGTCTTCGGTATGCTTCCGGGCTCTTTTGCTCCTTCGGGCCCCAGGTCTTCTCTGGACTTGTTTGATTTGGTCCCCAGCTGCTTCCAGCTTCTGGACTTTTTCCTGGGCTCTGCTGCTGTGATCCCTCGTGACCCGTCTTCTCCGGTCTTGCTTCTGGGCTTTTTCCCGGATTCTGCTTCTTCTCGTGAGTCATAGGTTGCCATGTAGATTTCTCCAACTTAAGAGAGTTCCATCTCCTCAATGCTGGTTCCCTCTTCTTCGGGCTGTTGTCCGCCGACCTGACCGCTCTGTTCGTTCCTTCTGCGGAAGGGTGTGATTTCCTGATGGGCCTTTGAGGTATGGCCCAGCCTGTCTTGATTGCTCTTTTCTCTTCCCGTGTCCGTGGTTTTCCCCCGACAACTGCCCATGGGTTGAGAAAATCTGTGTCGCTGTCCTCCCTTGGTTCAGCGCCCCCGGGCCTAGAGTGTTTTCCCTCTACTAGGTATACAGGAGGTGATGGTGAATACCCCGCGGCTAGAGACTCTATTTCTACCATGAACGCTGCAGGTGATAGTGGGATTTCACTGGGTGTGGCATCCCCTGACAACGACGACGGCACTGAGACTCCACCGGGTGTGGTATCTCTCGACGGCACTGGGATTCCATTGGGCGTGGTCTCCCCCGACAGCGGCACTGTAACGTCACTCGACGGCATTGTGACGTTACCCGTCAACGGCACTGGAACGTCACCGAATGTGACGCTCCCCCTTCTCGGCACTGGGGTGTCACCGGGTGTGACACCCCCCCTTCTCGGCACTGGGGTGTCACCGGGTGTGACACCCCCCCTTCTCGGCACTGGGGTGTCACCGGGTGTGACACCCCCCCTTCTCGGCACTGGGGTGTCACCGGATGTGACACCCCCCCTTCTCGGCACAACACCAGGGGCGTCCCCCATGGTGTTAGAGGCAGAGGCCTGCCTCTTGATTTGTTGGCCCAGTGCCCTTCCCCGACCCGCCGATTTGGAAGCTAGAGGGCCTTCACCACAAAAGGGTACGTGGGTAACCTCTAGTCCTGCCGGCTGCTTAAGTCGGTTCCAGACACTGAACAATCTGAAAAAAGAATAGAAAACGTGAACAGTTAAAGGAGCTTCGCATGAGAACCAAGCCGTTTATTTAGTGTTCTGCCCCGGACCTGGCATTATCTACTGCCAGGCCCTCATTTGGGGTCCAGAGACACTTAGGCATGAAGCCAGTAGGGGGAAAGGGGGGTCGAGGGTCATTCTAAACTATGCTAGGTCTTTGAAGACTTTATTAAAATTCCTATGCTAAGACACTATATTTTTTTTTTTATTATCATTCTTACCATGGAGTTTATCTACTTAAAATCTCCCCAGCGTATGGCTTTGGCGTTTTTAACTGAAAGAAATAAATGTTTTTATTCAACAAAACAAAATCATATGTACAAACAAAAAAGAAAATATGATTTTGGAAATAAAATTTTTTCTAAAAATGAGGGATGAGATGATGGGGAGGGGGGCAAACTAAGATACACCCAAAAAGAAAAGAAAAAACAAATTAACAAAATGCCTATGGGGGCGGGTTAGTAATGGATCCCCCCAACCTATTTCTAAATATGGAGCGCCTACTGTCTTTCGGTCCCGAAGGTCGAAAGCAAGCAGGTCGTTCCCTAGTGGGGAGTGGGGGACCTAGGGACGATATTTGAAAATAAATTAGATAGGGATGGGTAACATCAGGACTGGACGGCGTCTTCCAAGATAAATGTACGTATAGGGGCAAACAGACCGGGGACAAAACAAAGGGTGGACTGGGCATCTTTTGGAAGCTCTCCTATTGCCGATAAAAATAAATTCAGGGACGGGATCAACTTTCATACTTGCCCTAGTCTAGTATCTAATAAAGAATTTTCCACTCGTGGTGGTTAGGACCTAACTATCCCTACTCTGTTACTTTGTTTGGGGCTGGGTTCCGTAGAACCTTAGCACCGCCTGACAGATACCACTAGGGTGGGAAAACAAACTTAAACCTAGCGCCTCGTCGGATGCACAAACTAGTGTTGTGCACCCATCTCCTATCAAAGTCCATGCGGTGCAATCTTTTCCAATCGCATCTGATCTTTACTTTAAGTTGATGTTTAAAGCGACCAACCAGATCCCGATCCGAAACAGATTGCTCCTCATGGACAATTTCAAGACGTGAAATCCACGTTACTAATCTAGCTACTGCTAGGATCGCTAGAAACACCAATCGTCTCTCCCCAGTAAACGGCGGATCCATGTTGTCGACGACGTACGCCAAATCAAGTGGCACCAACCGCTCGGGGTCGATGCGAGCCGTTACCCTTCCGACGTACTCCCAGAGCCTCCGAACTCCGCTGCAAAGAAAAAAGGCATGCTCCCTCGTTTCATCTTCGTCTTCCTCGCAGCGGGGGCAGAAAGGAACGTATTCATCCTCTCTGCAGTCTCTGGCTAGTACGCCGAAAAGTGGCAGCGCATTCCGGACTAGCCTCCATGTGATTGAAAACTCTGAATTATTTAGAAAGCTACTGGCTGGCGCCCAATTCCACTGAGAGAGGACCTCCTCCCTCGACATGTGTAGCCGCTCAACCAGCGGATCTTTTGCGGTCCCCACTACTAAATCCCGATACAGTCTCCTCCTAGGCCGTGCAAGGTCACTGGACCCCGGCAATGCCCTAAGGGCGGCTCGGCATTCGGAGAGGAACCGCCGTTCCCCCGCCGGTCTTCTGCGACCTTCGGCGGCAGGGGAGGGTATGAGCTGTGGGAAAGCGTGCTCCACAACTGGTACCCAGTGCAATTCCTCAAGCAGTGTCCGACTTAGGAACGCCAATCTTTCGGCGTGCTTATGACTTAACAAGTCAGGCATTCCCAAGCCTCCATCGCTGAGTTTCTGTGTACAGACCTGTCTACGGACATACGGCTTTCCCCCTTTCCAGAGGAGTCTGAAAAGGAGTTGCTCCAAAGCCTTACAGCGGTCCGCAGGCAGAGGAAGTACTGACAAGTGGTAAAGGATCAACGGAAAGACGTAAGTTTGGCACGCCTCCGCACGACCCTTCAGGGACAAACCCCTGCGAATCCAAGTCCCCACTGACGATTCGACCTTTGTCTGCACCTCCGACCAATTTTTTTCCAGCTGGAGCCCAGGCCCGAACCAGATTCCAAGAATCTTTACCGGGCCATCTGTCCAGCCGAACTCACCTGGAAGCGAGTTTACCCCGGTCCAAGTGCCCAACCGCAGGCCAACGGACTTGCTGCGGTTGACTATGGCCCCTGTAACACGTTCATACTCATCGACCGCCTCTATCACCGCTTTAATATCGATCCTTCGCCCTACATAAACGGTGACGTCATCGGCGTACGCGGAAACCCTGGCAAATCGGCCGCCAGGTAGAGCTATCCCGCGTAGGACTGGTCTCGTCGTCTCGTCCCTTAACTTGCGAAGGAAGGGCTCCAACGCCAGGACATAAAGCAGAGGCGACAGCGGACACCCCTGGCGCACCGACCGAGAGACCCCAAAGGACTCCGACAACCTACCATTTACTTGTACCGCTACCGTGGGGTCACGATACAAAACGGAAATCCACTTGCGGAAGTCCGGACCAAAACCGGCGGTCTCCAAAACAGACTCCAAGAAACCATGGTCGACCCTATCGAAAGCTTTGGACTGATCTAAATTGATCAGCGCGGCTCCTGTGTCGTCTTCTAACCCCTCTATGATCGTGCGCACCAAGTGCAAGTTGTCTTTAATCGTTCTCCCCTTCACAGAACAAGTCTGATCCGGTTCGACCAAATCACCGATGACAACCTGCAGTCGGTTTGCAAGAACGCGGGCCAAAATCTTCAACTCTGTGTTTAGCAGAGTGATGGGCCTGTAATCATCTAAGTCCTCCCCACCATGCCGCTCTTTCTTCTTCAGTAGTGTGACCACTCCTTTGGTTACCTGCCCAGGGATGGATCCCTGGGAAAACCAGTGGTTAAACACACCCGTCAGAAGAGGAACAAACATGGGCGACAGCCTCAAATACAATTCGTAGGGCAGACCATCGAGCCCTGGAGATCTGTTCTGGCCAACCTGCTTCAACGCAGTAATGACTTCACGCTCTGTAACCACCCCATCACAGCTAGCTGCTCGGTCCGCAGTAAGGCGGGGCGAGCCGGCTAAATAGCTGCCAAACTCCTGGCCGCGGAGTCTGGGTAGTTGGGTAAAGCGTTCCTTCAAATGTTGACGAAACCCATTGCAAATCTCTCGAGTCGATACGAGGGTATGTCCTTCCAGGTTTTTCACCTTCCGAATGTACCCGTCCGAACCACGTCTTAAGGCAGCCTTACGCTCAACAGCGTCAACGTTCACGGCTTCGTTAGAGACTCTTTTTAACCTAGCCCTAACTACTTGCCCTTCGTAACGCTCGCTAGCCAAGCGCTGAAGGTCCCCCTTAACTATGTTTATCTCTAGGGGATCCCCACCAGCCACCGCCCGGGTCAATCTATCTTCTAGCTGCCTTTTGGTCCGTGCCCTAGTTAACGCGAGGCGTTGGCTGTATTGGACACAAAAGAGCCTAATGGTAGCCTTAAGTCTAACCCACCAGCTACTCCCGGTAACCGCCCCCACTAACTCCCGCTGAATTAGTGTTGTCAGCTGTTCCCGAAAGTCGTTCATCTCCAACAAGGAGGCGTTCAACTTCCAGTAGCCAGCCAACCTAGGCCTATTACCTAATCTCAAACGGGCCATTACTAATTTATGGTCCGAATGACCTAACCAGTGGAACGTGGGACACGATAAGAAATCTATGTCGCCTCTTCTAATTAACATCCTGTCCAAGTAGGTACTTGGACAGGCGGCCACGCTACTTTGCCACGTCCACATCTCCCTCCCTGGGTGATCCAGACGGAACCTGTCGACAAGATCGCACGAGGCCATCAGGTCAGACAGGCTGCTTTCACACCGATCCGACCCTCTATTCCCCCCGACCTTATCTATCTTGGGGTCCAGGATGGCATTCCAGTCCCCCATTAAAACTACTCGCTCCGGACCCGCCGAAAGGAACACCTCCACCTGCCGAAAAAAGGAAACCCTCTCCCCAGCGATATTGGGCGCGTAAACTGCCAAAATCCGGAACTTACTGCTTTTAACGGCAACATCGACCACGACCAGCCTTCCATGAGCGCACGCGTGAACTACAGTAACCGCCGCACCTAGGGTGCGACTCACTAACACAGAAACCCCACGGCTAAAGGAATTGCCGTATGCTGAATAAACGTCAAAGTCGTTCACCAGCACACTGCAATCCCCGGGCCCAACAAAGTGGGTCTCCTGAATTGTAGCTATATCTACCTCCAGGGCTATGAGATCCCTCAGCACGCGAGCAGCCTTGCTTCGAGATCTCATGCCCCTCGCATTTAAACTAGCTAGGTTCAAGTTTGCCATAATTTCCTTAACTAGAAGTATCCCTCAAAAACGGGTCTAAAGTCCTCGGGTGTTAGAACGCCGAAAGACTGACCGATGCTGCCAGTTAGCAACTCTGTTGTGAACTGACCTCCTCGGACCAGTCCCCCCACGTCTAAGGGAAAGGTTATTTTCAAGGCTCTATAAAGGGATGGGTGAACATAAATGGGGACCCTCCCTTCGCACTTGACTGCTATTTGCATTAAGGACGGGTGCTCCTCATCCACAATCTTCAGCCCCGGAAAAGCCAGTTTCGCTTCGGCAACCATCCTCCATAATGCTTTTACTCTGGCCCCCTTCTCCTTTCTCAGGAACGTGATGAGCATCGGTGCTTCACTGAAGTTGGTTGGCCTCTCCACTTCCTTCCCGTCCACTTCGGTGAGCTTTTCCAGCTTTTGGACGTGCTTCTTCTGGCCTGCGCTGAGGTCCACCGGTCCCTGGCTCACATCCACCTCGCATATCCTCTCCCCGGGTAAGAAAGGCCTCTTCCGTGTTCGTTCAGTCCGGATCGGGGCTACCGGGGTGGTGGTGGTGCTGATCGTCTCTTTGTTCTCTTCTGCTTCCATGTCCTCTGGGGACCCGGCTTCTACGTCTTCGGAAGTTTGGGCTTCAGAGGTCTCCTCGTTGGTAGTAGGAGTAGTAGTGGTAGGGGGAGGGGTATTCTGCTCATCCATGGGGTCTGACGGTTGGGCAGGGTTTTCTTGGTCTTCTTCGTCGTCGTCTTCCTGGTCTTCCTTAACCTTCTTGTTTGTGGCTGCCAGGCTTCTTTTTTCCGTCTTCTTTTCTTCTTCTTCCTCTTCTGATTCGGGGGCCAACTTTCGTTTCACTCCCGACTTCTCTTCCTTTTGTTTCTGGTCTTTTGGCTTTTCCGGGGCCACTGTCTTCTGCTTTCCCTTCTTGGCCACAGTACTCCAGCTCCTTGGTGTCTCCGCTGTTGGTGTGACTGCTTTCTCCGTCACTTTCACCGGGGGCACCGCTGTCGGTGGGGGCACTGGATCCCTCTTCGGGCAGAACTTCGCCATGTGGCCCGGCATCCTACAGCTCCAACAGTGTGGCCTTCTGCCTTCGACGATTATGGACATTGTCCATTTCTCCCATGTCAGTTGGGCGGGGATTGTGTTGAAGCCAGCTCTGTTGACCCTCATCTTGAGCTTATAATCTCCGGTCATTATATTTTTGGGGCCTCGCGCTGCCGTCACTGCCTCCACGTCCCCATATTGTGATAAGATGGCTCCGACCTGCTCCTCTTCGAAACACCATGGGACTCCCAGAATGGTCACCGTTGTTCGTCTTTTTTCCAGGTATTCTGGCTTACACCGGATCCCCTTCCATATTGTGTCGCTTTTCGATGTTCTGATGGCGTCTTCTTCTGTGGGTAGCAGGACATCCCACATTGCGTAACTTCTACGCACTATGTAAGTTGCTGGGATGTTTGTTTCCACCAACAAGCTTATCATTTTCTCCTTGCTCAATCCGGTGAGCCCCTTTTGTTTTTCATCGAAAGTCACTAGGGACACAATTCTTCTTCTGAGGCTTTCGAGCTTCCCTGGGACTGGCTTGATTTCATTTCCGTCCGTGAGGTGCCGGTACTTTTCCTGGAAGAGTCTTCGGTATGCTTCCGGGCTCTTTTGCTCCTTCGGGCCCCAGGTCTTCTCTGGACTTGTTTGATTTGGTCCCCAGCTGCTTCCAGCTTCTGGACTTTTTCCTGGGCTCTGCTGCTGTGATCCCTCGTGACCCGTCTTCTCCGGTCTTGCTTCTGGGCTTTTCCCCGGATTCTGCTTCTTCTCGTGAGTCATGGGTTGCCGTGCAGTAGGTTTCTCAAACTCAAGAGAGTTCCATCTCCTCAAAGCTGGTTCCCTCTTCTTCGGGCTGTTGTTTGCCGACTTGACCGCTCTGTTCGTTCCTTCTGTGGAAGGGTGTGATTTCCTGATGGGCCTTTGAGGTATGGCCCAGCCTGTCTTGATTGCTCTTTTCTCTTCCCGTGTCCGTGGTTTTCCCCCGACAACTGCCCATGGGTTGAGAAAATCTGTGTCGCTGTCCTCCCTTGGTTCAGCGCCCCCGGGCCTAGAGTCTTTTCCCTCTACTAGGTATACAGGAGGTGATGGTGAATACCCCGCGGCTAGAGACTCTATTTCTACCATGAACGCTGCAGGTGATAGTGGGATTTCACTGGGTGTGGCATCCCCTGACAACGACGACGGCACTGAGACTCCACCGGGTGTGGTATCTCTCGACAGCACTGGGATTCCACTGGGCGTGGTCTCCCCCGACAGCGGCACTGTAACGTCACTCGACGGCATTGTGACGTTACCCGTCAACGGCACTGGAACGTCACCGAATGTGACGCTCCCCCTTCTCGGCACTGGGGTGTCACCGGGTGTGACACCCCCCCTTCTCGGCACTGGGGTGTCACCGGGTGTGACACCCCCCCTTCTCGGCACTGGGGTGTCACCGGGTGTGACACCCCCCCTTCTCGGCACTGGGGTGTCACCGGGTGTGACACCCCCCCTTCTCGGCACTGGGGTGTCACCGGGTGTGACACCCCCCCTTCTCGGCACTGGGGTGTCACCGGGTGTGACACCCCCCCTTCTCGGCGCTGGGGTGTCACCGGATGTGACACCCCCCCTTCTCGGCACTGGGGTGTCACCGGATGTGACACCCCCCCTTCTCGGCACAACACCAGGGGCGTCCCCCATGGTGTTAGAGGCAGAGGCCTGCCTCTTGATTTGTTGGCCCAGTGCCCTTCCCCGACCCGCCGATTTGGAAGCTAGAGGGCCTTCACCACAAAAGGGTACGTGGGTAACCTCTAGTCCTGCCGGCTGCTTAAGTCGGTTCCAGACACTGAACAATCTGAAAAAAAGAATAGAAAACGTGAACAGTTAAAGGAGCTTCGCATGAGAACCAAGCCGTTTATTTAGTGTTCTGCCCCGGACCTGGCATTATCTACTGCCAGGCCCTCATTTGGGGTCCAGAGACACTTAGGCATGAAGCCAGTAGGGGGAAAGGGGGGGTCGAGGGTCATTCTAAACTATGCTAGGTCTTTGAAGACTTTATTAAAATTCCTATGCTAAGACACTATTTTTTATATTATCATTCTTACCATGGAGTTTATCTACTTAAAATCTCCCCAGCGTATGGCGTTGGCGTTTTTAACTGAAAGAAATAAATGTTTTTATTCAACAAAACAAAATCATATGTACAAACAAAAAGAAAAGATGATTTTGGAAATAAAAATTTTTTCTAAAAATGAGGGATGAGATGATGGGGAGGGGGGCAAACTAAGATACACCCAAAAAGAAAAGCAAAAACAAATTAACAAAATGCCTATGGGGTCGGGTTAGTAATGGATCCCCCCAACCTATTTCTAAATATGGAGCGCCTACTGTCTTTCGGTCCCGAGGGTCGAAAGCAAGCAGGTCGTTCCCTAGTGGGGAGTGGGGGACCTAGGGACGATATTTGAAAATAAATTAGATAGGGATGGGTAACATAAGGACTGGACGGCGTCTTCCAAGATAAATGTACGTATAGGGGCAACAGACCGGGGACAAAACAAAGGGTGGACTGGGCATCTTTTGGAAGCTCTCCTATTGCCGATAAAAATAAATTCAGGGACGGGATCAACTTTCATACTTGCCCTAGTCTAGTATCTAATAAAGAATTTTTCCACTCGTGGTGGTTAGGACCTAACTATCCCTACTCTGTTACTTTGTTTGGGGCTGGGTTCCGTAGAACCTTAGCACCGCCTGACAGATACCACTAGGGTGGGAAAACAAACTTAAACCTAGCGCCTCGTCGGATGCACAAACTAGTGTTGTGCACCCATCTCCTATCAAAGTCCATGCGGTGCAATCTTTTCCAATCGCATCTGATCTTTACTTTAAGTTGATGTTTAAAGCGACCAACCAGATCCCGATCCGAAACAGATTGCTCCTCATGGACAATTTCAAGACGTGAAATCCACGTTACTAATCTAGCTACTGCTAGGATCGCTAGAAACACCAATCGTCTCTCCCCAGTAAACGGCGGATCCATGTTGTCGACGACGTACGCCAAATCAAGTGGCACCAACCGCTCGGGGTCGATGCGAGCCGTTACCCTTCCGACGTACTCCCAGAGCCTCCGAACTCCGCTGCAAAGAAAAAAGGCATGCTCCCTCGTTTCATCTTCGTCTTCCTCGCAGCGGGGGCAGAAAGGAACGTATTCATCCTCTCTGCAGTCTCTGGCTAGTACGCCGAAAAGTGGCAGCGCATTCCGGACTAGCCTCCATGTGATTGAAAACTCTGAATTATTTAGAAAGCTACTGGCTGGCGCCCAATTCCACTGAGAGAGGACCTCCTCCCTCGACATGTGCAGCCGCTCAACCAGCGGATCTTTTGCGGTCCCCACTACTAAATCCCGATACAGTCTCCTCCTAGGCCGTGCAAGGTCACTGGACCCCGGCAATGCCCTAAGGGCGGCTCGGCATTCGGAGAGGAACCGCCGTTCCCCCGCCGGTCTTCTGCGACCTTCGGCGGCAGGGGAGGGTATGAGCTGTGGGAAAGCGTGCTCCACAACTGGTACCCAGTGCAATTCCTCAAGCAGTGTCCGACTTAGGAACGCCAATCTTTCGGCGTGCTTATGACTTAACAAGTCAGGCATTCCCAAGCCTCCATCGCTGAGTTTCTGTGTACAGACCTGTCTACGGACATACGGCTTTCCCCCTTTCCAGAGGAGTCTGAAAAGGAGTCGCTCCAAAGCCTTACAGCGGTCCGCAGGCAGAGGAAGTACTGACAAGTGGTAAAGGATCAACGGAAAGACGTAAGTTTGGCACGCCTCCGCACGACCCTTCAGGGACAAACCCCTGCGAATCCAAGTCCCCACTGACGATTCGACCTTTGTCTGTACCTCCGACCAATTTTTGTCCAGCTGGAGCCCAGGCCCGAACCAGATTCCAAGAATCTTTACCGGGCCATCTGTCCAGCCGAACTCACCTGGAAGCGAGTTTACCCCGGTCCAAGTGCCCAACCGCAGGCCAACGGACTTGCTGCGGTTGACTATGGCCCCTGTAACACGTTCATACTCATCGACCGCCTCTATCACCGCTTTAATATCGATCCTTCGCCCTACATAAACGGTGACGTCATCGGCGTACGCGGAAACCCTGGCAAATCGGCCGCCAGGTAGAGCTATCCCGCGTAGGACTGGTCTCGTCGTCTCGTCCCTTAACTTGCGAAGGAAGGGCTCCAACGCCAGGACATAAAGCAGAGGCGACAGCGGACACCCCTGGCGCACCGACCGAGAGACCCCAAAGGACTCCGACAACCTACCATTTACTTGTACCGCTACCGTGGGGTCACGATACAAAACGGAAATCCACTTGCGGAAGTCCGGACCAAAACCGGCGGTCTCCAAAACAGACTCCAAGAAACCATGGTCGACCCTATCGAAAGCTTTGGACTGATCTAAATTGATCAGCGCGGCTCCTGTGTCGTCTTCTAACCCCTCTATGATCGTGCGCACCAAGTGCAAGTTGTCTTTAATCGTTCTCCCCTTCACAGAACAAGTCTGATCCGGTTCGACCAAATCACCGATGACAACCTGCAGTCGGTTTGCAAGAACGCGGGCCAAAATCTTCAACTCTGTGTTTAGCAGAGTGATGGGCCTGTAATCATCTAAGTCCTCCCCACCATGCCGCTCTTTCTTCTTCAGTAGTGTGACCACTCCTTTGGTTACCTGCCCAGGGATGGATCCCTGGGAAAACCAGTGGTTAAACACACCCGTCAGAAGAGGAACAAACATGGGCGACAGCCTCAAATACAATTCGTAGGGCAGACCATCGAGCCCTGGAGATCTGTTCTGGCCAACCTGCTTCAACGCAGTAATGACTTCACGCTCTGTAACCACCCCATCACAGCTAGCTGCTCGGTCCGCAGTAAGGCGGGGCGAGCCGGCTAAATAGCTGCCAAACTCCTGGCCGCGGAGTCTGGGTAGTTGGGTAAAGCGTTCCTTCAAATGTTGACGAAACCCATTGCAAATCTCTCGAGTCGATACGAGGGTATGTCCTTCCAGGTTTTTCACCTTCCGAATGTACCCGTCCGAACCACGTCTTAAGGCAGCCTTACGCTCAACAGCGTCAACGTTCACGGCTTCGTTAGAGACTCTTTTTAACCTAGCCCTAACTACTTGCCCTTCGTAACGCTCGCTAGCCAAGCGCTGAAGGTCCCCCTTAACTATGTTTATCTCTAGGGGATCCCCACCAGCCACCGCCCGGGTCAATCTATCTTCTAGCTGCCTTTTGGTCCGTGCCCTAGTTAACGCGAGGCGTTGGCTGTATTGGACACAAAAGAGCCTAATGGTAGCCTTAAGTCTAACCCACCAGCTACTCCCGGTAACCGCCCCCACTAACTCCCGCTGAATTAGTGTTGTCAGCTGTTCCCGAAAGTCGTTCATCTCCAACAAGGAGGCGTTCAACTTCCAGTAGCCAGCCAACCTAGGCCTATTACCTAATCTCAAACGGGCCATTACTAATTTATGGTCCGAATGACCTAACCAGTGGAACGTGGGACACGATAAGAAATCTATGTCGCCTCTTCTAATTAACATCCTGTCCAAGTAGGTACTTGGACAGGCGGCCACGCTACTTTGCCACGTCCACATCTCCCTCCCTGGGTGATCCAGACGGAACCTGTCGACAAGATCGCACGAGGCCATCAGGTCAGACAGGCTGCTTTCACACCGATCCGACCCTCTATTCCCCCCGACCTTATCTATCTTGGGGTCCAGGATGGCATTCCAGTCCCCCATTAAAACTACTCGCTCCGGATCCGCCGAAAGGAACACCTCCACCTGCCGAAAAAAGGAAACCCTCTCCCCAGCGATATTGGGCGCGTAAACTGCCAAAATCCGGAACTTACTGCTTTTAACGGCAACATCGACCACGACCAGCCTTCCATGAGCGCACGCGTGAACTACAGTAACCGCCGCACCTAGGGTGCGACTCACTAACACAGAAACCCCACGGCTAAAGGAATTGCCGTATGCTGAATAAACGTCAAAGTCGTTCACCAGCACACTGCAATCCCCGGGCCCAACAAAGTGGGTCTCCTGAATTGTAGCTATATCTACCTCCAGGGCTATGAGATCCCTCAGCACGCGAGCAGCCTTGCTTCGAGATCTCATGCCCCTCGCATTTAAACTAGCTAGGTTCAAGTTTGCCATAATTTCCTTAACTAGAAGTATCCCTCAAAAACGGGTCTAAAGTCCTCGGGTGTTAGAACGCCGAAAGACTGACCGATGCTGCCAGTTAGCAACTCTGTTGTGAACTGACCTCCTCGGACCAGTCCCCCCACGTCTAAGGGAAAGGTTATTTTCAAGGCTCTATAAAGGGATGGGTGAACATAAATGGGGACCCTCCCTTCGCACTTGACTGCTATTTGCATTAAGGACGGGTGCTCCTCATCCACAATCTTCAGCCCCGGAAAAGCCAGTTTCGCTTCGGCAACCATCCTCCATAATGCTTTTACTCTGGCCCCCTTCTCCTTTCTCAGGAACGTGATGAGCATCGGTGCTTCACTGAAGTTGGTTGGCCTCTCCACTTCCTTCCCGTCCACTTCGGTGAGCTTTTCCAGCTTTTGGACGTGCTTCTTCTGGCCTGCGCTGAGGTCCACCGGTCCCTGGCTCACATCCACCTCGCATATCCTCTCCCCGGGTAAGAAAGGCCTCTTCCGTGTTCGTTCAGTCCGGATCGGGGCTACCGGGGTGGTGGTGGTGCTGATCGTCTCTTTGTTCTCTTCTGCTTCCATGTCCTCTGGGGACCCGGCTTCTACGTCTTCGGAAGTTTGGGCTTCAGAGGTCTCCTCGTTGGTAGTAGGAGTAGTAGTGGTAGGGGGAGGGGTATTCTGCTCATCCATGGGGTCTGACGGTTGGGCAGGGTTTTCTTGGTCTTCTTCGTCGTCGTCTTCCTGGTCTTCCTTAACCTTCTTGTTTGTGGCTGCCAGGCTTCTTTTTTCCGTCTTCTTTTCTTCTTCTTCCTCTTCTGATTCGGGGGCCAACTTTCGTTTCACTCCCGACTTCTCTTCCTTTTGTTTCTGGTCTTTTGGCTTTTCCGGGGCCACTGTCTTCTGCTTTCCCTTCTTGGCCACAGTACTCCAGCTCCTTGGTGTCTCCGCTGTTGGTGTGACTGCTTTCTCCGTCACTTTCACCGGGGGCACCGCTGTCGGTGGGGGCACTGGATCCCTCTTCGGGCAGAACTTCGCCATGTGGCCCGGCATCCTACAGCTCCAACAGTGTGGCCTTCTGCCTTCGACGATTATGGACATTGTCCATTTCTCCCATGTCAGTTGGGCGGGGATTGTGTTGAAGCCAGCTCTGTTGACCCTCATCTTGAGCTTATAATCTCCGGTCATTATATTTTTGGGGCCTCGCGCTGCCGTCACTGCCTCCACGTCCCCATATTGTGATAAGATGGCTCCGACCTGCTCCTCTTCGAAACACCATGGGACTCCCAGAATGGTCACCGTTGTTCGTCTTTTTTCCAGGTATTCTGGCTTACACCGGATCCCCTTCCATATTGTGTCGCTCTTCGATGTTCTGATGGCGTCTTCTTCTGTGGGTAGCAGGACATCCCACATTGCGTAACTTCTACGCACTATATAAGTTGCTGGGATGTTTGTTTCCACCAACAAGCTTATCATTTTTTCCTTGCTCAATCCGGTGAGCCCCTTCTGTTTTTCATCGAAAGTCACCAGGGACACAATTCTTCTTCTGAGGCTTTCGAGCTTCCCTGGGACTGGCTTGATTTCGTTTCCGTCCGTGAGGTGCCGGTACTTTTCCTGGAAGAGTCTTCTGTATGCTTCCGGGCTCTTTTGCTCCTTCGGGCCCCAGGTCTTCTCTGGACTTGTTTGATTTGGTCCCCAGCTGCTTCCTTCTTCCGGACTTTTTCCTGGGCCCGTCTTCTCCGGTCTTGCTTCTGGGCTTTTCCCCGGATTCTGTTTCTTCTCGTGAGTCATAGGTTGCCATGTAGTTGGTTTCTCTAACTCAAGAGAGTTCCATCTCCTCAATGCTGGTTCCCTCTTCCTCGGGCTGTTGTCCGCCGACCTGACCGCTCTGTTTGTTCCTTCTGCGGAAGGGCGCGACTTCCTGATGGGCCTTTGAGGTATGGCCCAGCCTGTCTTGATTGCTCTTTTCTCTTCCCGTGTCCGTGGTTTTCCCCCGACAGCTGCCCATGGGTTGAGAAAATCTGTGTCGCTGTCTTCCCTTGGTTCAGCGCCCCCGGGCCTAGAGTCTTTTCCCTCTACTAGGTATACAGGAGGTGATGGTGAATACCCCGCGGCTAGAGACTCTATTTCTACCATGAACGCTGCAGGTGATAGTGGGATTTCACTGGGTGTGGCATCCCCTGACAACGACGACGGCACTGGGATTCCACTGGGCGTGGTCTCCCCCGACAGCGGCACTGTAACGTCACTCGACGGCATTGTGACGTTACCCGTCAACGGCACTGGAACGTCACCGAATGTGACGCTCCCCCTTCTCGGCACTGGGGTGTCACCGGGTGTGACACCCCCCCTTCTCGGCACTGGGGTGTCACCGGGTGTGACACCCCCCCTTCTCGGCACTGGGGTGTCACCGGGTGTGACACCCCCCCTTCTCGGCACTGGGGTGTCACCGGGTGTGACACCCCCCCTTCTCGGCGCTGGGGTGTCACCGGATGTGACACCCCCCCTTCTCGGCACTGGGGTGTCACCGGATGTGACACCCCCCCTTCTCGGCACAACACCAGGGGCGTCCCCCATGGTGTTAGAGGCAGAGGCCTGCCTCTTGATTTGTTGGCCCAGTGCCCTTCCCCGACCCGCCGATTTGGAAGCTAGAGGGCCTTCACCACAAAAGGGTACGTGGGTAACCTCTAGTCCTGCCGGCTGCTTAAGTCGGTTCCAGACACTGAACAATCTGAAAAAAAGAATAGAAAACGTGAACAGTTAAAGGAGCTTCGCATGAGAACCAAGCCGACGAGCGGCGAAAATATCGCCGAAATATTCAGAGGGCTGCTAGATACCGGGGACGGGCAGGAAATTGTTTCTATTTATAAACAACAGTTAATATTAATTCCCGGATGTGTTCTTTACGAGCAGTCGATGCTGAAGGATTTCGTTGTTTGTATTTCAAAGTTTTTTCCAGGAAATAAAAGTTTGTTGTTTTTGTTATTGTTGTAGAAAAGATGTTTTTTTTTAATTTCTTTTCTACAACGGGGCCCTGAAATCACGTGACAGCCGCCGACATTGCTGCTGCTGATGATTTTGGCGAAAGGCCCTCAATTGGTTGTCGTCTGTCGCGCTGTTGCTACTGCTGATTTCGGTAGAGTCTATTAATTGCTGTTCGTTTGTAATGCTGTCGTTGTTGTTGTTGTTGTTTACTTGCTACTGCTGATTTTGGTAGAGTCTATTAATTGCTGGTCGTTTGTAATGCCGTCGTTGTTGTTGTTGTTGTTTACTTGCTACTGCTGATTTTGGTAGAGTCTATTAATTGCTGGTCGTTTGTAATGCCGTCGTTGTTGTTGTTGTTGATTAGCGGCCAAGCCGCGACAATATATATATATATATATATATATATATATATATATATATCAGGTCATGTCATATGCTACTGGTACGATGTAACCCAGTACTACCTGCCTAATGGTCGGGTCACCGGCGACTAAACTGGTTCCCCCACCAGACTTGTTTGTTGAGGAGGGTAGCTAGTATCCCTGAAGCAAGACTTTCCAAAGGGCAAATGAACCCTTTTTCGGGGTCAACGGCCAACTAGCACCGTGTGTGTTTGTGTGTATGTATGTGTGTGTTGGGATGGAGAGGGCTCCCGTAAGTCATGATGAAAGCAACCTTTCTAGGAGAAGCAAATCTCTGATTTAAAAAACCATAAAGCTGGAGACCAGTACCTGCATTAAGCTGGTCTGCAGTTTGGTTTGTTGCTGGCTATCTTGCTCGTGCTTGTTGCAGGATCTCAACATTTTGAATCGAGAGAGAGAGACTTAGCTGTCGTACAAAGCTAAGACTGTAACATCATCTGTGTATAGATACTCCCTCAGTGGCAATGGAAGTCATTTTTGGGCTCATGGACATGTGTCTGAGGGAGTGGCAGTGAGTGATGATTGCAACGTCTTGTCAGACGAGTGCCACTCCCTTAGACACTTATGTCCGTGAGCCCAAAAATATATACATATATATATATATAGACAGACAGATAGATAGATAGATAGATATATGTATATTCATATATATATATATATATATATATATATATATATATATATATATATATATATATATATATATATATATATATATATAAGAGAGAGAGAGAGAGAGAGCGAGAGAGACAGAAACAGAGAGAGAGAGAGGGACGAGAGAGATATGTATAATGGTTGTATAAACTGATTTCAAAAAAATAAATTCTATTAAACGCGTTTTATTATTAAAGCGTGCTCAATGGAGAACAGAGCTGGTATATAATCTCTTTATTTTACACACATTATTGGTTACATATGTGTATACATGTTTCAGTGGAATCCTAATTCAAGAAGACCATCTCATCCGAACTAAAAAGTATAGTCTAGTGATGTGGTCTCCTTGAATTAGGATTCCACTGAAACATGTATGCACATATGTAACCAATAAAGTTTATATATATATATATATATATATATATATATATATATATATATATATATACTAGCATTTCAGTCCGGCGTTGCCCGGGTTTGGATGTGTATGTTGAGCAAAAAAAAAAAGAAGTAGTAGTAGGAAGGCAGGCTCGAACCCGTACCGCAAAAGAGGAAAAGAACGGGGTAAAACCTAATGTGTATGCTGTTACGACCACCGCCAAACCGGAAGCGACATTTTTTAAAATTAAGGCTAGACAATCTAAAGGAGAGGATAACTTTTAAAAATATCGGCGAAAAAAGTGACCCCCCTTGTAGAAAAGTGCCTTGTTGAAGGGGAAGATATCAATTTTTTTAGCCAATTTTTTTATATTTGTCGTCTGAAAGGTGGATCTTTGAAACAATACTGATCTTGGTTAAATCTATCGCCTCTATTAAAAGTTTCTGGCAGAAATGCAAACAGACATACATACATACATTTATATATTGGTAACTAAAGATTTTCGACCCAAACTTATGAAAAAGCTTGCCCTAACTCTGAATACCCTATATGTAAAATTTCAAATATTTAACCAGAAATTGTCTGAATAATTTGGAAGAGACCACAGAGGTCAATTTTTTTATAACTTTGACCCCTATTTTTACCCCTTAAAATTTATTGTTTTGGTTCAAATCAAGTTATTAAGTTAGATCCATGTCAAAGGAACATATATCTAAAATTTCCAGTGCTTAGACCCAAAATTTTCGGAGGAGGTTTGTAGAGTTCTCAAAGGTCTAATCGTTGAACTTTGACCCCTTAATCGAAAAATTTCTGGCCAAAAACCGATCACATCGATTTTCCAAATCTCAGTACCCTGTATATCAAATTTCGGGTCTGTAGACAGAAAATTGACAGAGTTATTGCGTAGGGAAATGTACACAGACACACACACACAGACGTTTACTTTTATATATATAGATATATAAACATGGTGTCACCGTCTGTGTTTCGCCTCTAAGATTAATGACGCCTTTTTTGTTCTTTACAAGTAATCGATTAACTTTAGCTATTAAAAAGAACTTTTAAAATACTCTTATTTCTCATAATAATTTTCAGTTTCGTCTTAAACAAATCAGTATTTTTTCTATGTTAGCCCAGCCAACGTCGTGCATGTATATGTAAATGTCATACATTTTTAGTATTAGCTAATATAAAGAGATTGGGTTAGACGCCTCACAGGTCGGCATTGTTTCTTTGGTTACGCATTGTTCTTGCTTAATCGTCGTGTTAACCAGCTTTTCCGGTCAAAAATGATATTTTCTACAGTACATTAAATACATAATAATAATATAATTACATTATTTAGTGTGTTTGTTTTATCTCTGTGTCAAATATAATTGTGAACGTCCATGTTTTAGCGCGTCCCTAACACGTGTAACGTGATAGTTTTTTTTTTTTTTTTTTTTTTTTTTCTTTATGGTTTAGTGTTAGATTTATTTCGGCGATATAAGAGAAACAAAGAGGGCTGGAAGAAAAGAAAAGAAAAGAAAATGAGCGTATGTTCCTGAAGGAAAAAGATAAAGAGAAAGAGAAAGCCTAAAAGAAGGAAAACGGGAAAGAGATAACTAATGATATGCGTACATATATATATATATATATATATATATATATATATATATATATCAATACATATATACGCATATCATTAGTTATCTCTTTCCCGTTTTCCTAGATGAGTAGAAAATAAGCGAGGGAGACGGAGAAGCAGACAGAGAGAGAGAGAGGGGGGAGAGATTCACTAAAAGGTTGTCTTCATTTCCAGAAAGATTAGGTAATTTTCCATTCATTTACCTTTATTTTCCTTATATGTTTTTGGCTGGGGGGTGATTCGTATTAGGTTTATAAATAAACATAGAGCACGTGAGAAAGACAGAATGCGTGTGGGTTTTGCGCGAGGAAGAGAAGGCAAATGAGAGAGCTAGCAAATCATATACATTCTCTCGCCCCCTCTCTCTCTCTCTCTCTCTCTCTCTCTCTCTATCTATCATATATATATATATATATATATATACATATATATATATATATATATATATATATATATATATATATATATAGTGGCCTGGAAAAGTCGCGGGGAGACAACTGAAGCAGCAAAACTGAAGCTGGTCTTCAGGACCATATATATATATATATATATATATATATATATATATATATATATATATATATATATATATATATAAACAAATATAGTCAAACCAGGCATATTTATTGGTTTTTAAAATATAGGTCCTTTTTGACCGTTTGTAATAAAAATTGTAACCATAGAAGAGTATTATAATCTTAAAAAGTCTGCCAATTTTAATGTAGTTTCGCCCCATAAAACCAAATATATGAGCATTCCTATATTCATTTTGGCTACCAGCATGGATATGTCCATTCATTCATATCTTGTCGCTCCATCTCTTCAACCAGCGGCGTGCGGTTTCATTACCAACACTGGGGTCTTCGTCCGTGCAGTTGGGTCCCAGTGGCCAAGATGTTAAAATGTGCTCGATGGTCTGAACTTGGGCACCACAGGGGCATTCAGCAGTTGTAGAGTAACCTCACATGAGGAGGTTGTCGCCAGTTTTTGCAACTTTTGCCCTATGTCCATAGAAATATATGGATATGTCCATAGAAATATATGGATATGTCCATAGAAATATATGGATATGTCCATAGAAATATATGGATATGTCCAGAGAAATATATGGATATGTCCATAGAAATATATGGATATGTCCATAGAAATATATGGATATGTCCATAGAAATATATGGATATGTCCATAGAAATATATGGATATGTCCAGAGAAATATATGGATATGTCCATAGAAATATATGGATATGTCCATAGAAATATATGGATATGTCCATAGAAATATATGGATATGTCCATAGAAATATATGGATATGTCCATAGAAATATATGGATATGTCCATAGAAATATATGGATATGTCCATAGAAATATATGGATATGTCCATAGAAATATATGGATATGTCCAGAGAAATATATGGATATGTCCAGAGAAATATATGGATATGTCCATAGAAATATATGGATATGTCCATAGAAATATATGGATATGTCCATAGAAATATATGGATATGTCCATAGAAATATATGGATATGTCCAGAGAAATATATGGATATGTCCAGAGAAATATATGGATATGTCCAGAGAAATATATGGATATGTCCATAGAAATATATGAATATGTCCAAAGAAATACCGCCTTTTTTGCAGGTTAATAATTCCTTATCTCAATGACTATTGATCAGAATTTACAAAATGAAAACTCATTTAAATGGTAATGACCTGACTTGTTTAGTGGGTTATGTCACATGGTCCCTTAATGTCGTCCATTAAGGGGATCATCCATTATCCAGAGCACTTTTTTACGGCCATAAATTGTTTCCATCATAGTCATTTGTTTTCCTAGTTTTTCATATGAATTAAAAAATATCCTGTACTTCCCCCAAACCCCTGGACTTAATTAAGAGGAAACCAAAGTTGGCTGCGATAGTTTTAAATTATCTGAAATAACAGCAAGAGGAGACTTGATTCCAAATATTTCTCATATGTTATATTTCTCTTTTTTGTGTTCTTACATGAAATGCATGTTTCAGTGTACGTGGACTTTTTGATACTGGAGATATTCATTATCGTACCTTATTTCCAAAGACAGCATATGAGAAACATTTCTCATTGATATTGTCTGATATAAATATAAAAAAGAATATAAAGAAATTTAAAATAATATAATGGAAGTTTGGAATCAAGTTTCCTCATGCTCTTATTTAAAATCATTTGAAACCATAGCAACAAGTTTTAGTCTCCCCTCCAACACGGCCAGTTGTTTTGGGGTATATATATATATATATATATATATATATATATATATATATATATATATATATATATATATATATATATATATATAACGGCAAAGGGAAAATCACTCACAAACTTTATCCATTTTCGTGATAAACGAGACGAACTAATCAGGTCTCTTGCTGACTTAAATGTCTTTTTAAGTCAGCTACACACCTGGATTAGTCTTGCGCTTCGTCGCAATAAATTTATAAGGATATTGAACTCAGGGTTTGGCGGATTTTATTCTCTTTGCTTTTTATTATACTCCGCTCCGCATTGGGCTCTCACATTGAGATTTCCTACAGAACTTCCTAATCAGTTTGGAGAACACACACACACACACACACACACACACACACACACACACACACACACATATATATATATATATATATATATATATATATATATATATATATATATATATATATATATATACTAGCAAAAGTACCCGTCGTTGACTAGGTTCAAAAACGGCCTACAGAAAATGGACTCAAGGAAGGGTTGTAAAGAGATAGCTTTGAATTCGGAGGTATTAAAACCAAAGCAAAATATGATCAAAGTAAAAATAAAATAGATAAACCCAATGATTATTATACCATACCTGTTCACACTGAAACACTTACCGCAATATTCTGTAGATCTATATTAAAAAAACCTTGTTAAACTTTGTGACATATTTACAAAGTTATTGCGAGGTTAGGCGTGAACGAACACCCCATAATTTTATTATACCATATTTCTTCAAACTGAAACATAATTATCAAAGTATACTTACTCAGATAGATATGAAAAGTCTTTATTAAAGATTGTGCCTATTTCCATTCTATGGAGGTCAGGGGCGACCGCAGACCCCACAATTTTATTATACCATCCCTATTTAAGTTAAAACATACTTATCAAAGTATTCTTATGTACATCTATATCAAAACCACTTGTAAACTTTTTTTTAATTTTTAATTTTTTTATTTCCATACTTTGTTGACCAGGCGCGAACGCAGACCCCACAATTTTAATGAACCACCGTTCTGCAGGAACAAACATACCCATTCCTTTGTCTCGACACATCTTCTATCGTTATATTTTATCAGTTTTTTTTTTTTAAATAGTCAACCATATAGGAGCCTATTTGTGACCACACACACACACATTCAGCTTTATATATATATATATATATATATATATATATATATATATATATATATATATTGAATACAAAATTCAAACTTTAACGGTTTTAAGACCAAAACTAGTGAAGAATTTTTTTTAAATAAATAAATATATTCGTTTATTAAAACAAATTCAATATTTTGAATTTTAACAAATTCTTTATCAGGAAAATCCAGGGTTCTTTTTTTTAATTGTTTTTTTTTAATTATTTTTTACGTCGCATGGTGGTGATAATCCTTGGGACGTCTTCTGATGTTGTGGAATATTGAATGTTCAACACAGTGTGACAGTGTGAGCATCGGTCAACGCGTGCGCCATATAATATAAGAATGTATTTCTATAAGCACCGTTGATATATAAAATACAAAGTTAAAACTTTAACGCTTAAGCTTTTAACAACATCTGAAGACGTCCCGAGTAACTTAAAAAACAAATAAATAAAAAGAACTTAGATTTTCCTGATAAAGAACTTTTTTATAACTCGAAATATTGATTTTGTTTTAATAAATAAATATATTTATTTGTTTAAAAAGTCTGCACTGGTTTTTGTCTTCCAACCGTTAAAGTTTGAATTTTTTTTATATATACATATCAAATGTACGTAAAGTGAATTCATATATATATATATATATATATATATATATATATATATATATATATATATATATATATGTGTGTGTGTGTGTGTGTGTGTTTGTGTGTGTGTGTGTGTAACTGTAAGAGAGAGAGAGAGAAAGAGAGGATTACAGATAGCTCAAGAAAAAGAGATATAAATGGATAGAGAGAGGTAGATTGGTAGGTAGGTAGTGAGAGAGAGAGAGAGAGAGAGAGAGATAGGAAGGAACCACAAGAGCTAGAACAACTTCTATTCCTCTCTCTCGCTACTTCTCTTTTTATCTTAATCTCTGGCAAGATTGTAGAACTTTTCCATTTATCTTAAGTTTAGTATTATATTTTTAGGCTTATAAGATAGAAACAAAGGATGCGAGAGAAAAGAGAATAGAAGAGAAGAGAAGAAAGAAAATTGAAAAGAGAGAAATCGAAAGACGTAGTGAACTATAGATATCTATAAAAACAGAACGATATAGATAGATAGATAGATAGATAGATAGATAGATAGATAAACAAAAATAAATGAAGTAAACGATAGATAAATAAAGGAAGTAAGCGATTTTGTTACAGAAATATACGATAGACAGAGGACATTGGAGAAAGAGAAAGAGAGTTTGTATGTGTGTTCCCACGAGCGTATGTTTAAGAGAGAGCCAAAAAAAGAGAAAGCGAGAAGGAAATAGAGAAAGATGGACAGATATACAGGGATAAATAGAGAAGAGAAATAGTAGTAGTTAGATAGATAGATAGATAGATAGATAGATAGATAGAGAGCGAGAGAGATAGAGAGAGAGGGAGAGAGAGCAGACTAGATAACTTCACCAAAATTTGCCCTAATATCTGGCAAAACTAGGTAAATTTTCCATTTATCTGCCAAAGAAAGCGAGCGTGAAAATGCGGGTGTGAAGGGAGGGGCAGTTGAAGAGAGAGAGAGAAAGAGAGAGAGAGAGAGAGAGATGTTAATTAGAATTTACTTAAAGACGAGGCGAAAAGTCTGCGGCCAGAAATTACTTGTAAAGTTGTCGTCCTCAACCGTTCCCCTCTTTCTCCCATTGTCCTACGGCTCTGGCTGGCCGACTGGCAACATCCCCGTGACAAACAGTGTGTCAGTTTGCGAGGCGAGGCATATCACTCTCGACTCACATCCCATGCCATCTATCACATCTAGCCATCGTTGGATAGCCTCAACTGACTCCCCCCCACACACACACTCCCACTTTGCTTATTGACAGAAAATTTGCACCAGTGACAAGGTCATATCGATCATGCAGGACAGCACCCAACCCCTTCCCCGTGTTCACAGCGCACACCAAACAATAGTAATGTGAGACTTTGTTTTGAGAGAACGAGGATGTTTCTGTCAATTCCCCCGCCCTTGTAATTCATTTATGTTCTACGTGAAGGTGGGGATGGGTGAGGTTCTTTGCCACCGAATCAGAAATGTTACGGCTTTTGTTTTTCGAAAATACTGACATAAAATACTTCCGTCGTTCGACTTATTATTCAAAACAAATGTTAATAAAATATCATCCAAGACTTCTCGGTTAAACGTTCCAATTCTTCTCGTGCAGTTGTTGAAGATTTCGAATTCAACGATGAAACAATGATTACTGGATAATAAAGTTTGATAATCCCTCTGCAATTTCCGTTGCTTAGACGCTCTTAATTTGAAACTGCGCTCGCGACAATCCCATCTTTGGGCTAAAGTGTTGGTTCTGGGTAGTCCTGGATGATTTGCCCAATCAATTTTTTTATAGGCGAGATTTTCCCTTTTCAGGGCGCTGAATAATACTTCCAAGCTTCCGGCCGTGTGTCATATCATCCTCATATAAGTAATACGTAACTACCAAGTAGTCTGGGAAATTGAAGTATTCAGTCAGCTGTCCGTGTGTGTGAGATTATGACTTCCTGACACTTTATTACTCTAAGATCGTCTGTAGTAAACATTTTCATTAATGTTAAATTTTTTCGGTAAACGGTGGCCCCGGCGTATGTTACTAGAGCCAAATGTGCTATCCTTCGAATCCTTCGACCAACGTTGCTTGTCATTTATTGATAAGTGCGTATGCATAAAACAGTAGAGTATAACAATATAAGATTAATTATTTATTATTTATAATTTATAATTATATGCATATACGTATATTTGGAATTAATTATTTATAATTTATAATTATATGCATATACGTATAGTTGAAATTAATTATTTATAATTTTTTTTTTTTTTTTTTTTTTTTTTTTACAAAGGCATCACCACATTATCAAGGCCCAGGGGCCACTCAAGGATAAGGGTTAAAGAGTGTACAGTAGAAGTTGGTCAATATAGTAATCATTAGTAATGAAAATTTGGTAAATTTAATAACTTATATGGAACGGCTCATCAAGAACTTATTTACTTTAGACTTGAACAAAACCATATTGTAGTCAGCCGGAAAGCAGGAAAACGGAAGACAATTCCACAGGCGTGCAGTTCTAAGAAAGAAGCTTTGTTCATGGAATCTACGTTTAGGTTTAGGCACAGATAAAGAGTGGGGGAAATTATTGATAGTGTTTACAGCTAGACGAGTGTTTCTTGTGAAAGTTTGGCGAGGGGGGACCATAGATTGAAGCTCAGTTGAACACTTTCCATGAAAATAACGATACATCAGAGACAAACTCGCAACATCTCTTCTGTGAGATAGAGGTTGCAAGGAGGAGAAAAGGACATCTCCTACGAGGCTACGAAGTCTATTTTGAACTCTATCAAGGCAGGACAAGTTCTTTCTAGCAGCTCCTGCCCAGATGTGGCAACAGTATTCCATCCTTGGACGTACCTGGCTCTTATATAGATAGAGAATAGCATCAGCAGTGAGATATCTACTGGATCGATAGAACGATCCCACCATTTTTCCAGCGGCCTTGGCAACAGATTTGATATACGTGTTCCATTTAAGATCAGGAGTAATGGTCAAGCCCAGAAGCTTGTCAAAACTTGAGGCCTCCTGAAGACGAGAGCCATTCATTTCAATTGATGACAAATGTGGATTAGAATGTTGATGATGTAAAGAGAGAAGCTTGGTTTTAGATGCATTAAAAGTAACCAGCCACTCCTTTCCCCATTGTACTACGTGCTCAAGATCAGAGGAGAGAGAATTGGAGAGAACTTGCTCGTTTACTGTCTTAGATGTGCTACCATAAATGGTAGTGTCGTCAGCATAAATGTCTACAAATGATGTAAGGATATGATTTGGAAGATCATTAATGTAGATCAGGAAAAGAGTTGGGCCCAGGATGGATCCCTGAGGGACACCGGCATTAATATTGTGAGCTTCTGATTTTTGCCCCTCAACTACTACTCTTATGAATCTATCAGAAAGAAATGATTTAATAATTGAGAAGACTTTTCCAGCTATACCATAGCTAGCGATCTTATGAAGTAAACCTTTATGCTATACCCTATCAAAGGCTTTAGATATGTCAAGAGCAATTGCCCTAGAAAGATTGCCACCGTCGAGAGATTTGCTAATCCTATGCGATATAACTGTAAGGACATCTGCTGTAGATCTAGCAGAACGGAAACCATATTGAGTGTCACTAAGAAGGTTATTTTTGTTGAGATGTTTGATTACTTCTGTATTTAATACAGATTCTAGCAACTTACTCATGACGCACAGGAGACTTATTGGCCTGTACTGAGAGGGGGATGAGCGATCACCTGAATTCTTAAATACAGGGCATACTGATGAGATTTTCCAGGGAGATGGGAAACTATTCTCCTTAAGACAACGTTTAAACAGTTTTGTAAGTATGGGCGCTAGTTCAGGTTGAAGTTTTTTGAGTACTATGATTGGAATACCATCAGGGCCAGTTGCTTTACTGGAATCAAGGTTTTTGATTAGTTTGGCAACATCACGTACAGATATACGTATATCACATAGCGTGTTTTCTGATACAAGAGGAAATATTGGGGGTTGGCGGTCTTGGTCGCAAAGGGTAGAATTAGCTGCAAAGTTCTTGACAAAGAGTTTGGCTTTGTCTGATGCTGACGAGATTACCTCAGATCCATTGATAATAGTTGGGATGGAGCACACGCTTCTGTTCAGGATTCTGTTTGCTATTTGCCAAAACTGGTGGGAACCAAGCCGCTGCTCAGCTACTTTGGACTTAACAGATTGAGCATACAACTTTCTTGCGTTCCTTATTACTTTCTTACAATGGTTGCTGGCAGTCCTGAAAACGGCTTTAGTTTCCATACATCTATTACGTTTGAAGCAGTGGAAAAAGTGATTTCTGTGCGCAATGGCAGCAGCACATTCTGGAGAGAACCATGGCTGGCTGTTAGGTTTTTGCTGAAACTTTTTAGAGGGTATGAAATGGTCAATACCTACAATTAACCATTCAGTTAGGTCTAATACTATAGAGGACACATCCTTTTTAAACATGGAATGCAGAGGTAGATCAGATATAAATGTACGGAAGCTATCCCAGTCAGCCTTAGTGTATCGATATACTGTACGATGAAGAGGTACGTCTGGGGACTTATTACATTTCATTTTTATCTTAATTGATACAACAGAGTGGTCGGAAGATCCAAGAGGCGACAGAACAGAAACTGAACATAGTTCAGGGCAAGTTGTGAGAAAAAGGTCTAGTAGGCTCGCATACTGGCCGTCATTATCGGGCACACGGGTAGGTTCCTGAACAATCTGAGTGAGGTCATAGGCAATGGAGAAATCATGACAGAACCTCCCCTCATCATCGGTCTTGTTTGAGTGGGTCAACCATTCGACGTTGTGAACATTGAAGTCTCCACATACGTGAATGTTAGCTGAAGGATAAGTAGAAAGGACTTGGTCAATTTTCTCAGATATGCTTTGAAAGATAGTAACTCCGCTGTTGTGGGGGCGATAGAGAGTAAATATAAATGCAGTAGTGTGAGCTAAAGCAACCCGGAAGCACATATAAGGTAAGTTAGGATCTTCCCTGGAGATGTCCCTCCCACATGGAAAGCTATCTTTAATATAGGCACATATTCCATGCCCATGGCGATCTTGGGGGTCAGATTTAGAAGTTAAGTTAGAGTATCCTGTAATTGCAAACTCATCAAGGGAAATAGCCTGTCCAATGCCAGTTTCACTTAAAAATAAAAGGTCTGGTTTAGTCTCCTGTAATTGGGTTTCAACCTCATAGTTGAAATTAATTATTTATAATTTATAATTATATGCATATACGTATAGTTGAAATTAATTATTTATAATTTATAATTATATGCATATACGTATATTTGAAATTAATTATCTATAATTTATAATTATATGCATATACGTATATTTGAAATTAATTATTTATAATTTATAATTATATGCATATACGTATATTTGAAATTAATTATTTATAATTTATAATTATATGCATATACGTATATCTGCAATTAATTATTTATAATTTATAATTATATGCATATACGTATATTTGAAATTAATTATCTATAATTTATAATTATATGCATATACGTATATTTGAAATTAATTATTTATAATTTATAATTATATGCATATACGTATATTTGGAATTAATTATTTATAATTTATAATTATATGCTTATACGTATATCTGCAATTAATTATTTATAATTTATAATTATATGCATATACGTATATTTGAAATTAATTATCTATAATTTATAATTATATGCATATACGTATATTTGAAATTAATTATTTATAATTTATAATTATATGCATATACGTATATTTGAAATTAATTATTTATAATTTATAATTATATGCATATACGTATATCTGCAATTAATTTTTTATAATTTATAATTATATGCATATACGTATATTTGAAATTAATTATCTATAATTTATAATTATATGCATATACGTATATTTGAAATTAATTATTTATAATTTATAATTATATGCATATACGTATATTTGGAATTAATTATTTATCATTTATAATTATATGCATATACGTATATCTGCAATTAATTATTTATAATTTATAATTATATGCATATACGTATATTTGAAATTAATTATTTATAATTTATAATTATATGCATATACGTATATTTGAAATTAATTATTTATAATTTATAATTATATGCATAAACATATATTTGAAATTAATTATTTATAATTTATAATTATATGCATATACGTATATTTGAAATTAATTATTTATAATCATATGCATATACGTATATTTGAAAGATAAAATATCATAAATTAAAAATGAACATATAAATAAACTCTACAAAATATTAAAAAAATAAATAAAATACAAATAAAAAATAAAAGCAAATATATGGGAATAAATAAAATAAAAAATAAAAATCTGAAGAATTTTTAACATTTCCCTAGAATTTGCCGAGGCATACACTGATATATCCGCGGAGGAAATCAACATCATTAAAAAATGTAGAAAATCAGTTCTAATAAATAACAATAACGAATTGATAAAAACTAAAATGAAAAATTCGTTTGGTTTGGTGATGGGTGCCAGGGATTCTGCAGAGACATCAAATCTTGTGGGATTATTCATTCTATATACCCTCACAAGCATATTCGATACTACAGATATCGGCCTATATAGAGATGACGGACTAGCTATAATAAAAATCTCCAACAAAGTCAAGGGAGAAAACTTTAAGAAAATCATATACAAGGAAATGAAAAAAGTAGGGCTAAAAGCAGACGTATCAGCTAACATAAAAATAACAAACTTCCTGGACGTCACGTTAAATTTAGAGAAAAACACATATGAACCATACTTAAAAGATAACGCTACTCCAATTTACGTAAACCCTAAGTCCAACCACCCACCATCAATTATAAAACACATTCCTAACTCGATCGTAAGTAGACTCAGTAATAACTCAAGCGATGAAAATGTATTTAACAGGTCAACCAATATCTACGAAACAGTCCTAAAAAATAGTGGATACAAAAATATCGATATCAAATATAAGCAACAAAACACTAACAACTATAATAAAATTAAAAATAAAAGAAAGATAACTATAATTTGGTATACGGCCCCATACAATCAAATGTTAAAAACAAAACTTGGCAAGAAATTTCTAGATCTTATTGAAAAACACTTTCCCGCAACCAAGCCCTTGCACAAAATCTTCAATAAAAATACCTTAAAGTTATCCTACAGTTATTGCGAAAATTTAGAGATGATAATTAAAGCACATAATAATAAAATACTAAATAAAAACAATCTAAACAACAACAAAATAAACAATAAAAAAGTAAACACCATGACAAAAATAAAACTAACACTAGCAGAAATAATAATAATAATAATAATAATAATAAACGAACCCCGGACAAGAACAACCATACTATAAATAAAAATACTAATAACGAACAAGATAAATGCAACTGTAGACACCGCACACTTTGCCCAGTTCAAAATAAATGTCTAACTAAAAGCGTAGTTTATCAGGCAACAATATTTGCGAAGGAAAACCCGAATAACATGAAATATTACGTAGGCATGACTTCCTTTGATTTCAAAACCCGATACTATGACCATAAAAGTACATTCAACAATAAAAAACACCGCATAAAAATTACACTAGCGAATAAATACTGGGAACTCAAAGAAAGCGGACATTCGCCGGTAGCTGAATGGAAAATAATAAAACAAGCTACCACGTGTAGGCATCTGGACGACCCATGTAGATTATGCCTTCATGAAAAATTTGCTATCCTGTACTTTAAAGAACCTCAACATCTATTAAACTGTAGAAGAGAAATAGCAAATAACTGTGTTCACAAGATAAAATTGACTCTAGGATAGCGATACAAAATAGTTTTAAAACTAACAAAAACAATAGAAAATAAACAAATAAATAAATTAAATAAACATGAATATACATAAACGATCACACATATATGTATGTATATATATATATGTATATATATTTGCATATATATATATATATATATGTACACACATATATATTTATATATAAACTAACAATAAAAAACCACTAACCTTGTTTTAAAACAGATCCTTTGTCCGATAAAATGCATGCCCATTGGCTGATAAGAAGGGACGCAGTGGATACTAGAAAGCTGACTGGCTAACTAAATCCTCAATAGAAGAGGACCATATAAAAACGATAAACAACCACAGAATTCGCGCATAAGCCTGAGGAATCCTAGTGTGGATTAAACGCCGAATATTCAGTGTAGCTAAATCGCCATATATATTTTATAAATTACTATATATATATATATATATATATATATATATATATATATATACTAAGTTAAACGCATTCAGTCGTGAATTAAAACGAGGTTATTAAGAGTGGTCAAGGAAAAAAGGTAAAGTATATTATTTTTGTTTATTTCGACAAACATTACATAGTCGCTACACTGAACATGCTAATGTTTCAGACAAGTTGTCGGTCAGGACCACATGTCTTCGTTGTTAAAGTTTGTGTCCCAATTAATACGTCTGGTCCTAAAATTTGGAGAATTGAAGGAATATTTTTTCAAAACATATAGATACATGCGTATACACATTTATACACTAACAGATTCAAGCACACAGAAACATACACGTGCGCACATTTAGGTATATATAAAATTACATTCTATTTCAATACTTAAGACATTAAAAATCTGTATGTTAGCTAAGTTTACTTGAGTCTTGCTAATAATAAGTAATATTTATCACAATAAATTTTCAAATGTAAATTAAAGAATAAAAATACCATAAAGGTAACATGTGATAGAAACAACAACAATAATAATAATAATAATAATAATAATAATAATAATAATAATAATAATAATACGTAAAACACTACATGG
>NC_136489.1:40400514-40523014 GCF_053919585.1 Euprymna scolopes
TATATATATATATACATACATACATACATACATAACTACTTCATTTACTCACATAAAATTAATATACGGAAGTATAAATTCATGCGTAAACTTCAAGTATTTACTTCAAAAGTGCTCAATACGTGTATAGAGCTAGTTAGTAAGTTATAAAATATATATGGCGATTAAGCTACACTGAATATTCCGCGTTTCATCCACTCTAGGACTCCTCAGGCTTATGTGCATCAGCCTGAGGAGTCCTAGAGTGGATGAGACGCGGAATATTCAGTGTAGCTTAATCGCCATATATATTTTATAACTTACTATATATATATATATATATATATATATATATATATATATATATATATATATATATATATATATATCCAGTCACAAATATAATATGTGTTTTGATGGAGGTGGCGTTTGATCAACATTGCTGGGGAGCCATAATTTAATATATTGGTTTGTTTTCAAATCTCCAAAATAGTGTTTCATGGTAAGCAACCGATGATCCCTTAAAGAACATTGCTACTATTGTTTGTTCATGTAAGTAAATCTATTCAGCGACGAAGGAAATTAATTGACTTATTAATAAAATAATTTTCCAACGAAGGGCATTTTTTAATAGTTTTAAACGTTTTAAATAAATTTCCAAGACGATACCTATAAATAAGTAAAGAGAGTTGCATTAAGACCACGACAATTTTAATGTACCTTTAAATGAACATTTTGATTATCTTGTGTACGCTTTGGTGTGCATTTGGTATTATTGAAATAAAACAGCTGTATACAAACAAAGCAATATGCGCAAAATGGCAACAATATTTGAACCTTCACTTTCTTAGCGTCGACATTCTCTGATTCTCCAAGCGCGTTTACCTTTGCCTAGTAAACCAATCAGGATCAAAGAAGCCAATTCTTAAAGAAAGTTTCCGATGCAAATTCCCAGAGCTTAAGGAAGCGCGGTTTTGTTTCAAATCCAATTACGCGAAAAGCATCATTTTTATTATCTTTTTTTTTTCTGCGTTTTCATGAAAATTCATGAGAACAAGACAAATCCTGCAGCCTTAGAAATTGAAACCCCTGTATATTTCGGATGCGGTGGTTAAATTCGGCGCAGAATGTTGACACTTATTATCTTGAGAGCCCACGAATGTCTTATAAAGGCAAACGCCAAGAAAATCGCGTGGTTATTTCAGTCGTAGATTCGCGGATCTGTCTGAGTTAATTTCAGTCCTGAAGCTGCTGTTGGTCTAATCGCAAGTGCTTGTTTAGAATATTATTATATGAGAAAGAAAATAGATTCCTATCCAAATTGTAACTCATGTAGTGATAAAACTTCTTGAATGCACTTGCGACGTATGGCTGTATGTAGGTGTTAACTTCGGTCAAAATTGGACTTCCTTCTTAAATTGGATTTTCAATTATCGATTTTCGATACCTATCACACACATTTCGATACAAAACTTACGAAGATACACTCCCAGACACATCAAATACCTTCGTTTTAAATTTAAAAAAATGACCCATCTATTTCCGAGTCCATAGGGAATGAAATCACTCACAGAATGATTTTTTTATAATCCCTACTATTATATAAAATGAACTTTATGTGTGCGTCTGTATGTGGGTGACATCGTTTCCTATAGACTCCACAGCGGTTGGACTGATTTTTATGAAATTTCATACTAATGGACTTTATGTATGTGGCAATGTTCTTAAATGGGTTTTGTATCGGAATGTATTCGATAATTGGTAATCTAAATAATCCGATGAAAGAAGGAACAGGCGATTTTGACCAAAGTTAATATTTTATACAGCCTAATATCACAAGTGCATTTGAGAAGTTTTTTTACCACACACGCAAAAAGGCCCGACCTATAAAATTAACAATAGGTTCCTTGACGTGACAGGGGTGCGTTAGAAATGAATGCTTCTGGTTTTTATATATAACGGCTTGAATTAAAATTTAAAATGCAATTCAGTTCTTCTACTATAAAGCAGAATTGAATTATGATATTTGACTGCTGCATTTTAAACTTTAATTCAAGCCGTTATATATAAAAATAACTTTTAAAAAATCAATAGTAGGTACTCTACATTGCCACGTAAACTAAAATATATTATGGATTAAGTCACTCATGGTAGGTATGTGAAGCTTCTTCCTGGTGGACCGCGAAGTCCCCAACAAGAGCACGCAAATCAATCGATATGATTGAAAAGTAGCACCAATTTCGAAGCCAATAAAAATATGGGAGTGTGAAACATTAATTAGTCATCATTCGATTGTTTCAACGTCGAGTTTTTCTGCTAGAATGACATGACCTAAGCATGAAATATTTTTGAAAAGTTATTAATGAAGACGATGACGATAGCAGTTCGTATTATTATTGTTATTATTATTATTATGATTATGATTATTATTATTATTATTATTATTATTATTATTATTATTATTATTATTATTATTCGAACTACTCTATCCTCATTTTTAGTGTTATTGAATTTAGACCATCTTCAGGTGGATCTTCTCGAACTTATGGTATCTTTCTGTTGACTTCGGAAACAGGTACGGAATTTTGAAGGAAACACGTTATTTAATCCGAGCGAAGTGGCATGCTCTCGTTAGTTTGGTTGTTTTGTTTGACGGCATATCAACGCTTTTCAGGTTATTTAAAGCCGAATAATTTAGAAAAAGGCGTTTTATGTTTCATGTTATTTATATCTTAAAATAATTATTCGTGGTTTTTCGTTTGTATTATTTTTTTTTTTACGATATATCAACCGTTTCCGAGTTGTTTAATGCCGAATCCAGTAATTTGGAAAATGTTTTATGCCTTCAAGTATTTATTTATAGAATTTGTTTGCCTGTTTTATTTTACGGCACATCAAACCACTTTAGGTTATTTAATGTTGAATCTGGTAATAGTAGCATTAGCCACAAAGTTTAATGTCCTATTCGCTTTCTCTTTTGGGTAGGATACAGTTTCGTCTGCACCTTAGGTTTACAAAAATATTATTATTCTGCCATTTTTATTTACCGTGTTGCTAAGAATGTTTATTGCATGCTTCATAACGATAAGTTTAATAAGTTAAGATTTCACCATGCGTATATATATATATATATATATATATATATATATATATATATATATATATATATATATATATATAAAATGTTTAGAGGTACAGAATTTATATATAGTTTTAAAAATAATAGGCGGAAGTTCCTCGAGAGCTCTTTCGGCTATCATCTCGTCAGGAGAAAATCGATAGCGAACAAAATAATATTGTGTCGAAAAATAAAGATTTCTAATGGGGAACTTATTAAATGTGCCAAAAGTACGGGACACTAAATAAATTTATTAACGTTTAAAGACGATTAAAATATTGGCACAACGAGGGAGAAATGAAAAACAAAACAAAAAGCGGGAGAAAAAATTCAAAGTTCCCCAAAGAGAAACAATGCGTTTGATGTTTCTTTTTGCCGGCACAAAGAAGGTTGACGCACCGCGATAGAGACGGCCTCCAAAATCTTTAAATGGTTTTTGGAGTCCGCTCTATGTAGCACCTCGAACCAATCTATTTTATATCTATCGGCACAGCACGGGTTGTCAACCAAATGCTGGCCAATAGCAGAGTCCAAGGCTGCAGAAGGAGGGAGACCACGTGACCCCATCCTCCCTTGTCTGATTTTCAATGGAACATGCTGGTTTATACGAGTCAAAAGGTGCAAGGATGTTCGCTCAACATAACCAGCATCGCACTGGCATCTAAACTGATATACAACGTTACTATTTTGGATGTAAGGCAAACTATCCTTGCGAAAAGACGGAAAAGCAGGTCTCGTAGTATATACCAAACGCAAGGAGACAGAATTAAAGCAGTCGTAAATACTTCTGCGAATCTGTTTGGAAAGTCTATTACTCCCCTCCCCAATCCATATATATATATATGTGTGTGTGTGTGTGTGTGTGTGTGTGTGTGTGTGTGTGTGTGTGTGTGTGTGTGTTAATATCTACTTTTGGTTTTGAAACAGAGACATTCTTCTTGCATGATGAAAACAATGGCTTTTTATTATTATTATTATTATTATTATTATTATTATTATTATTATTATTATTATTATTATGTGGTAAGACCTCAGAGTCTATTGCGCACCTTGCAGCAGGGTGTAGTGGATTAGCCCAGAGAGAATACCGCAAAAGATACGATCGCATTATTACGACCTTCTTACAGACCTCCCAATATATCCGAATATATTGGAATTGGGATTGAGGGAAATCCTGTGGAAATGAATCCCATCTCTAATCCGGATATATTGGGAGGTCTGTAAGAAGGTCGGGGTGAAGTGTGCTGGAAAGTAGTTTGAGGAGGTGCCTGATGAAGTGAGAACAAATGAGGATGGAAATGTAGAGGTATGGTAGGACAAAAGTGTCATAACGACCAAGCAATTGGAACATAATCGTTCGGATTTGGTCGTCATTGATAAGGTCTCAAAAAGCTGGCAGATTGTAGACTTCTCAGTACCTTGGGACAGGAATGTGAGAGAGAAGGAGAACGAGGAGTGGAGCAATTATGCTCCATTGACCTTGGAGGTAAGGCGTATACACGGGGTTAAAACACAAATATTCCCGATCGTAGTAGGTACGCTAGGGGTAGTATCAAATCGTCTGAAAAGACAATTGAAAGAACTACGGATCCCGGATGTTTTAGGCGGCCTTCAGACTTCTGCTATTGTAGGTACCATCAACATCCTTAAGAAATTCCTTGATCTTTGAAGCTCCTGGTTTGGAATCGGGATTGAGGGAAATCCTATGGAAATGAATCCCATCCCTTTCCAGAGAGATGTTGATAAACGCATTCAAAATTATTATCATTTAATCAATAGGCGTAGTAACACAATCTATCGTCAAAGATTTCTCTTTGAGAAAAACTTGTGGTATAATCTGGAGTTTGAGTGAAAACAACTCTCACCAGATTTCCCGGACGCTTCACTTCTATTGATAACCGCTGCAGGTGAATTTGTGTTATCGCAACAGCCGTTTATCATTGATTACTCATTTGGTAGCAACCATTGGTATTCACTGGAATTTAGGTGGCAATAAGCCTCCCCAATGGTACCAGTCCTCTCCGCACTCATTCAGTGAAGGTCTGGCTTGTGCTAATTCTCCTAGGTGTTTCAATCCTCCTTGACCCTCTTGAATTATTTAGTGTGGGGCCAGTTTATGGTCAGACACATAAAAAAGAGTGGCGGAAACAGAGGCGCATGGGGGTGGTTTAACTTACAATTATATTGTTTTAGTTTTCATTGTTCTTTGTGTGTTTATATCCGTAGTGGTTTCTGTATGCCCTTTTTGTACCTGTAGTTATCGTGTGTTAGTTTCCGCATTCAAGGGTTTTCCTTAATATTTCAGTCGTTTTCATTATTGTTATTTGTTTTATCTTTTCAGCCATTCCTTTGATTCCAATCTCACCTTTCTTTTTTCAAAGTTTTTCGACATTGTTCCTATCGCTCCTACTATTAGTATTAGTAGTGTTATATTGACTTTCTTTAGCTTCCAGATCCCTTTAAGCTTCCTGGCCAGTTACGTCTATCTACTCTGCTTCTCTAGTCTTTACTCTGTGATCTGCTGGAGCGGACAAATCAACAATCTCGCAGGACTTGTTTTTTTTTTCTTGCTGATAAAACCATTAGTTTTCGCTGGGATTTGAGTGCAAATAAGCTTGCCGAATATCTCAATATTCTTCGCACTTTTCATATGGAGGTCTGGTTGGTGCTCTGACTCCCGAGTTTTTCTAATTACCATTGATTATACAGAACTCTTTTGATGGTATCGACTATAACTGGTGCTATCATATTATTATTATAATTATGAGGGGGACAGGCTTTACCCGGGCGAAAAATACGGTTAAATATGATATTTTTATTTGTCCAGATTTCGTATATATTATTATAGAGTAGTGATTTCAAAATCAAAAATGGTATTCAAGTACCATCAGAATCGAAACCGAAGCATTCAAAGCTTGTGACACTACCACTGTACCAATGTGACACGTATATAAATTGATAAAAAATTAAAAATAATCTAAGTTTAATGTACAAAATGTATAACGACTTTTTTTTCAATTTTGACCCATCTTTTGACCCCTTAAAAACTATTTTAACAGGCTAAAGACCCATAAAAGAATGGATCACAAAAGAATCCAATCATTTCAGGCTTCTAGTGTAGTTCTGCAACTTTAGTTTCGGAAGGGATAGTATTTGAAAATATGGAGACAGACAGACAGACCGACAGACAGACATTTAACCGTTTATATTATTATTATTATTATTATTATTATTATTATTATTATTATTATTATTATGTAGAATTCTTCTTTATTTTTTAAATATTTATATTTTACTTGGGAGGTCACCGCTTATCAAGACGTGGGGGGCACTCAAGGATAAGGGTTAAGTGTTAGGTAGAATGTGATGCAAAATCAGTTACATTGAAACTTGAAATGGACAGTCAGTTACAATTTATTCATGTTAGACTTGAAGTCGACCATTTTATAGTCAGCCGAGAAGCAGACAAACAGTATTGAATTTCATAGACTGGCAGTTTTACGCAAGAAACTATTCTCCTGGAATGTTTGCTTAGTTTTGGGTAAGTATAGGGAGTGAGGATAGTTGTTGCCGGTTGTTTCAGCTAGGCGAGTATTTGCTGTGAACGTTTTACGGGAGGGGAACACAGATTGGAGCTCAGTCAAACACTTAGCATGAAAAGTACTGAAAGAGCAGAGATAGACTCGCAACGTGAGTTGCGTACACGCACAAATATTTGATTAGACTGATTGGTGTAAGTGAGTGACTCAATCTCTAAATGATGCCGGAGTCATTAAGAAATATTAACGAGGGGTTGAATCTACGTGAATCGAAGAATGTAACAGAAATACAGGATAAGATAAGAAAGTGCGTAAAGTTAATTAAACATGACGACTAATCGGAACAAGAAAAATATATATTTTCAACTTAACAAAACCCTAGAAGTAAAATATATTCCATCATGTTATATGTCTTAACGTATATTGACAAACGTCTTTTTGAAAAAAACATAAATCAACTTCTATCTATCTATCTATCTATCTATCTATCTATATATATATATATATATATATATATATATATATATATATATATATATATACTAGTAGGAGCATCCGACGGTGCCTAAGATGTTTCACCCTCCCATTTTTTATTGTCATCGGAATCGGTGAGGTCCGGGATATGATCTTAAACTATATCCGATGGTGGGGCCCAGCTTGCGGGCATGGGGGAAGTGTGGAGCCACCCTTTAATTGTCATTTCTCCCAGGTCCACTCTTACCCGGAGTGGTAGTACCTATTAGAGTCCAAACTATGGGTTAAATAGAAAACGGCTTGAAAAAAAATATTCTATTAATTTTTTTTCATATAACTGGATTCGGCATTAAATCACCTGAAAAGGGTTGATATGCTGTAAAACAAAAACACTCAACCAAGCAAAGAGATCGGTGAAGTAATCTACTTTAAACTCAAATCGATTTGGTGCTAGTTTTATTTTTTTTATTTTCTTTTACAATTTTTAACGACACTTGGAATGAAAGAATTACTATATGTAACAACCGACTGTGGAAAGCTGAGTAGCGAGTTGTTTGTTCACATTACATTTAAACTTTCCGTTTAAGTACAGTTACCGAAGCACGAAAACATGGAGCAATTTCAAACTCTACTAGTCCGATGGAAGAAACTATTATGATAAAAGGTTTTCCGGCATTTAGGGACCTCAACGGTGAACAGGGTGGAATCGTGTTAGTATATTCGTCGAAAGGGCACAAGTACTATGAGTTTATCAGCGCACGTTCTCTTTTTCTCAGAAAATTAAAGTACTTCTAACAAAAGTAAAGAATGCGAAATCGAGGCTATGAAACAAAAGTTAAGGCTTAGCCAGTATTATGGGTCTAGTAAATTTGAGACATCTTCTATCCTATTAGAGAGAGAGAGAGAGAGAGAGAGAGAGGGAGAGAGAGAGAAAGAAAGACTAGTGGTAGATGCACCAGCCCAGATGTGGCAACAATACTCCCTGCATAATCAAATTCTTTCCTGTAAATATGAAGTATACTTAAATGTGTAACTTATTTTCTGGCACGGTGGCTCACATTTTTTTTCTTTTGCAATATCGTTCAATTCAATGTATTTATCTTCTACAAACCCACGTGTCTTATAACAGTTCGGATGTTGTGAACCCTATGAGTCACATTGAACTGATGAAATGGCGCTCCAACACTGACATCGGCTCTGTATCTAAATTAGTTTTCTCTTAGTCTGTTCGTCTATTTGTATGTCCGCTTGTTCCACTTTTTCTCGGAAACTGCTGGGCAATCTGGACGAAATTTTGTATGGACCTTTATTTTGATAAAGTGCAGCGAACTAAGTATTATATTATTCGTTTAACGTACAGTTAGAGATTTACAAAAATTGATAAGGATTAGTCACTACAATGTCATATGTACTCTCTTTTTATCGGACACTACTGGGCCAATCTGGCTAAAATTTTGTATGAATCTTTGGCCTGATCAGCGAACTGAGTATTATGATATTCGTTTGATGCAGAGCTAGGGATTTATAGGGAGTAGCGGGATATGGAAATTCCACAGCGGCAACTTTTATATGTAACATATTGTTGCTGGGCATTCTGTGGACATCAAACGATCTTATTGTAGTCCTTTTTTTTTTAACTGAAAAAGTATCTAATTAGTCTGGTTAATGTAGTGTCAGAACATATCTGATTATTAAAGTTTGTCTCCAATATATTTATAGGAGTCTGTGACATGTTGTCATTGTATGGACGCCTAGTGCAAACCGCACCACATAATTATACCATCCTTAGGCGAATAGAAGTTGATAACATGTTGTTGTCCTCGAATACAATCAACTGGAGATCAACCTATTTTTTAGATACTTCACTAACCGCAAAAACAATTTCCATGAATTTCAGCAAAACATTTTCCAATCGGACTAATTGTACTCAACTGGATTGAAATTCTTTCTAAAAATCAATTTCGCCTTTCGGATCACTTTTGTAATAGTATTCGTGCAATTTTATGTCATGTTTTAAAAATTATTTTTCTACATCTTCTCCTTCTTTCATTCATTGTTTTTAAGTGGCGTGTACATCTTTGCAATTTATGAATTTATAATAAATTGCGGCTTCATTTAATGACGTAATAATCAAATTCTAGCATTGCTACAAATATAATTTGCTGAATTCTCTCTGTCATCTGATTAGAAGAATAGCAAGAATAGCATTCTTTGAAACTCTGCGGAAAAATAACTTTGTAAATTGTTTTATGGAGTATTCAGTCGAACCATACACTTGATTGTAAATTTCAATTTACAGTTTTATATATATATATATATATATATATATATAAATATAATAAAAAAATAAGGTAAATAAAACAAATAAATAAAAAAATAAAAAATAAAAATATAAGATAGAAAAATAAAAACAAATAAACAAACTAAATAAGAATAAACATAAAACCTCGAAAGTTATCTAAACTCCACATGTATATATATATATATATATATATATATATATATATATATATATATATATATATATTTTAATATACTTATAAACGCCTACACCTTGCTACACCCGCGCATATATACACACACACACATATAGACATACATAGACATATAATGGTCATATACAGTTATAACATGTTTACATCCATACCTACATATGTAATAATATCCATACGTGGAATCTCAAATTCAGACATCCATGTACACACTTGGGTACCATACATCATGACTGTTATTATATCAAAACTAATATTAATCATACTAATAATCCTAGTAATAATAATTCTTGTAATATATTCGCTTCTGAATTTCTGTATTAACGTGTGTGTGTGTGTTTCTGTGTGTGTGTGTGTTGTGTGTGTGCGTCTGTATGTGTGTGGATGGGTGTTGATTGAAAAACACCGGTCAGTACTCGGTGACCATAGGAAATGTTCTTAATTTACAGACTGTAATACAAAAATACTACATTCTCAAGTACCTTATGCCATAAAAACCAAAAGATGGGATGGATAGAGAGAAAGGGTAATGAAAAGGAAGATGTTTATTATCTTCAAAGACCTCACTTGTCCTCTCACAGAGTTATGACTCCCACCCAAGTTACATTCTAACTTTACAAACGAAATAGGAAAATGTTTTTTTATTGAAATATCGGTTTTCGACGGTAATTCTTGGTCTGAAGACGTAATCCCCCAACGGGGGTGATTGCAGAAACATGTATGAACATATGTAGCCATTAATGTTTGTATAAATAAATTTAATATACCTGCTCTGTTCATTCATTGAGCACTCTTTGGTAGACACATGTTGTTTCATTGGATGTACTTCTAGGAAACTAAACTCTACTGGCTATATATATATATATATATATATATATATATATATATATATTACTATAATAAATAAATACCTACAGACACTAGTGTTTCATCCTTTCGGGAATCCTCAGTGCAGGGTGTCATGATTAACACCAGTCGACAGATTCGAACTCGGCAACACGAGCCATCTCTGGTTCGATTAGCAAAGACCGCATCCACTCGGCCACTATCCACCTCGCGAAATAACGTTGAATTTAAACATTTAAATTATATATATATGTTTGTGTGTGTATTAAATTTACATTAAATGTACTACGATATTAATATATATATTAGTCACCAAAATACCACATTTACTGTCTTTTTTACTCTGAAAAACTACTGGGCGGTTGAAGCTGGAATTTTGTATGGAACTTTCATATAGAAATGTGCAGTATAATAAGCATTATAGTATTTGTTGGATGTATAGTTAAAGATTCATAGACATTAATAGGAATTAAAAAAGATTAGTATTTAATTCCAGAAAACCGACATTTAACCATATTCCACACCAGTCTAACATAATTCACACATTTTAAGTCAACGGGCTATAATTTTGGACTGTTTTTTTACGGGTAAAAAACTGATAAATGTTCTTGTTTGCTAAAAATAAATCAGAATCTATTTTTGCTTTTGTCTTTTGTGTAGATAATACGCAAAAATAAAACAATGTTTTGAATTTTCTTTTCTCGCGAGACTTGCTATTTTTCTTAAGAGATATACTTAATATTTATTCAACGAATAATTTCGCTAAGAAAGCGCCATGTGTCTTCGATGTTACGGATTTTTATACACTTGTTTTTGTAATATGATTTATTTATTTGTTTTTGCTTAAAAAAAAACATATGCCGAAATATGAGACGCTCTAGAATGGCTATGCTCTTGAGAAATCTACTTTGAAACTTCTTGGTGTTTCTTTTTCATCATATTTTTCTAAAGGCCAAACTGCTTCTAAAAAGGCGAATCTGAAGAATTCGGCTCTAAAAAGGCAAATCTGGAAACCCTGGACAAGAATATGAGCGTAACCTGCCCTTGATGTAGCATCATTTTAGAATATCATTATAATGATATATGATCATTGTTTAAATTGTGCGAGAAACGAACTCGTAGTAATTTCGACGTGCAGCACTTCTCTAGCGACGAATGAAGTTAATAAAACGTTACGTAAAACAAAAAAAAAATCTTAACATTATTTGCCAAGAAGCACTGAACTGAAGGAATAAATTAAATATTGTCTCTTACAATGTGGTTTTATTATTGGTATTGAACTATGTAGCACAATATACTTTCTGTAGTATTTGTTTATTTATCTCGTTTGGGTCAGTTTTATTTTTAAATTACAATAGAACTATTTTTAAAGAAATGTTATTAAATTCGTGCGTTGCCTGTTATTACTTTTTCTGTCGACAATAACAAGTTTTTTGTGTTATCTAGAAAAATATCAGGTTTAAAAAACATATTTGTTGATTAAATATATTTCATATTCCGTAGAATTTTCATGGGTCCTGCTAGTACAAATATGTTTCTTGTTTGTTTGCAAAAAATATTGAATATGAAATTGTGTTCAACACCAATAAATAGTTACAGCAAAAAAAAAATTGTTTTAGACAATTAAAATAACTTCCAATGCTATTTACACTCATATATATATATATATATATATAAAGTAGTAGTGTCGTGTGTTTGTCTGTGAGAACAATTCTCACACCACCGGAACGATTAAAACAAAACCTGGCATGATGACGGTCCCCTACTTATGGATGGCACACGCCATTTTTCCAGGTAAATGGCAAAGGTCAATATCATAGCCCATGTATATATATATATATATATATATATATATATATATATATATATATATATATATATATATATATATATTCCCTTACAGCCCATACCACTGGATCGATCATGTCCAAACCTCACACAATGATGGTCTCCGACGTAGGGATGTCGCACACTATTTTTCCAGGGCAATGTCGAAGGTTAAGGTCATATTTGGTGTGGCTCTTTATAAAATTTCCTACCTAAGGATGATGCACACCATGATGGGGCGCGACTATCTCGGGGGCCGCCATACTGGTACCGGCCAACTTCTCTCTGTATTTGAATCAGATCACACTTCTCCACCCCCACCCCCTTAACCAATTTTTTATGAAATTTGGCATGAAAGTGTCCCTAACATAGGTTCAAATTCATTACACTGTATTTTTTTTTTTACTTTGACTTGAGGGGGTAATTATTAAAAAAAATTAAACACTTTAAGCGATAGTTGCTCTTACAACATCCATATACTGCAAGGATGGCCACGAATTGGGTACCCGAGCACACAGCACAGTCCCGTGCGATGCGTGGGTATACTCGCTAGTAAATATATATTTTATTATGTTTTCCATATATATCTGAGTTCATATTTTAAGCCATGACGTAAGTCATAAGTTTATAACGTCTCGCTAAGGTTATATTTATTTTACTATGTTAATGCTTTACATCTATTTGTGAAAAAGTTCAAAAAGGTCAATTGATAAAACATCTGGCTTAAGTTTCCGGTCAGGGTATTTGCATTGTTTGTTGTGAATGTATTAATTACATTCGAGGCCAGGCGCCCGGCCTTTACCGGGTCGTAAAATACGCTTAAATATATTTTAATTCATACAGATTTTGTATTTATTTTTACAGAGCCAATTTTTCATTGAATTTAGTAGTCAGACTCGTGGAAAACGTGTACCTACTATATAGTACTGATTTGAAAAGTTAAAAAAAATACTTGCGTGCCATCGGTTTTAATCGAAACCAAAACATTTAGCTCCCCAGCCGCTTTCTTCGCCGATGTTACTATCGAGGAATAGGAAAAGAAGATTTAATACTAAACGAATTTGAACATGCGCAGAAAAAATACAAATATGTCGGCAAGTTGAAATGAACATTTTGCAATCCAACTTGACGATATATGTCTTCACCTGTTATTCTATCCATCCAAACAAAGATATTATTCGTTGTGAACTATTTTTCGTGTATATATATATATATATATATATATATATATATATATATATACATTTTTACCACAAACAAGGCACATTGCCACTTTGATGTAGGGGGCTACTATTAGGGACATAACCTACAGGGGAACTATGTGGGGAGTTTGGCAGCAAGACGTCGGTTCACGTTACACTTGAACTTCTGCATGTCAGTACAGTTGGGGAAGCAGGAACCCAGAAGGGAATTCCAAAGTCTAGCGGTTCTGGGGAAGAAACTACTGGAGTAGAAGGCTCTCTTACATCTATGGATCTCAACTGTGAAGGGGCGGGATTTAGCTGCTTGTCGGGTTTGTCGGGGTATTTACGTAGAGGGGGTACAAAATGTCCTTTTAATTTCAGTGTTATTTGAACAATTGTTTAAGAGTTTATCGGTTAAATATTCATACAAACACACACACACACGCACATACATGTACTGTTTTATTCATATAGAATATAATTAATGCAATATTCTCTAATTCTAAATGTTATTGAAATCTATTTTGAAATGAGACAAATACCGCAATATATTTATTATTTTTAATCCTTTCATAGTATTTTATATCCAATCTATCGCCTTTACTTTTATCATCGAACTAGCTGGCCGCCCGGCGTAGCCTGGTCGTACAATACGCTTAAACATGGCATTTTAATTTATGCAGATTGCGTATGTATTATAGAATCAATCCTCTAATTATTAGTATATATTACAAGAAGTAAATTGCCCGCTAAACTAATTCACACACAAAAAAAATTAAATTAAATTAACAATAATGACTAGCGGGACCTAAAGGAATTCTACAGCGGACTCTTTCATATGTAATATATTAATGTTGACATTCTAGAGATGTTCAGCATAAATGGAGACGCCCTGATATTATTGTAGCCCTTTTGTTAAAACTGAAAAAGTATTTATCTAAGCTAGCAGAGACGCCCGGTGTAGCCCGGTCGTAAATTATTTGTCTTCGCTATGATTGATTTAGGTTGCAATAAGGTTTCTAAAGTTCTCAGCCAACTTTGCACTCGTCCAGTGCAGGTCTTGTTAGTGCTTTATCTCCTCTGTCGTTTCATCCTCGTTGAGCCTCCTCACTTATTTGCTGTGGCAATACTACATTTACTCTTACTATTTTCTCGGAAACGATAGGGTCGATCTGGTTGGAATTTCGTGCGGATCCTTGTTTTAATAAGGTATAGCGAACTAACTATTATGTCATCTGTTTGATGCACAGGGATAAATAGGCGTTTATAGGGATTAGTCACAAAAGTTGGTATGAGAAGTAATCTAAGACTCGCACGGTACTTTAGGCTAGTAATCAACAATCAATGTACTTTTTTACCAGAGAGAAAAAAGGGACTCCTAGAACTACCCAGAACTAATGTCGCAGATTAAGAGATGAAAGCCCACAGTCTTCCTCGGCCTGATTGTAGAGGACGTTAGCAATCAAAATCATTGTTTCACCATCGTATATGTGTTCATCTGTTCAGCTATGCCTACCATGCAATTGATCCAGCTTTTGAGGGCAAAAATAAAATCATGCCGTCTTCATATACCATTGTCTGTCTCTTGTCACGCCTTATTGTTTTGCCAATAAAATCACCCTCCTCCATCGGACGATAACCTCTCTCTAACCCGATAAGCCCCCCCCCCTTACACGATAAGCTGGAAAGTATCTCTTCCAACAAGTGCGTGATATATATCTGCTCCCGAAAGCGAGTCATTTTCCCTCAATTTTCCACCAGTCCGACAACGCTTGCTAAGCCCGATATTGGGGCGGGAGATCCTTATTAGAGCACAGACAAGGCCGTAACCCGAAAACGTATTTGCCTCACCGAGGTGCGAAGGCTGAAGTTCCAGGGTGAACAAAAAAAAAACGATGGAAATATAGGAGAACCTTCGGCGATTGATCATTGTCAGTTTACTCTGGATTCTCCTCTCGAGGGAAATTTTCAAAGGTTCGGAAAGCTGTCGAGGCTAAGCGCTCGTGTTGCACAGACGGCTCGTGGGAGTCACGTCTGGGGACCCTCGGCTTGCTTGCGAGGCACAGGAGTCTGCCCCGTACGTGTAGAGGCGGATGAGTTACGGCTGTCGGAAAAGCGCAGGAATTATGATGCGAGTGGGAACCGCGATGTGTTAGGTCAGAAAGTGTGTTGATAGCAATCAGGCAAGAGAAAGAAATATTAGTAGGGGGAGGACAAGAAAGTGGGGGCTCTAATAAGAAATAAGAAAGCGTAAACACTGAGTTATATCAGCAATCACTAAATCATTATACCAAATGTGAATAAATCAATATTTGTTTCCCCATGGCTTTTTACGATACTTTAATAGCATACACTGTATACTAAAATATACCTTAGTTCAGTGAAAGTATATTTTTACCGTCACTGAAGTTCAGTGACTGCGTTGCATTTAAACAAAATGATGTTGTAATTACGTTAAACGTAATTTATAATTAATCGAATTAGCTACCGATCCATCATATAATTGTCTACGTATTTCTTTCGTCTCTCTTACTGTTGATTCAATAATTCTCTTGTAGTTCTCTTGTAGTTCTATGAACATCTAGAGAAAGAGTGACTCTCCATTTCAGTATAGAGCAGCGTGACTGTACACAACATAAAGTTATCTGTAAACTTGCTTTCAAAATAATACCTTTTTTATTTCTTTATTATTAATAAGTGCAGCCAGCGACATTCACTAGGCGGTTGAACCGACTTCTCTTCAAGGAGGAAATTTCATGGAAATATGTATATCCCAATTAAGAGAAAGTACGATGGTAAATTTTTCAAGTTCTTGTGGAGAGGTGTCGACGTCGTCTTACATACAGCATCTGGTATTCCAAAATGGTCATCCATATGGTAATGATCAGGTTCAACGTTGCTTAACTTCGACGACGAAACGAGAACCGTTGTGTGTATCAAGCTGATTATGCCATATATAAGAAGAATATTGAAGTAAAGATATGTATACTACTTATTATTCAAGAAAAATATTTATTTCAGTTTGTTCGTGTTCGAATGCAATCAAGTTTAAATAAACAAAGATAGTGTATGTGTCCCAACATTCATCACCTGGAAGTCCCAAATGTTCACCCATTTAGTACTGACTAGATTCAACGCTGTTTACCTTCGGTGATCTAGCGAGAACCGGTGTGTCAACGTGATTATGCCGTATGGTTACAAATATGCTTAAAATAATCAGCCGAAACCGAACAAAATATATTGTATTGTGGGGAGGGTGACGAGTGTAGATAAAAAAAAACAACTGTGCACATATCAGATTTTAAGGTTGAAAATTTGAAATGTGAATGTGTTTTATTTTTCATCTTTTGTGTTTTGAAGTATGAAATTCGTTCAATATTTCTATAGTAATTATTATCTTTCAGATTAGTAAAAAATTATATATTTTCATTATTTTTACGAAAAAAAACTTTTCAATGTTTTAAAAGTAAATAAATAATTTTCTTTTAGTGAGCCTGTTATGGAATCGCCTGGCAACGCCGGGTATAAAACATTTATTCAGTTATCGGTTTATTTATCTATCTAATTGTCTATCTATCTAGCGAAATACACAAAAGATTGAATCGTGGGAAACAATTAAGTTTGAGCGAGCAAGTAGAAAATGTCAAAGAATAATGTTTTGCAAATATCAAATGGAGTGACCGATCAAATTATACCGGAAATACTGAGTTAATTTTAGTGAGTTGGTTTCAAGATGCAAACGAGATATGATGGGTTACACAATGTATCCCCAAAAGAGAACGACGGTTTCCAAATAGATGCAGAGAAATACCAAGCCAAAGATCGTCATTCACTGCAGTTCTGCTGCACTGAAATGCTTAAGAATGTATAAAAGTATATATATAAAAAATCATTTGTCTTAGGTCCCGCTTGAATGCCTCTCTATTAAAACAAGTTCCGGATCCCACCACCCCAAGATGAACGTTGAATCTCCCAGAGGTCAAACAGAAGACAGGTTTGTCGTTATGTTATATTTATTGTTCGTATATTCTATGTTCTCTCACACACACATGCACACACACACACACACACATAGATATATATATATATATATATATATATATATATATATATATATGTGTGTGTGTGTGTGTGTGTGTGTGTGTGTGTTATATTGTGGGTGGTATTTTAGAAGGTACCAAATATGCGTATATATGTTACGTCGAGTTCTTATTTAGTGTTCTTGTTTGTAAGACGACTTATATATTTGTTGTTGTTCATGTTTGTGAGATAGAGTCCTAAACATGCACATATAATGAGAGACAGTTCTTATATATAACGACAGGATACATATAATACAGGAGAGCCGGCAGCTTGTAATACACAATGAGAGGAGATTTGATATATAGATAGATAGGCCGAGGGATAGTGCGTTTATATTTTTGACGGTTCTGTTAACGGGAGTGTCTCTATAACATTTATACTTTGACACATATACTTTCTAACACATTTTTTAGATGATGATTTCATGAAGATTCTTATAACATAAATGGACAATACCTTTTGTCTTGAATAACAACATGGAGACTCAGATACAAAAACACATGTTGACGTCCTTTATTTCATGACCGGTCCTGATTTCGCTCGAGGAATTCAAAGTTTCTTTACATGCCTTTTTTTTAACCTTCGCTTCCAAGGTTTGGTGTCAGCGGCTGTCTCTGACCTCTCTCTCTCTCTCTCTCTCTCTCTCTCTCTCTCTCTCTCTCGGCTCTCTCTTCCCTCTTTCTCCAGACCGCATCTAAAACTCTACCTATATTGAGAACTCGTCACGTCATCGCATGATTAAACATGTACTAATCGAGCACGTTGCTTTGACATGCGTCACGTTGCAAAACTTGACATGACGCCGAGTTCAGTAACCTATTTTTCAAATAACCTATTTACAAAATATGTTTACAATTTCAATTGACGATTAAATTCCTTATTTTAATTTTCACAGAAACAAATTTCATCATTACATTCCTTTTCCAATAAACAGATATCTTACTATTTTGTGTAAGCTACACAATTGTGATTCCACATTACTTATTTTCAATAACACTTTTTATTTATTTTATCTTATGATTGGAATTTTCAATTCCAAATATAGCTTCGCAAGTTCGAATCCTTGACTATCCTATTTCATATTTACATTTAACTAGTTCCCTATATTTTTACTCACATGAAACGGTGACAGCCCTTATAATGTAACATATATATATATATATATATATATATATATATATATATATATATATATATATATATATATATATATATATATATCACTTATGGAAAAAAATTAAATACTTCACTATACCATTCTTCACTTAATCATCAAAATAAACGCAGTAAATGAACTTATTTAGTGCTTTCAAGGCTACCGTAGTTCTTTTTTCCAAACTATCATCAGATTTTGTTGATTTTTAAATTTCCACACGCAAACTCTATAGAGTGTGATAAAAGATGGAATGTTATATTTTTTGCATACTCTTATCGCAGATCATCCTAGATAAAACAATTATTGATTCAATAGATTTTAATTCGTTTAAAAAAAAAACTTGTTTTTATTATTCCAGTAGTAGAGCTAATTACAAAGTTATGAAAATATATTTTGTGCAATTAAGCTAAACTGTATTTGATACACATGACCTGACGATTCCTTACCGAGATGAAATGCGGAAGCCTCTGTATAGCTTAATCGCCATATATACGGTGGCCAACATCATAAATGAAAGTTTTTATGTGAAACGAACTGGATTCGAACTTGAAGCACTCAAGCTGTCAGTCCGTGTAGTTAACTACGTAATAACATGAAAATCACTAAGACCTAGATTAAAAATAAACATATACTTACTTCTGCATATTTTGGCACATTAAAATACGAAAAATAAGAAATGTATAAAACCATAGATAAAAAGGTTACAAAAAGAATTAATTCCCGATAGTTCAGTCTTATCCATTTTACCATTAAAAATCATTACAAAAGCATAAACTGAAAAGCAAAGAGCAAGTAAAATACGTTCATCATCTAAAATGATTTAGAAAAAAGTGTTCACTCTAAATAACAGGTAGTATTTTGAAAAGATTCTGTAGTGTGTGTGTTTTTTATGTCTCGCTTACATCTTTTTTCCGAGTTAGTGTCTTTTAATTGCCATGGACTTCTAATTAACGTAATAAATCATTTTACCAAGAATTCTTCATAAGTTTTGGTTTCGGTTTCGATTATAGCTGCAGGAACTCAATTTATATATATATATATATATATATATATATATATATATATATGTATATACATATATTATCATAGAAAATGGGAGCATGAAAAGTAATATAGTTAAGCTGAAACATGGAAAAGTAAAGGACTAGTTGTTTAAACGGGTTAAAGGAGGACAAGATATTCAAGTAAAAAATATAATAAATTTATAACTTAAAATATTCACCATTAATAATTGATTATCTAATGTTATACATTGCATTTTAAAAAAATCTTAATGCTGCAATCCTTTAAGTTATGAATTTATTATATTTTTACTGGAATATTCTGTCTTTTTCTTTTCCAGTTTACATAACTAGTCCTTTATTTTTCCATGTTTAAGCTTAGCCATATTACTTTTCATGCTCGCATTTTTCTATTGTAATCCATGATTTTCCAGGCTTTTTATGAATTCACTTGTTCTTAGTTTAATTTCATTCTTATGTTTTTGCTCCCATAAACATATATGTAATAACAATGTACGGCACTCGCCTGCTTTCAATAAAATCCCTCCAATTATCTCCCTTTTATGTTTTCATTCTCATTCGCTACTTCTCTCTTCGAATTAGTAGCAACAGTAGTCGCTGAAACGATGTGGTCGCTCATCTTTTTACATATTTTTACGAGTTTGAACACCAGAAAATTTATCTGAACGAAAATTGAATTTTTTCATAGTATAGCTGAGAAGCTGATCTATAAACTGTAATTATTATTTGAATTTCGTCAAAAAAGTGAGTGAGCAGTGAAGCTTTAAAGCAGTTCTTAATGACTAAAAATGCCACTTAACCATATATTCAAATACGGTAGTGTTTGAATATATATATATATATATTTGTGTGTGTATATATATTCTTAATGAGTCATATGGATATTTTTTAATCACAACTTTATGATATATAAAAATCGATAGAAAATGGACTCTATGTTTATATATACGAATCTTCATACATTAAAATATCATATTTAAGTGTATTTTACGACAAGCTACGCTGTGCGTCCCTGCTAGCTTAGATAAATACATTTGCAGTTTTAACAAAAGAGCTACAATATTATCAGGGCGTCTCCATTTACACTGAACATTCACAGAATGCCATCATCAATATATTACATATGAAAGAGTCCGCTGACGAATTTCCTCAAATCCCGCTAGCCAAAAAAAAAAAATACTAAATTATATATAAAAATTGAATTTGTGGAGTAATTCTATTATTTTTAAAAGAATAATTTTTGAAAGAAAGTGTAGATAAATATGAATTTCTTTTAATAAACAAAAATCTCATCTGATATATATTTTGGGCGTCTATGTTTTGTATTGTAGAAGATAAGGGAGTTGGAATGAAATCTTGTACATTTTTTAGTGCTTTTAAAGAGTAAATCTGTTGTGAAAATGAGTAAATGAGTGAAACTTATGAATAGAATGTAAATATGTTTGCTATTTTCTTTGTAGAACAATGGATTAAGGAGAAGTTGTTTGTTCGGAATAAATGCAATAATTTTTAAACAATGATGAAATTATTACTTATATAGTAGATAATGTACATTAAGGATTACTCTATTTCTCAATGGGTTTAAACAAGTTATTAAACCAAAATGCTATTGTTTGGATTCATCTTGAGTGTCATTTTCACAGTTTCAGCTGATGTAACCTCCGACTTCTTTCAAGACTATCTTCTCAGTTATATATCTATTATCATATAGTAATAATAACTAGTAATAAATAATGACAATGATGAATATAAATAATACGAATGACCAATCCTCATCTAAAAACAATCAGGAACGTAAAGCAAATTGGTTGTTGAATATATTTCGAAATGTTTTACTCTTTTATTATTCCTTATGGACGTTTTCTAAAATAATCCGATATTCAGATCTGGCATAAAAGAGTTTTACATTTGTCATTTTTAAACCCAGAATCTCATTTTCCCATGCGCCGATTACGATTTTATTCCACAAACGTTTACAGTTTTCGCGCCAATTACGGTCCGCAACGCTTAAACGTTTAAATAAAATACCTCGAAGATGTTCAACGTTTATTGAAATTTTCAAAACGCTTTTATGTTTATTCGAAACTCTTGTATAAGTCTCCAGCTTTATTTCGGCATTTTCCTCCAGTTTTATGGCGTCCATTTTGCTCGTTCGTTTAAGCTTTCCGAAGAACGCTGACATTTGCAATGTATAAAATGCAGTTGGCCAAAGATCAACTATTGACCGCCACAATTACTCCCTTCCTTTTTCACCCCACCCAACCCTCATCCCGCTTTCAACTACGTATGCCGCTCATGCAATAAATCCAGCCATGCGCAAATTTTGAAAACAGTTAAAGTAGGTTTCTATTATTTTTCCTCCCGCGATGTTTAATTACCTGCCTAAGATGATATTTGGATTGAATACGATTCACTGTAATAATCCTTCCTTGGAATGTCAGCATCGGCTGGACTAAAGGAAACGTTGATGTGTAAAAATCTTCTTGAAATGCGACGACGCCAAATCCAGGAAATTGGTTGATTTCCAACACTTACAAGGTTAGGCTCCAGAACATATTAGAAACTTAATCCCGTCAGAAGAATGGAAAACTTTTCCAGCCGAAATTGAGATATAATTGTTGGGAATATGATGAAACTTTGTCCAACTAATATATTTAAAGATATATCTTGGAATATTTTTTTTACAATAACATAAAACTTTCGTTTTACAATAACATAAAACTTTCGTCTATTAGACATTATATATATATATATATATATATATATATATATATATATATATATATATATATATATATATCGGGGTACGTGGCAATAAAGCTATAAAAAAGGTCCACGTTTTAATTATGTGTGGAATCGTAGGGTTAAAATAAGTGTGATTCGTGTTAACAAGTATTTTTATATACTTGGTATTTTATTACACACGTGGTATTTAGTCTAGCAATAAAACCAATTGGGTTTTGTGTTATTCCGTCCCAAGGCTAATGTTTCCATTAGCCAGTGTAAGGGATTATTTTAAATAAAGATTCCGCTTACGTCTTCTTTTGTTTTGTTTGTATAGGGTTCACTCACTTTTCAGAGGTCAATTTTTTAAAACTTTGATCCCAATTTGACAGCTTTACATTAACTGTTTTGGACTCAAAGCAAACTAAAAAGTCTGATCTATGCCCAAATAATCTACCTTAAAAATATCAAGTGTTTGGACCCAAAATTGGCGGAGGAGATTGGTAGATATTTCAAAGGTGGAATCGTCGAACTTTGACCTCTTGGTAGCCAAATTTCTGGCCAAAAATCGATTAAAACAATTTTCACAAATCTCACTAGCCTCATTTAAAATTTCGAGTCTGTAGACTGAAAATTGACAGAGTAGTTTGGTAGGGAAATATGCACACATAGACAGACACACCCAAACACAGAGGAAATTTTACTTTTATAATATATTAGCAGTCCAGACCGGCTCTTCTCGGGCCCTATACTTGTCCTATATGTGAATACACGTTATGTAAGATTTTAAATGTTTAGACCAAAAATTGTGTGTGTAATTCCGTAGAGACCGTAGAGGTAATTTTTTTGAATTTTGATCCCAATTTTCAGTCCATAACATTTTTTTTTTATTTTGGTCTCAAACTAAAATAAAGGTTTTACCCATGTCCAAGTAACCAACATCTAAAATTTTAATTGTTTAGACCGAGAAATTTGGTATACTCTGCAAAAGTCAGCTCTTTCAACTTTGACCTTTTGTCAGCCAAATCGTTGCCCCAAAACCGATTAAAATGCTTGCCGCATGTCAAATATCCGTTATGTATAAATGTCTGAGTAGTTTGCTAAATATCGCAAAGGTCAAATCATTTGCACTCTTGGCAGCTCAAATTTTCGACCCAAACCGATTAAAAGGCTTGCCCTATCTCTGATTACCCTTTATGTAAAAGTTCATATGTTGAGACCAAATATTGGCTGAGTTATTTGGTAGAGACCGCAGTGGTTAAAATTTTATTCAACTTTGACCTCAATTTTAACACCTTAACATTTATTTTTTGGGCTCAAATCAAATTATAAAGTTTGATCCATGTCCAAGTAACTTACATTTATATTTTCTAATGTTTAGACCCAAAATTTGGGGGAGAAGTTTGGTAGAGTTCTCAAAGCTCAAATCGTTCAACTTTTACCTTTGCCAGCCAAATTTCTGACCGAAAACAAGTTAAAAAGATTTTCACCAATCTCAGTACACCTTATGTCAAATCTCAAGTCTCTAGACTGAAAATTGATAGAGTTTTTTGGTAGGGAAATGTACGCGCACAGACATTTTCATTTATATATATATATATATATATATATATATATATATATATATACTAGCATGGGTGCCCGGCGTTGCCCGGGTGTTTGGAGGTGTATGCTGAGCAAAAAAAAGGGGGTAATTTTTTAAACTTTGACCCCTATTATGACCCCTGAAAATTTATTGTTTTGGGCTCAAATCAAGTTATTAAGTTAGATCCATGTCCACGGAAGCTATATCTAAAATTTCAAGTGTGTAGACCCAAAATTGTCGGAGAAGTTTTGTAGAGTTCTCAAAGCTCAAATCGTTGAACTTTGACCCCTTAATCGCCAAATTTCTGGCTAAAAACCGATCACATAGATTTTTCCAAATCTCAGTACCCTGTATATCAAATTTCGAGTCTGTAGACTAATAATTGACAGAGTTATTTCCTAGGGAAATGTACACAGACACACACACACACACACTTTCACTTTTATAGACATATAGATTTAAAATTTGAGTCTGACAGAATGACAAAATTATATTGCAAACCGATATATTAAACAAACGAACTTCAAAGAGACAAATGAACACATAAGTAAAAACAATTTGTATTAGAAAACATTTATTATTCCACGTCTTTTTTTACAGACCTGACGACTGAGGTTCGCTCTTAATAAAAATTGTTTTTTATAGTCTTAATTTTGACTTCCTTTTTCATAAAAAACTAAAAGAAAAATCAAGAAAGAAAAGAAATTTAATTTTATTTTTTCATTAATTTCTTTCTGTGCAAAGCAATTCTTTCAAACTTACTCTGTTTCCAAAATGTTTTTATTTTATTCCCCTCCCCCTTCATTCATTTTCCTCCGCATCCTGGCAAGTATTAAAATAAACCATTTATAATATTTATTTATGGATTTATTTACTTATCATTTCTTTTGTATCGGTAAATGAATTCCATTTAAAAAAAAACTGTAAAAGTCACGTTAAAGGTGATTAAGTTAGAAAGTAAGTAAAAATTTACCCTTTTTACTTTTATACGATTTCTGATCACTTTGAAAAAGGTGTGTGTGTGTGTTTTAAAAATGTTTTTTAACTGCTATAATCTCATTTATATATATATATATATATATATATATATATATATATATATATATATATATATATATATATATATAACAACGTGAGTATTCATATCGTGGGTTTGTATTACTGTACACATAGATTCGAAAAAATAGTCAAAAAAAATATATAAATAAATGTTATCAAAGGCAAGATGAGTTACTTTTCTACCTAACTGGATATATTTTTTGTGTTTTTATTCAATGTAATATATTTATTCAGCTCGAAAAACATACAGTGTTTACCGATGTGTTGGAAAATTCAAGATGGCGTCTCACACCCTCTTTAACACCGTAAGTTTGGGAAAAGGTGTTATAAATAAAAAACTATACAAAATACTATTAAAAATCCGCCGAATATATGTCAACCTATGTCACGGTAACATATATTGAGCGAGTGTTTAACAGTATTTTAACAGGGCACATCGTAAAAACTGACCCATTAATTTTCCTGAAGTAAAAACTATATAGTTTTTAAACTTTTAAAACTGTACATTATAAAAAGAAAACTGTTCGAGTGATTTTTTTTTTACATGGGTGTCACCACTTATCAAGGCCCAGAGGCCACTCAAGGATAAGGGTTAATAGGTATACATTAGTCATTGTGATTTTAGCATAGTAAACAGTGGGAATTTTGTAACTTGGATTACTTGAAAAAGAAAACTGTTCGAATGATTGAAAATGAAAACAAAATAACAATGTAAATATATTGATAAGAAAAAAACAAAAACAAACGAAGTTTCCGTTTCAGGAACCCGAGTTTAATTTTATGTCGTAATCATTCAACTCGTTAGCGGTTTTATTCAGCGATTAGGGATAACCATACGACATATCTAATTACCAAAGCGATTTTTTTAAATTTTTTTTTTTTATTAAAACTAAACCTTTTTAGTTTTAATGAACCAATTTTTTTAAATCCAACACTTTAGTTATTTTGAGAGCGTGCAACTGCACCCGAAAGGTTGATTAGGAAACTCCAAATCCTTTTATGACTCGAAAAAAAAGGGCTTTTTATCGGCTTAAATGATAAACTAATGTTAAATATTAGTATTTAATATAATGAGATATCAATCTACACAATTTGCCATCGATTCTGAAATAAAATGAAATCCTGACATTGTGATCATTTTTGCAGGTGTTATGTTCCAAATATTGAAATAAGAATGTTTAAATTCAATTAGTGTAATTTAAGTCTTTAATTTTAAAGTCGATTTTATTTATAAAATATCTTTTTAGAAATCAATCTCAAAAACAATCTGAACAATAAATTTCTTTTGTTATGGCTAAGTTTTTGTCAAGGGTAAAAATTATAATAGACAAGTATTCATCCATGATGACATTTTACCGATTTCCTGGTTTACAGGTATTCTTGCTAAATTTCTTCGAAAGAATAGTTTAACATTCTGTAAAAGTACCTTCCGTTTTTTTGTTTTTTTTTTGTACTTCTGCAGAGAAGGTAAAAAACCGATAAAAACTGGATATATTTTTCGTGTTTTTATCCAATTTAACATGTTTATTCAGCTCGAAAAGACTATAGTGTTTACCGATGTGTTGGAAAATTCAAGATGGCGTCTCACACATTCTTTAACACCGTAAGTTTGGGAAAAGGTGTTATAAATAAAAAACTATACAAAATACTATTAAAAACCAACCGAATATATGTCAACCTATGTCACGGTAACATATATTGAGCGAGTTTTTAACAGTATTTTAACCGGTTTTTTATTTATTACACCTTTTTCCAAACTTACCGTGTTAAAGAGAGAATCGGCCGCCATCTTGAATTTTTCAATACATCGGTAAACACTGTATGCTTTTCGAGCTGAATAAACATGTTAAATTGAATAAAAACACGAAAAATATATCCAGTTTGGTAGAAAAGTAATTTATCTTGCCTTTGATAACATTTATTTGTTATATATTTGTTTTTTGGCAACTTATTCGAATCTATGTGTACAGTAATACAAACCCGACATGAATTTAAGACCACGAGTGAAATGAGAAAATGAAGAAAATCACATTTACTGTGTGTGTTTACTGTTTATGTAGTCAGCGGGTTCGGTTGCCATAACAACGTAACGGTAGTGAACGTGTGTGTGTGCGTGTGTGCGCGTTTCGTGTAGTTTAGTTTCGTATAATAGTTTCGTATTTTTTTAATTTGTAAATAACAAGTTATTAAAAAATTAAACCCTTCCAAGATGGACAATAAATGAAGCCATAATATTTTATGGTAAAGGTAAGAGCGTAGAAACGATTGTTTTTTAGGAGATGTGATTATTGGATTAACCAATCAGAAATCGTCTGTGGCACACACATCTCTGTTTTTATAGATATATATAGGTCGAGGTAATTAGTTAAAGAGATTTAATATAATGTGATATATAGATAGATAGATTATATGTTAAATAGATTTTGTAAATAGTACAGTTGAAATGATTAGAATATTTCCAATATGTAATAAGGTCGAGGTAATTAGTTAAAGAGATTTAATATAATGTGATATGCAAATGAGCATAAGTCATTCGATATGGGAGTGGTTTGTAGAATAGTATATAAAGAAATTAGGCATAGATTCTTATGTCTCCTATAACAGAAACATCCTAAAATGGGTTCTAATGTTTCTCTACCAGGCGAGATCTACCCTCTTACCTCCTTTATATTTCGTTGATGATGGAGAGCTGTACACACAGACAGAAACACACGAACCCTATTACTTTATAAAAATATAGATAATATGTGTGTATTTATGTTTAATAAGTTGCGTACTTAAATAAGTACATACGCATATATATTATGGTTTTAACACTTCGGCAATACATAAAGAAGTTGCTGTTAACTTATTTAGTTCAATTTAGTTTTACGTATAAAGAGCAAAGGAGCTTGAAACATTTTTGTTGATATGAAGCTATTGTCGATTGTGAGTAAATTTTTACAATACAATTTAGTGGTTTTACTATTCGTAAGATGACATAAAGGTAGTGAAATATTATCATCCGTTCTGAAATGGGTATTCGTCTGGTACCTACACAAGCCGTTACATAAAAAAACAAAAACCTGTATATTTACAAAAATGACGAATATTCACAGCATTAAACCTGAAGCTGTGGTTTTACTTTCTAATCTTAAGATAGATAGATACATAGACATCACAGTTCGAGGGGCCCAAAGAATTTACTTAGATAACATTTTAATAGGCTCCGTTCAGCCTACTAATTCCCACTAAACCATGTCTGCTGGTGAAATTTTTGTAGCAAGAGTTTTGCAATGTCCAGCCACGCTTTTACTGAGTCGGATCTTTATTATTCCAGTTGAAAGTTTGTCGAGATAAATGGAGAGCGCATACAGCGCCTAGTATTCCCCAACGATCACTAGGGCTATCCTTGGACCTCTATTATTCCTGATATTCATAAACGACCTCCCTGATAATATTGTTTCGGAGATGGGTATATTTGCCGATGACACCACTCTCTATAACAGATATGAGGGGAAAACAAATGAACACATATCCAAGGAAATGGCAGAAACACTAGAGGACGACCTCCAATCCGTAGTGGAATGGGGACAAAAATGGTTGGTCACATTCAATGCTGCTAAGACTAAGTTTGTTTCCTTCAATAACTACAAGAAACCTTCTCTACCACCAATAGCAATGGCCAAGAACACATTGCCTGAAAGTACTTCTTTTAAACTCCTCGGCCTAACGTTTACAGGAAATATGAACTGGAATAGATACATTGAGAGCATTGCCAAGGCTGCTGCAAGGAAGGTTGGCTCCCTCTACCGTGCTAGAAAACTACTTACGCCTGCCAGTATCCTATACCTCTATAAGGCAACCATTCGCCCATGTATGGAGTACTGTTGTCACATCTGGGCTGGTGCATCTGCTGCTTGTCTCTCGCTTCTGGACAGGGTTCAAAAAAGAGTCGCCAACCTGATAGGTCCTGAACTGTCATCTAGGCTTCAACCTCTGTCCCATCGACGAGATGTTGCATCCCTCTGCCTGTTCTACAAATACTTTAATGGTGAATGCTCTGACGAACTGCAAACACTTGTACCTCCCCGACGTAACTACCCCCGACAAACCCGACAAGCTACTAAGTCTCATCCTTTTACAGTAGAGATCCCTAGGTGCAAGAAAGCCTTTTACTCCAATAGTTTCTTCCCCAGAACTGCGGGTCTTTGGAACTCCATTCCGGGATTCTGCTTTCCCAACTGCAATGATATGCAGAAGTTCAAGTGTAATGTTAACAAACATCTTTCTACTCTTCTCCCTTCATAATGACCCCGCTAATTAATTCCCTAATAGTAGCCCCCTGCTTCAAAGTGGCACTGTGCCTTGTTTGGGGTGAAAATTGAATTAAAAAAAAAAAAAAATAGAATAGTGTTTTCATTGTTTTGACTCTTGAGTGTATATCCGTTGATATCTTACAGGTTTTTATATAGAATGATGTGGTTCTCAGTTAATTAACTGTGCCTAATTGTGTATGATATATACTGGAGAGTCAACACAATGAAAAGAATATGCTGTTGTCATAGCTCTAATGATCACATATCTGGTACGCTCCAGGTTCATTGTTGTTTAATTTCGGTGATATATTGACAACCGTCTGTCAACGTGATTATGCCGTAAATTTAACACTTCAATACCAACGCTTCCATTAGAATTATTTTCCTGTCTAGGTTAGAATAAGTTTAATAAGCAAAGATATATTAAATCGAACAATCTAAAGAATTAGAGAGACATTGAACCTCTGTAACTAATCGAATTTAATTTAACAATTTCATGTCGAAGTCGAATTATGTGCTATTAAAGACTGTCGAGAAAGAAAATTAGTGGTAGTAGCAATGGTCAGTATTTATACATAGATTGGCGCTCGGATCTTTGGAGGCCACTGACGAATCCAAATTCCGGGGTCAGTAACTGGGCCGCATAGGAGAAGAGGGAGTGGAGGTTAAGATAAACATTTAAAAATGTTTTGGATTGTTTAAAATACGGCGTAGTTTATTCCAGGTTTTTGGTTCTTATGTAGATTGCTTCAAGTATGTTACGTTTTCTATAATGTGTTTCGTGATGAAGTATTTTTGTTACTAGGATTTGTCTAACAGCGAAAGATGAACAGTTATGTTTTTTATGTAGATGTTGACACGTTTCACTGGAATCTATTTGATGCATAATTTGGCGACCGGATAGGGTAGTAGTTGTGTAACAAACGAAACTATCTGTTTCAACGTTGTTGTAGGTGTTACACTCTGCCAAAACGGCATTTAATTTTATAAATGACATCGCCTCTTTCTTTCAATTTCGGTATTGGGGAGGCATTGTTTTATTTTACTTTATATATATATATATATATATATATATATATATATATATATATATATACATATATATATACATATATTTATGCATACATATATATATATATATATATATATTGTGAGAAATTTCTTTCCTATACATTAAAATTCAGAACAAATGAATTCCACAAACAAAAGCTATACCTTTAAACTCAAAATTTATTCACAGCAATGAAAGTAACAGCAATGAAAGTTCTTTGGTTCTGGTATAGTCCTTTTGCAAAACGGTGGCCCGATTTGCCCCCATACGCATGGAGCCTTTAGTATGAATTCCTATTGTTGGAATATTAGTTCCTTGTTTCCTTTGGAAGGATCCAATGAATGTACATGGTAAATTCAACTGGAATGTTGGCGCCTATAATTAGGCATATGCGAGACACGCCGGTCTCTAGATGAATTCAGATAAGATCCATTATTTGGTGAATAAACCGTGAAGAAATTTTATTTAATGCCATCGTGTAATAAGGATAATTTCCGCCTTATAAAACTGTATCCGCTTGTAGAGATGTGATCCTTAGTTCACCAGCAGTTTGGTGATACACCATGAAGGAATTGACGTAGCTTCCTTCAGTAGACAGAGTACAAAATAAACTTCGAGTCTTAGTGGGGGTTGCCCTTTTCTCTTCCCTGCCACATCTCTCCCATAGAAGAAACGTTGCGAGCCTGTCTTTGTTTTATCGTTATTTCCATGGCAAGTGTTCGTCTGAGCTTAAATCTCTGGTCCCCCCTCGTCAATCTTTCACAAAAAACACCCGTCTAGCTAAAATCACTGTCAATAATTGTCCCCACTCTTTATCAAAACGTAGATTCCATAACCAAATCTTCTTTATCAGAACTGCACAACTCTTCTGTTTGGCTGTTTCCCACCGGACTAAAACTTGCATGTCTTCAAGTCCAATATAAACAAATTCCTGATAAACCGCCCCCTTAAGTAAGACACTCTATCAAATCTCCATTACTAACTATTACGGTGATATTATCCCATTGATTACTGTACACTTAATAATCCTTATCATCGAGTGGCTTCTGGGCCTTGATACGTGGTGATTGTCATGCAATATATATATATATATATATATATATATATATATGTATAAATGTTACCAGTCGTATATAAAAGATATATAAATAGGCCCCATGAATAGAGACTGTCATATATAGATAATCAAATATACATAGATACGTACGAACTTACATATATATGTAGATAGATATGATTAGCCACAAATAGGCAGATAAAAAAGTGTTATTGTTTATATCCGGTTTCTGTTTGTTTTGTTTTTCGTTTGTTTGTTTTTTTTTTCTGATGAAATCTGTGCTTTTATCTTCCATTGTAAAATAAGTTCCTAAAAATGTTTTTTTTTTTCTTTTATCCTCTATCAAAGTATTTATATGACTTTATCGAAATAATAAAGTATTCAATTAACACACCTTAAAACCAAAGGACAAAGAAATAAGAGGCAAGGAAATCACCGCGACCCGTTGAGTCATTATCACTAAGTCATTAATGTGCTAAATTCTTTTTTACTTGTTTATTCGATTAATTTTGTTTAATATAAGATTATTTCAGTTAGTTCTTAAAATGCAAACGTATGTAGACTATAAAAAAAGTCCACATTTTATTTTCCTCTATAAATATAAAGCGGAAGTCTCGCTTGGTATTTTCCCCGCCTCTTACTATCTCTGTATCTCACTAGTACTCTCACCCCGAAAGGAAGGAAGTATACCGCGTTGAAACTAGCATTTGTGAACATTTTAGAAAAAAAACTTTTGTCAAAAACGTAATTTGTAATTCTTAATTTTATTTTATTTTGTTTATATTCTCTTGTTAACCAAGGTCGCTAAAATTCAATGCCGTCTGTAAAGCTTTCTTGGTCCATACTACATGTTTGGAACCATATTTCAAAACGAGATAATTCCCACCGGTTTTATGTGCTAAATTCTTTTATACTTGTTTATTCTATTAACTTTGTTTAATATGAGCTTCTTTCAGATTGTTCTTAAAATGCAAACGTGTGTAGACTATAAAAATTGAAGTATATAACTAACAGTGTGTTGTTCACGCCATTATATAAACTCACGCGTAAATATGGGAAGAAACGATATTTTCAAATAATCTTTAATTTCAAATTTGAGCTACTGATTTATACTAAGTAAATATTAATAAGTCCCTAACATCCTTTTTTAATGGAGAGTAGACAATACATTGTGGATGCGTTATCGGCAATTCTCATCACCCTCGCCTCTCTTTGACTTGACTTTGACATATAGATGTTTGAGGTCTAGGTTTTGGAACTGTTCATCGTTCCAAGGGAAAATTTTCCTAGACAACTTTGTGGCATGCGTGGCACAGAAACCCAGGAATTTTCACTTCCATTTAGGAGGATGGACAATATAAACTCGGCAGCAATCTTCAATGGGCGTCAAGTCTGCTTTTGAAAGCGTTTACCGTTTGTGCTTGTAAAACTGCATCTGGGAGATTATTCCGTGTGTTGGCAATCCTCTGTGAGAAGGTCCCTTTGTGGACATCTAGCCTATAGTGTTTTGTTTTTACGATTTTGAGGCTGTTCCTCCTGGTTGTGCTGTTTTGGGCGATCTGAAAAGACGGCTTTCTTGTATTATAGATCCCATGGATGTACTTGTAGAGATCGATCATGTCACCACGATTTCTCCGATGCTCAAGAGTGGGCAGTCTCAGAGTTCTCAATCTTTCAGAATATGGCTTGTCCTTCAGTGATGCCAGCAGCTTGATTGCTCGGCGCTGTACCTCTTCCAGATCACTGCATAAGGTCTTATGGTGTGGCTGCTAGACAGAGTGGCCATACTCCAAGATAGGACGCACAAGGCTCTTGTAGAGTTGCACAAAGACTGTATTCGAAAGGAAGTCAAAAGTGCGGCGAATGATCCCGACAACTTTATTTGCTTTTTCGATGTATTAGCTACATGTTCCTTGGAACTCAGTTTGTTGTCAATGTAGACGCCTAGGTCTTGCTCATAACCATGCTCTTCCAGTGTTATCACTCTAAGCGAGTTGTCTTTCAATGTGTATTTAGCCTCTGATCTACTGCTCCCTAGTTTCAGGACGCTGCATTTCTGTGGGTGAAAACGGAGCAACTAGTTCTGTGACCAGTTCTGCAAGTTATCTAGGTCAGCCTGTAGGCTGTCTGTGGCTCCCGGGATGTCAGTACGTGTGAACAACTTTGTGTCATCTGCAAACAGGTTCATTTCATTTTGGCAGAGTTTGGGTAGGTCGTTTATGTAGATGACGAATAACATTGGGCCAATGGCACTTCCCTGTAGTATCCCGCTCGTCACTGACGCTGGTCTTGATTTTGCTCCGCTTACTACTACACACTGTTGCCTAGCATTTAGGAACGCCTGAATCCAGTTGAGGACTTTGCCCTGGGTGCCATATGACTCAATCTTTGTCAGGAGGCGACGGTGAGGCACGGAATCGAAGGCCTTCATGCATCGAGAGTTCCTGTCCAGGTATCCATAACATCCAGAAGCTGAGTAGTACAGGACCTTCCCTGTACAAAGCCATGTTGCCCTGTGCTAATAATGTGGTTTTTCACTTAAATAGCTTATAACTTCTTCCCTGACGAGTTTTTCCATCACCTTACAGAGTATGCATGTGAGGCTAATTGGTCTGTAGTTACTCGTTTGTAGTCGGCTTCCCTTCTTGAAGACTAGGGAGATTGTTGCCTTTATCCAGTCCTGTGGTACTTGTCCCTCTAGAAGAGATTTGCGGAAAATCAGTGATACTGGGTCTGCCAAGGTATCAGCAGCTTTTGAAAGAACAAGAGGGTTGATGCTGTCTGGTCCTGCAGTCTTGTTGGTCTGTAAGTTCTTGAGTAGTTTCCGTACTTTTTCCTCCGTGATTTCAAATGTTTCTAAAGGTACGTTATACTCAGTAGGTGGTGGGTCGGGTAGCGGACCATCGTCTTCTCAGGTGAAAACGCTCTGGAAGAAATCATTTTCTGACAAAGGGAGAAGAACAAGATGTTTACTATGTTGGCTGTATTTGCGTGAACAGTTGCCAGAGATGTTTGAAATTCCGTTTCTGTGTATATACTTGCGGCCATGTCACTAGTAAGGGTGCTTGAGGTAAACGTTTCAACTGGGCTGGCGTTATCCGCTTGATAGTCAGGGACGTGAACATTGGATTAATCACTAAAGAGGTTGTCCTATCAACAGGTGCAAAGTACTGGAGCTGCTGTATTGCCATTTAGTGAATCGATTCTAGACCATGCAGTAGCTTCTGGTGAGGTTTCTTGATGCCATATTAGTAGGTAGTTGTTACGGCTTTATCTTATCATGTGCTGCAAAAAAATTATTTCCATTTTGTCTTACTTTCCTTCTCTGCCCCGCTCTAAGTAAGTCTGTCGACATATTCCAAAAATGCCTAGTGCCAATCATTAAAGTTTTCTGGAAAAAATACTCGGTCAAACCCAGATCTCCAACTTTCAACGTATACCCCACTAATATGTCTCCTTCTCCAACATCAGGGGGTCTACGTTCCAACCTTCCAAATGTTCAAACTCTATTACAGGAGACAAAACGTAACCTATTTTTCCTAAGCGAGACCGACTAATTCCCTAGATGAGTTCGTAATTAAAGGATACTCTAACCTAACCTCTAAACCCGACCCTTAATATCGCCATGCACATGGAGTATGTGCCTACATTAAAGACGAATTTCCATGAGGCAGGGACATCTTCAGAGAAGATCCTAATTTACCCTATATGTGCTTCCGGGTTGCACTTGCTCACACTACTGCGTTCATATTTGATCTCTATCGTCTCCACAACAGTGGAGTTATTATCTTTAAAAGCATATCTGAAAAAATTGACCACGTCCTGTCTGCGTACTCCTTAGCAAACATTCACATCTGTGGAGACTTCAATGTGGAATGGTTAACCCACTCAAACAAGACCGATGACGAGGGGAAATTCTGTCACAATTTCCCCATTGCTAATGATCTTACTCAGATTGTTCATGAACCCACCCGTGTACCCGACACTGACGGCCAGTATGCAAGTCTCCTAGACAATTTTCTCACAACTTACCCTGAGCTATGTTCATCCTCCGTTCTATCTCCACTGGGATCTTCTGATCACTCTGTTGTATCAGTTAAGATAAAAACAAAATGTAATAAGTCTTCAGACGTACCTCTCCATCCTACAGTATATCGATACTCTATGGCTGACTTGGATAGCTTCTCCACATTTATATCAGATCTACCTCTGCGTTTCATGTTTAAAAAGGATGTGTCCTCTAGAGTATCAGACCTGACGGAATGGTTAATTGTAGGTATAGACCGTTTCATACCCTCGAAAAAGTTCCAGCAAAAACCTAACAGCCAGTTGTGGTTTTCTCCAGAATGTGCTGCTGCTATTATACATGGAAATCACTTTTTCCATTGCTTCCAGCGTAATAGATGTACTGAGACTAAAGCCGCATTCAGGTCCGCCAGCAACCTCTGTACAAAAGTAAGAAAGCATTCGAGAAAATTGTATACTCAATCCGTCAAGGCCAAAGTAGCTGAACAGCTAGCAGGGTCCCATCACTTTTGGAAAATAGCAAACAGAATCTTGAACAGAAGTGCGTGCTCTATCTTAGGTAATCTCGTCAGCATCAGACAAAGCCAAACCCTTTGCCAACAACTTTGCAGCTAATTCTACCTTTTATGATCAAGGCCACAAACCCCAATATTTCCTCCTGTATCTGAAACCACACTATGCGACATACAAATATATGTACGTGAGGTTGCCAAGCTAATCAAAACCCTTGATTCAATTAAAGCTCATGACTCTGACGGCATTCCAGTTATACTGCTCAATAACCTTCAACCAGAACTAGCGCCCATACTTAAAAACTTATTTAGCGTTTTCTTAAAGAAAAATGCTCCCCAACACCTCTTACAATCTCATCAGTATGCCCTGTATTTAAGAACTCAGGTGATCGATCATCTCCCTCTCAGTACAGACCAATAAGTCTCCTGAGCACCATGAGTAAGCTGCTGGAATTTGTGTTTAATAGAAAAGTAGTCAACCATCTCAGCAAAAACAACGTTCTTAGTGTCGTGCAATATGGTTTCCGTTCTGCTAGATCTACGGCAGACGTGCTTAGAGCTATATCTCATAGGATAAGCGAATCTCTCGACAGAGGCTTCCTCACTAGGGCAATCGATCTTGACATATCAAAGACCTTTGATAAGGTATGGCACTATGGACTACTTCACAAGATCTCCAGCTATGGTATAGGTAGAAATGTTTTCTCAATTATTAAATAGTTTATCTCTGATAGGTTCATAAGAGTAGTGGTTGATGAGCAGAAATCAGAAGTTTTCAGTATTAATTCTGGGGCTCTTCAGGGATCACTCCTGGGCCCAACTCTCTTCCTGATCTACATTAATTATCTTCCAAATCACATCCTTACATCATTCCTAGACATTTCTGCTGACGACACTTCAATCTATCGTTAGCACATCAAAGACTGTAAACGACCAAGTTCTCTCTGATTCTCCCTCCTTTGATCTTGAGCATGTGGTACAATGGGGAAAGAGGTTGCTGGTTACTTTTAATGCATCTAAGACCAAGCTTCTATCTCTACACTATCTACGCTCTGATGCCAATCTGCCATCTGTTGAAATGAATGGCTCTTGTCTTGGGGAGACTTCATGTTTTGACAAGCTTCTGAGCTTGACCTTTACTCCTGTCCTTAAATGGAACACGTATATGAAATACATTGCTAAGGTCGATGGGAAAATAGTGGGATCCTTCCTCCGCTCCAATAAATATCTCACTTCTGATGCAATTCTCTACATATATAGAGGCCAACGATGAAGTTCTGTTGCCACATCTGGACAGGAGCTGCTAGAAGCAGTTTATTCTGCCTTGGCAGAGTTCAAAATAGACTTCGGAGCTTAGTGGGGATGCACTTTTCTATTCCCTGCAACCTCTTTCCCACAGAAGAGACGTTGCGAACATGGCTCTGCTTTATCGTTATTTTCATGGAAAATGCTCGATTGAGCTTCAGTCTATTGTCCCCCCTCGCCCAACTTTCACGAAAAATACTCGTCTAGCCAAAACCACTATCAATAATCTCCCACACTCTTTATCTGTGTTTAAACCTAAATGCAGATTCCATGAACAAAGCTTCTTTCTTAGTACTCTACGCCTGTGGAACTCTTTTCCGAGTGCCTGCTTTCCAGCTGACTTCAACCTGATTGTCTTTAAGTCCAATATAAACAATATTTTGATGAATCGTCCCCATAAGAAATCCAATTTACAAAATTCTCACTACGTATGTTTACTACGCTATAATCACATTACCTAATGTAAACCCATTGACCCTTATTCTCGAGTGGCCTCCAGGCCTTGATAAGTGGTGATTTCTGTTTTTAAAAATCGGTAATGTCGAGAAGAGCAGTTTAGTGTCTTCAGTTTTCTCGGAAGAAAAGAGCAGACGTATTTTCGAAGACTCCTATGCAACTCATATTGAGCACGGCCGAAGAAGAAGATTCATAATGTGTGATGTTTATGATGTAAAATGAAACTGCATTAAAACAAGAATTCGATCTTAAAGCATTAATGCATGCTGCTATGAATGTTTACAACTGTTTATACGGAGAGACAGACGACCTCAATATTTGCTACCACGAGAGAGACTACACCAATTTCCATTCGCTGTTATCGCGTTCAGCGTTTTTATGTTGCACTACATGATGCGTTCACGCAGTCTGTTCACGAGGCGGAAATTAGTACTCTACATTACATATTTTGCATTAATAAAACTGCAAGCAAACTTCACATATGAATGTTTTTATGCGTTATTTTTTAGCTATTTACAAGTATTCGATTATTTATTGTGTCTTCAGTCGTATACGTGCCATTTTACTTCCTGTGATTTTTATGGGTCACTTTGCTCTTGAGGCGAAATTGGTCTGAAGCTTCGAATCTTTCTAAGTGTTCAGAGATCAAACGCATTGGTTTTCCTGCACCGCGTAAAGTCGGTTCTATCTAAACATTTTCTCGTTTCTTACAAATCTACTCTTGTATGTTGTATAGAGGGAATATTTCTTTTTCGCTCCAACTTTTCTCTGACAGACGTAATGTTGCTAATCTCAGTATTTTAACAAATATTAATACAACTTGTTATTAAGAAATGTCTGATCCATTCTGTTCTTTCCCTCTGCTCGTTTAGTTTACTGGTAGTCACAAATTCGCTGTGTTGATAGCTCGATATAAAACAGCTTTCTATTTCAGTAATTTTATTCAATAAAGGACAAGCTTACTGAACTCTCTCTCTCTCTCTCTCTCTCTCTGCTGACTGTTTTCCTCCTACTAATAACTTTTTATTCTTTAAATTGAAGCTCTTTCTTTGTGATAATATTTCGCCCTTTTTAGCTGCTTACATAAAGTGACTTTATGTCATTTCTGGAGTGATTCTTATTCAAAATAAACTTCGATATTTAAATCATTATATTGTGAGATCATTTTTTGGTTTATTCAAACATAAACAATGTCCAGATTCACCACAGTGCATGTTTGTTTGTGCAGTGGGAACAGTAACCTTTACATGAAATATATAAAAATCGACGAGGGATTCGAGAACTAAACTTCACAACAATAATAAACTACAACTTAACCCTCACTACTTCAAGCAGTCGTTCTCTTTCTAACACATTATATTCTTTGTTTAATCAGAGTCTCTGGTGATTATTATTCCTTAGATTTTATGTAACACAAGAAGTTCTGTATAAGTAGTTGTACGTATTTTTCATAATCACGTTGACACACTGATTTTCATGACATCACCGAAGTTAGACAATGTTTAGCCTGGTCAGTATAAGATGAGTGACCATTTGGGAATACCAGGCGCTGTAGTTTTTTTTTTTTACAAGGGCGTTACGACTTATCCAGGCCTGCGGGTCACTCGAGGATACAGGTTAATCAATGTAAGGTGGGTGGTTGTTTAGTAATCAGTTAGGGAGGATATTTGGTAGAATTTGAATTATTTAAGGGGACAGCTCAATAGAAACTTCTTTACATTGAACTTGAAGGCTATTATATTGCATTTGGCAGAGAAGCAGGAAAATGGAACAGTTCTAGGAAAGAAGCTTTGTTCGTGAAATTTGCGTTTAGATTTGGGCACAGATAGAGAGGTGGGAAATCGTTGATAATGATTGTAGCTAGTTGAGTGCTTGTAAAAGTTTGGCAAGGGGAGTCATAGATTGGAACTCAGGCGAGCACTTGCCATGAATATAACGATAGAGCCGAGAAAGGCTGCGACGTCTCTTTTGTGAGGAAGATGTTGCGGGAAAGTAAAAAAAAGCATCACATATTTCACAACAGATTTGATGTATGTGTTCCATGTTAGATCAGTATTGAAGGTCAATGTCAGAAGCCAAATCAAGAGCAAGAGTCATTCATTTCAATTGGGAGTCAGAGCGATTATGATGAAAAGAGCGAAGCTTGTTTTTAATGCATTAAAATTAATCAGACACCTTTTCTCCATTGCACCATATGCTCAGCATCAGACGAGAGAGAATCAGAGAGGTCTTTGTTATTGTCGGCCTTTGAAGTGTTGTCATAGATTGTGGTGTTGCCTGCATGAATGTCCACGAATGAACTAAATATGCAAGGCACTGTGGACACCTACCCGAAAGAACTGCGAAAACATAAAGTCGTCATCTATCTTGACCGGGATATACATGCTAGTGGGAACCGTTTCTGTATTTAATATTCCCTTGACGCTTCCTTTAAGGAATGCCAGTTCAATCCGCCCACGGTGAATGCCGCTGCTAACTGGGAGAAAGGCAGACGATAGGAAATCGCCATTTTTGCCGCATACCATTCGACCAAAACAAAAGATCCGATTTAATTACATTGTATCCATCGTGCTAAATTAGAGTAGGCTCATCTCGTCTCATTAACATCTGTCATATTCTAAACAACAAAAAACAGTTTCGGCTAATTGTTTTCTTTATAATGCTTACTTTGTTATATAGTTTTGTTTGTTTTTTTACTTTTACTAGAGAGGAGCTTTCATTTTTTCATCGCATTTTTTTGTTATTTTCGCTTATTCTTTCTATACTATAGGCGCAAACGAAAATGTTTCACCTCGATGAATTTTTGATGGGTTTTAACGCAGTCGGACTTCCTCCAATCAAATGTAATTATCAGCTTCATAGGGCGATCTTTCGTGTGTCAGGCTTTACGTGTGTGACAGAGGCGGCGATATTTATTGACGTTTAGCATTTTCTTTTTTGTTATTTGTCATTATAATTTGTTTGTTTACTGGTTTATATTAGTATTTAGGGCCGGGGTTGCACCTGACTTCTATAAGGCCACAATAAAACAAACGAACTTAAAGAAAACCACCAAAATATACATCAATACGTGAACAAGATAAATAATACAAAACCCAAAAACAAACAACGTAAAATGTACACCAAGAAAGAGGGAGGATAAATATGAAAAAATAAGTATCCATGTAACAACTAGCATGTTACCCGGTGTTGCTGGGTCATAAAATACGCTTAAATATGATATTTTAATTAACGCCGATTTCGTATTTATTATAAAGCCCATTCCCTATTATATAGTGATTTCTAAAGTTTATATATATATATATATATATATATATATATATATATATATATATATTACACAAGATTAAAGAAGCAAGAGAGGACGACCGGATGGTCCATAGAATTGTTAATTATTAAGATATGCAATACAAAAAAGTGATAGTGGCCAAATGATATACACGACAGATTGACGACCTGGGTATTCTAAGGTCGATTACAGTTCGTTTCATAAAACACTTTTACCAAATTAACAATCGAGCAGTAGTAGTGTATTCTAACTACATGACACATCACGCATTCCAATAGTACTAATGACGGAGGCTGAGTGGTTAGGGACACGAACTACCAACTTAAGTGTACAAAGTTCGAATCCAGTTCGTTTTACAGAAGCACTTTAATTTAAAATGTTGGCAACCTTCACGTAGTCTCTCCCTAAGTATCAATTTTTTCGAGAAGAATTCTAATTAGAAAGATATCGAGGAAATCAATGTCAACAATAGAATCATCTGGTTCACACGAGATCGATTAGTGAATAAGCAAATATAATATTGTTCAATAGCGAAATACTGAAAAATCAACTCTGTTAATATAATATACAGTATGCGTGTTCCGAACATCGCAGTTTATAGCCACAGTGATACTTCGTATATGACAAAACAATAATTTGTGGGAAGCTATTGCGTCTGCTCTCCTATGGCTGAAGGAAATGGTGATTTCTACTTTATCAAACCAATACTCTTCATGAAAAAAAAAAAATTATTATCAGACGAGCAATAGATGTAAACAAACGAATACTTTAATTGTAAAATAGATATAAAGTTTACCATTTCTAGTATTTGGTCCGGCTTATAGTTTTTTTTTAATTCGATATAAAGTTTCCATTTAAGTAGTGTGTTCTGTAGCTCACTCAAAAATATTGAGCAAATTAATAAACCATGAGAATATAAACGTCTTCATGACCAATTGCTCGGTTTATTATGTTTTGGCTGTTATAGTCAAGATTGTCTTCTCTTTTTAATTTCTGGTTTCTGGTGTCCATTTGACTTAATATTTCGATCTGTTCAAGAAAACAAGAAGAAGTCAATCGTAACATGGAGTAAAGGAAAGGCTTCCTCACTATATGAGAGGAAGATAATTAATAATTACAAGGGTCCATAACTTGCTTGTAACTGTCATCCTATCTGTGGAGTAAAAACCGGAAGTTAAAAAGAAGACAACATTGATTATTACTCTCTTGTCTTAATATAGTGTTGCGTACCAGGTCTATATAATGTGTATAGTGTGTATATAACTATGGCCTGGCCGTTTATCGTCTGTCTTTATGTGTGCATACGTGTGTATACAGTCATAAGATGTGAGTTTTGTGCACGCAGTCTATAAGGAGATCTTAAGACATTTTCTCCTTTATTCGGTCGGTGCCTTTCATTGCGGTTTCACTTTAATCTGGAAATCAAATCACGCATGCTCCGAAAACACGATTCATTTATCATTATTAGTAGACAGCTTTTATTCGGGATCTTCCTCATTTCTGAGAGGGCTTCAGCATCGCTGAATCGTTTCATTTTTCCCGTTTACTCAACTTAACTGCAAGACTCTCTCCTCTGAATCTGGGACACTGTCTCGCGCTCTCTAACCCTGATTCTTGTCTAATTAGTTCTTATGTTCTGACTAAAAACTCACGTGTGCCTCTTTCTTATACATTAGGGTTGCGAGGTGTAGTGCGATCCTTAACTCAATTGACGCTCCAACCAACGCTAGGCTGCACCAACCGACCCATGAACTTGCAGTTAAACTCGCCTATCGACTTGATACCATGTTTTTAAGTGTGTCATCCTTAATCTTAACCACTTATGTCCACTTCCTATAAAACATTCACAGAAAGAATGCCTTTGAATAATAATCACAGCATCGAATTATCGTGTATCTCTCGTTTTCGCACTTCTCCAAACAAAACAGAACTTCATTAAAGAAAAGTTTATTTCATTTAACATCTTATCTGTTCCACCAGGTACCATCGACTTTCTGATGAAGAACTTGATAAACTAATTTGAGGAAGTTCAAATGATACAGATGGATGAAGAACACCTCAATTGGTCTAAATTTAAACATCAGAATGTAAGAAGATGGCGATACCAAGAACAAACTAACGAATGGAATGATAAAGCGATAATACCAGAATCAGAAAAAAATAAGACATGTACCTTTCAAGTTCTGGTTGAAGCAACTAAAAGCATTTCATATATTGATTGTTGCACCATATTGTTGACGGCTGAAGAGGTCACGCCAGAAACGTTAGTAAAGGTCAATACAATCCTCATAACCTAATCGGTTGCCATACAACACTTTAATAAATACAATCTGCCGATTTATTACCACTTGCAGGCATATACTACCTGATGCATACATAGAAATAGAGCATACATAGAAATAGAGCAAGTGAAGGAGGAAGTGTTTTAGCATCGAGCATTATTCTGATCAAAATACCATCCTTGAAGATTTTAGAAAGAGACCGAGAAACCTAAGCATGACATTTATTTGTTATCAAAGAGTGTGCTTCACTTATGGCTACTACAATTACATAAGATCTATCCGGCAAATTATAAAACCACGGTTTTTTATAAAGATGTAAAGAATAACTATTTCATTAAGCTAACAAATCTAACAATAACAAAGAGTGATTTCAAGGTCCGCAAATGACTCTTTTTTTTTTAATTACATTTTCATCCCAAAAAAGGCACATTGCCACTTTGTTTTAGGGAGCTACTATCAAGGACATAAGCATCAGGGGTATTGTTTAGGAAGTTGGGCAGAAAGATGTCGGTTTACGTTGCACTTGAACTTCTGCATGTCAGTACAGTCGGGGAAGCAGGGACCCGGAAGGGAATTCCAAAATCTAGCTGTTTTGGGGAAGAAACTACTGGAGTAGAAGGCTCTCTTGCATCTAGGGTTCTCTATCGTGAAGGGGTGGGGTTGTACTGCTTGTCGGGTTTGTCGGGGGTATTTACGTCGAGGGGGGCACAAGTGCTTGCAGTTCGTCAGAGCATTCACCGTTAAAGTACTTGTAAAAATGGCAGAGGTGTGTTACATTTTGTCATGTGACAGAGGCTAAAGTTTAGCTGACAGTTCAGGACCTATCAGATTGTGGACTTAATTTTGAACCTTGTCTAGGAGCGAGAGACTAGTAACAGATGCACTAGCCCAAATATGACAACAATACTCCATACATGAGCGAATGGTGGCCTTATAGAGGTACAGGATACCTTCAGGCGTTAATAGCTTTCTAGCACAGTAGAGAGAACCCATATTCTTCGCAACAGTCTTGGCAATGTTCTCAATGTAATTGTTCCAACTCGTGTTTCCTGTGAACGTTAGGCCGAGGAGTTTAAAAGATGTGCTTTCAGATAAAGAGTCTTTGGCCATTGATATTTGTGGTAAGGAAGGTTTCTTGTAATTATTGAAGGAAACAAGTTTAGTCTTGCAGCATTGAATGTGACCATCCATTTTTGTCCCCATTCCACTACGGATCGGAGGTCTTCCTCTAGTGGTTCTGCCATTTCTTTAGATATGTGTTCATTTGTTTTCCTGTCGTGTATCTTATAGAGCGTGGTTTCATCAACATACATACCCATCTCACAGACAACTTTGTCATAGAGGTCATTTATGAATATTAGGAATAACAGAGGTCCAAAAATAGACCCCTGAGACACTCCCGCATTTATATTATATTGTTTAGATGTACGACCGTCAAGGACAACCTGGATTTTTCTCTTATCTAAAGAAGGATCTAATTATGTATTCTTCCAGTGATGCCGTATGATCTGATTTTCTTGAGAAGACCCTCATGCCATACTCTGTCAAAAGCCTTAGATATATCTAGAACTACCGCTCTACCCTCCCCCGCTTTGTCAAGTGAATGGTATATACGTTCTGAGATTACAGTGAGGATGTCTGCTGTGGAACGGGCTTGCCTAAATCCATATTCTTGGTCAGTCAGAAGTTTAGCATCTGTAAGGTGATGGACTAGAGATTGGTTAATTATGGTCTCAAATATTTTGGCGAAAAGTGGGAGGAGGATAATGGGGCGATATTTTACTGGGTCAGTTCTTTCACCAGAATTCTTGAAAACTGGCACCACATAAGCAGTCTTGCAGTAGACAGGAAAGCAAGATTCATTAAGGCATTTGTTGTAAATTTTGGAGAGAACTGGAGCTACTTCGGCGGCGCACTTTTTTAATAGCACAGCCGGGATGAGATCAGGTCCACATGTTTTTGCAGTGTCAAGATTTCTCATGATGGCATACACCTGAGCAGGGGAGATTTTCAGATCGTCTTGTGTGGCGTCTGTCTGCAAAGGAATGTCAGGGAGGGGTAGTTAGTAGGGTCCAATATGGAGTAGATTGTTGATTGGTCACTATTTACTACACCGTTGTAGATTTTCCAGACGCCTCGGTTCCTAATTTCTGTGCTTCGATGCGTTTTTGAGTGGTTTCAGTAAATTCACTCTTAGCTATTTCTTTCTTACAGTTACTTCTGTCTTCTATTTACTTCTGTCTGTTTTAACTGGACTTATGTCGGTTAAATTTGCGGTACGCACGCTACCTTTGCGCTACGGCAGCTGCATAAGTTGAAGTGAGCCATTGGGGAGAGTGGGGTTTGCTATAGAATTTGCGTGTGGAAACATGTGCTTCAATTGCCGCTTTGAACCATTCAGTGGTCTCATTTGCGCAATGTTCAGCAGGAAGTGAAAAGATATTTTGCCATGGAGCGTCTCTGATGAGGTCCCTGATAGCTTCCTAGTCAGCCTTTTTATAATATCTTGTTGTTTTGAGCAGTGGCTCTACAGTTTTGGCTCTAAAGCTTAGGGCGATTTCAACCATTACCACTGCATGATCGGCGTTCCCAAGAGGGTTGTAGGCATTCGTTACACAGTCATCGGGAACTGTGGTCAGAAACAGATCTAGAAGTGATGCATGTTGTTCTTGCTGGTCTAGGAAACGGGTTGGAAACGTAACCATCTGTGATAGGGAATGAGATATAAAGAAGTTACGTATTGTAGTTCTGGCTGCGTCTGTGTAGGTAGCAAATCCAAGCCAGTTGCTGTGGTGAACATTGAAGTCACCAAATACATGTACTTGTGCACTAGTGTCGAGGGAAAGTGCTGTATCTATGCTATCAGAGACTTTGTTCATTAGAGTACAGTCCTGGGTCGAGGGAGAGCGGTAAAGAGAAATGAGATAGCTTAGCTAATCTACTCTTTTGCCTAAGTAAGCTGCTGAATAAATGCCGTAGTGCCTCACACATATGTGAAGCCAAAACAAAAAACAGTGAATCACCTGCTCTTCATAAATAACCCAAAACATATGTTCGTTCAAACACTATCTTGCTTGCGGTTGTACATACTTTCTCCAAAGATACGTGCATGACGTTTAAATTGAACAATTGTCAAATGCTCTCAAACTTCCACACCGAACATATACAGTTTGATAAAGAGACTGATATCAAAAACTCAGTAAACAGAAAGTATACAAATACATTGGCATTAAGGAAAATAATTAGATCAAGCACACCAAAATGAGAGTAGACTTTCACAGGCATTAACACTATGTAAAATTGATCTGCAAACCACAGTTTACAAACAAAAAAAACAATATTACTGACAAACTTGGCATGCCAATGATAGCATACAATTTTAACATTATAGATTAGCCATACAATCCAGAAACCGCTTGACACAATTAATGTACAAGAAATATGTTTACCAAGGCTGCATCTATTCAAGATAAAAAGTTGTATGAATCTCTCAGAAATAAACCATTAACATTGAACCACTGTTGTGAGAATTGCTCAATATATGATTAGCTCCCATAACTTAAGCTATATATTTTTAATCAACATACCAAAAACAAGAGATAGTAACCCAAACTTCACCACAAAACAAACATTTTGAACAAGATTTCTTCATAAATAAAATAGAATTACCAAACAAACATGCTACAAAAATAACTCCCCAAACCGCCCCACATACAGCAAGCCATCAATGCAAGAAAACTCCGAGAATTTTATAAGCAACGAATTGCTTAATATTTTCTGTATAGACTTGATCCAAAGAGGATCGCTTTACTTATATCAATCGAGGGTAATAATGGCTGCCCAAAATCGACCGTTTTTTTTAATAAATAAAAGTGAAGAAAGATATCAGTTTAAAAGACTTAAGATTGACGATGTTTCCTAGGTTTTATTTGTTTATGATTTACAAATTGCAAGCCTTTAAAAGAAATATCAATTTCATCAAATTTTAAGAAAAATGTTTTTGAAATAAAAAGAAATGATCGTATGGATCAAGATATTTTGAGCAAATTCAAAAAGGTATTACGTCATATATAGATACCCAAAATATTCTGATTCTTTCCTCCTTTCTATCGGACTGTAATCTTCATAGCATCACTTTTTGTTTCTCTTAATAAACTGCTGAGCTAGATCCGAAACTGGTTAGCCAGTCTTTTAAAGTAAAATTCAATTTTCCCTGGCAACAGCGGGACAAAACGGTATATAAAATTTGTGAATATAATTTGTGATTTAATATAAAATCTTACTTAATTTTTGAATGAATTGGGCGTTGGACTTTATAAATAAAATTCTGACAATCAAAAATACACTGAAACAGCAGTCTTAAGATAAGGCATATTATATATATATATATATATATATATATATATATATATATATATATATATATATGCGGCAAAAAGAAAGTCCGCACCAGTAATTTTTTCAAAAACTGAAAATTTAAGCTAAATTTAATGTAACTGTTAAACTAGGCACCGCCAAAACGGGGGGGGGGCAGGTAAGTACTTTTTGACGGACCGTCTTTTTAAAAATCTACCAAAAATCAGGTAATTATCCAATCAATACGAAATTTTCAGCGATTATTAAGAGAAGAATGAACTTTATAACAGTGTACTTATTTTTCATAAATGATATTTATCTATTTTTTTGCTTACAACCCCCCTTGTTTTGAGGGGGTACAAATATGCTTAAAATAATCATCTGAAACTGAACACAACATATTGTGTTGTTGTAAGGGACAGAATTATAGATTTAAAAAAATTGTTTGCATACCTTATTTTGACGTCTGAATATCAGAACTTCGATTGTGTTTAATTATCCCGCTTTTGAGTTTTGAAGTGTGAAATTCGGTGAATATGTTAAGTAAAATAATTAATTTAAGTTAAGCAAAACAAAAAGAAATTTAATATGTATACGAAAAAAAGCCATTTTAAAATCTTTGATAAATAAATTAACAATTTTTTTTTTTAGCGAGCCGAATAATGCATGACCATTATTAAACAGGGCATGCTTTAAAATATCGATACAAAAAAAAATTCGATAAATATTCTACCCTTTGTGTTAAAAAAAGCATCATTTTTTCGATCCCGTTTGAAAACGTTTGCCGCCTTTCGACTACGGTGGACCAAACGCGCTGAAATAATTTTTTTTTATTCTGCTTTATATTGGCCCCCCCCCCCATTTTGGGGAGTCTGGCCCCCACACACATACACATTAAAAACCAAACTCGTACAAATGGTCACCCATCTGGTACTGGCCAGCCTCAGCGTTAATAATGCATTGAAATGTTCATCACCGAAAAATAAGTTTCTTTTGGCCTGTTTGGTCTTCCATAGTTTGCTTTTTATCAAATGCAAACGTAAACATTGTCGATCTAGACTCTAGATCAACGCGAAGTAACTGGTTGCCTGTATGAATAAGTGGAATTCTTTGAAATCCAGGTACTTATATTATAATATTTTTGCATATTCTCTTAGAAAAGCATCCTAAATCTTAGTCAGACAACAAATAAATTAATTAATTATTTCAAAAACCTTTTTTTTTTATATTTACGTACGTTTTTGGTGCAAGACAAAAAATGTCAATTGTTAACTTTTTGGGAAAATTTAACATTTAAAATTTAATTAAAAATAGTAGAAAAATTTTACATTATTCTGTTTTCTATATGATAAAATTCAGGGTTTTATCTTTCTGGAAAAAAAAGTTACTCAGAAATAATGGATTTTAATAAATGTAATTTCGTTTTAAAAAACAACAACAACTTGATTTTTCGGCCATTTTTGGCGGTGCCTAGATTAAACAAACTATACTTCATATGATTGGCCTTTTATTCTTTTATAATTTTACCTGTTCATATTTGATTTTTAATTGAAATATTCTCGTGTTCATGTCAATTTAAAAATATAACTTCAAATTGAGGAGGCGAAAAGAAAGTCCGCACAATGGAAAATTGTTATTTAAATGTAACTTTACGACATTAATACAACACAAATACAACAGGAACACAATGAAGTAGTTAATAATTAGTAGCATAGCCCTTCTGCAATTTGACAGCCTGCGATTCCTTTGGGAATTCCTTGAATTAGTATGCAGCAATTTGACAGACTGCAAATCTTTTGGGAATTCCTTGAATTAGATTGCAGGGAAAGGGCATTCCACTTTTCTTTAATTTTTGTCCAAAGTTTATCCAAATTTGAAATTTTATCATTGCGTAGCTGTTGCTTGATGTAATGCCATACGCTTTCGATAGGATTGAGGTCTGGAGATTGTACAGGCCAATCCAAACACGGAATATCATAATCTTCCAGGAACCCCTTGACATTGCCAATTGTGTGAATGGGAGCATTATCCTGCATGAAGATGGTATTATCATCCAAATTCCGACCAAACTAGGGTAGAAAATGCTCAGTAAATATATAATGTACTTTGTCGAATTAGTTCGACCTTGCAAGCAAACTATAGGCCCTGGACCATTGGTACTAATAATTCCCGTACACCAAAACTGAACCGCCACCACCTTGCAACGTTGAAACTAAGCACCTAGGATTAAATTCTTCGTCTTTTCTCCGACGGACGTACTGCCTACCATCACTGACTAGCCTATTGAACTTGCTTTCGTCGCTAAAAAATACTTTTGACCAATATGAAGAGTCTCTATCTCCATTGCATCTAACGAAGTCCAGACCGCGCTTTCTGCTCTTTACAGAAATCATTGGCTGCGTCTTGCAAGATATCCTCCCAAATTTAGTTCCTTTAATCTGTTTTTTACAGTAGAAAGAGAGCATTTTTAACAAGATTGCATCGTTGTTGGATTTAGGGAGCCGTTTCAAATCTGTTTCTTAGGCTGCGGATCTTGATAGCATTGTCTTCCCTGTTAGAAGTAACTCTAGTAGATTAACGCTGCCGGTCTTTTGGTGCTTTGCACAGTCTTTCGTACCGTTTTCTCACCACATTTCAATCTGCGGCCGATTTCTCTATGGGATAACCCAGAAATGTGGAGATTAATGAGCTCCTTACTATCAATAAGAAAAACTCGTGGCATATGGACTAAATGCTGCGTTATATCACCTGGAACAACAACAATTACGATTAGAGATGCTTTGTTGCCTGTTGTTGGATATTTTAAACTAATTTTTAAATTGATTCAAGGGCGATAATTTTAGCTTCTTTTAAGCGCATTTGTTGCTGCGGACTTTCTTTTTGCCGCCTAAATTTGAAGCTATATTTTTAAATTGACGTGAGCATTAGAATATTTCAATTAAAAGTCAAATATAAACAGGTAAAATTATAGTAGAATAAAAGGCGAATCAAATGAGGTATAGGTTGTTTTACAGTTACATTAAATTTAGCTTATATTTGCAATTTTTGAAAAAATTACAAGTGCGGGTTTCTTTTTGCCGGCACTGTATATATATATTTATATATATATATATATATATATATATATATATATATATATATATATATATATATACATATTGTGTGTGTGTGTGTGTGTGTGTATATATATATATATATATATATAGAGAGAGAGAGAGAGAGAGAGAGAAAGAGAGGAGGGAGAGAGAGAGTTAGCTCAAAGATTGGTGTGGGCGTATGTTAAAAGCACACAGATGCTTTAGCGTCATATATAATCTCCCAATCTAATCACCCTACATGAACGTCGTGATTTCTGCCACGCTAACGGGGCTTTGATGAATGGCGAGTGTTCAGCGCCAGAAAACTGAATCCTCACTGCTTTGTGGGATAAGGTTTGTGAATCAAAGTTTAAGGGTGAGATAACCATGACAGAAAGCTACAGAGAAGCTTAGGTCTTGTTGGCTACGGCATTCATGACCCACTGGCGTGTGGATCATGCTCTGGTGCCCAGCTACCTAAGTCCCAGTTACGGATAAATGACATTAGCGGGGAAGAGGGAGCTCCTGCAAGGCGTGGTGAAGGCAATTCTTCTAGGAGAGGACAACTCTAACGAGAAATCTGCGGTCAAAGCAATTACCAGCCATCTTGCAATGGCTTGTCACTGGGTTATTGCTGCGGAGATTTGAGTGGCACTTGTGTCGTACAATACAACGGTGTGCAGATGCTGCGTGAGATCTTTTATCTCTTATCTTTTTCAACCTTTCTTTATTTGTCGTTCATTTCTATTGCAAGTACTATGGCGATGGAGGAGTGGCAACGTGTACAGACGACTAGTTGGAGGTACACAGTCACAAAGCTGCACAGAGTCGACACAAACCCTATCTTAACATCGTTGTTGTGCTTTCACATGACAAAGGCCAACTCCGGTGGGGGTTCCTGTGACTCAGCACCCCTGTTCATGGAGAGAACTGCTCACCAAGTGTCTTGGGCAAGTGCTAGAAAACGTGCACTAAAAATTGCCTGTCATACTTTCACTGATTTGTTTCCTGTGGCTTACGGTGGTTCATGTAAGCAGGAAGAAAACAAAAATGTATCTCCAAAATTAAGTAAAATTCAATTTATGCTATTGGAATGTACGCACCCTTCTTGATAAAGGGTTATGCAACCGTCCAGAGAGCAGAACATTGCAGAGTTACGGAGACTTGATATAGATATTGCTGCTCTATCGGAGATCCGTCTATCAGAAGATCAAATGACAGAGGTATCATCAGGCTACACTCTCTTCTGGATTGGTAAACCGGAGGTATCCGTAGAAATGGTGGAGTCGGTTTTGCGATTAAAACATCCTTGGTGGATACTATGGAATTTCTTTCCAGTATCTGTGACCCCATCATGAAACTTCGTGTTCCTCTCTCACACAACAGATTCATCACTATTCTTTCGGTCTATTCATCAACCCTTCAAGCGAATGAAGACATCTTGTGTTTCTATAAGTCTCTGCGCTCTATTGTTGAATCCACACCAATTAATGAAAACTTGTTATTCTTGGTGATTTCAATGCCCGTGTTGGGAAAGTCTATGAGACCTGGAGTTTTCTTGGCCACTATGATATCGGTACTATGAATGCTAATGGCCTTAAGCTGCTAGAGCTGTGTTCCGAATTTAATCGTGCTATCTGTAACACTTTTTTCGCCGTAAACTGAAGCACAAAGCTACTTGGATACATCCACGTTCAAAGCATGGTCACCTAATTGAATTCATCATAACTCGAAAACGCGACCTTCAAGATGCATATACTGTTAGTTTCATGCGCAGTACTGAAAGTGACACCGGTGAGAGGAAAGTTTAATCTACAAATCTGTAAGAAAGTTTGTCATAGTGGCATTAAAGTGCTTAGCCGTATTGATGTCGTCAAGTTAAAGTTGCCTGAAGTTCAAAAGAGTATGGCAAAAAGCTTGATAATCTTGCATTTGATGGTACATGGGTGAATTTTAAGACGCAGGTGTTTTCTTCTGATACTAAAGTTCTTGGCTTCAAGAGGGATAAGAACAAGGACTGGTTTGACGACAACAATCTTGAAATTAATCAGTTGCTGATGAATAAACGGACAATTTATGAATCTTTAATTCGTGAAGATCATTCTGTTCATACCACTAATTTGCGACAATACAAAGCCTACTGCTTTTGGTCTGAGGATCAGTCTGTCTTACACAAAGGTGATGTTCACTCCGGCACCAGGCAAATCATACGGCGAGCCGAACATCACTGTATGTGGTGCTAGACTGGGAGTAGTTGGTTCAGTCGTGCACCTTGGTAGTTCTCTTTCGAGGGACGGCTGTCTAGACACTGAAATCCGCAGACGAATTCAGAAGGCATCTGTAGCTTTTGGGAGATTGAAGAAGGGAGTGTGGTCTGATCGTGGCATCATAGACAGGACTAAGATCTTCGTTTACAAGATCTGTGTGCTAACCACACTGTTGTATTCATCGGAGACATGGACATTGTCGCTAAGGCACATTAAATGGCTTGAGCGATTTTATACACTAAAGTTCGTATTAATGAATTCGATATAACTCGAAGAAAAATGAATTTCTCGCATACTATTCAGGAAATTAAGGATTCAATTAGATTCCTATTTGTTTAAGACGTATCTTAAACTTGAGACGTATCTTGAACATCAGGTGGCAAGCACAAGTACCCGATACTGAAGTCCTTGTGAAAGCATGTTGCTCTAGTGTTGAGACCCTTATAATCAGATCTCACATGCGTTGGGTAGGCCACCTGGTTCGAATGAAAGATTGTAGGCTACCAAAACAATTTTTTCACAGGGAGCTGGAAAATGGCAAGCGCCCTCAGCACAAGCCTACAAAGAGGTTTAGAGAGTCTGCAAAGAATTATTTGAAAGTCTTACAAATTGACACGACACATGGGAAGAACTTACTCTGCAAAGGCCGAAGTGGCGAAAGCTTGTACGTGAAAGTTTTGATGCTCTAGAGAAAAGAAAGCAGGCCCACAACAATCTGAAGCGAGAGCTTCGCAAAGGTTTAATTGATGGTCTTAACGATGGCAAACAGAGCAGGAAATGCGACACTTGTGAACGAGTGCTTTTGTTAAAAGCTGGTTACGTCAACCACAAAACTCCTGTTCAAGTAAACTTTTCACCTATTAGACCGAACCAAACGGCCTGTTTAACATGCAGCAAAGTTTGCAGCTTGCTGGTTTGAGAAGACATTGTTCATAGAAATAAACCTTCAACCTCCAGAGGAAGTCACCTCAGTGGAAATTGCTCAATTTGTATGTCACATGTGCTTCAAGATGTGCAAATTTGTGGCGGGAGTGCAGAGTAATCTGACATAGCATAGACGCCAAGATTGGGAGAACTCAATGTGACGGCGATCATCTGGAAATATATATATATATATATATATATATATATATATATATATATATATATATATATATATAAAATAGTAATATTTAAGTAAAATATAGTGCCGCCAAAAAGAAAGTTCGCACTTGTCATTTTTTCAAAAACTGCAAATTTAAGCTAAATTGAATGTAACTGTTTACCTCATCTGATTCGCCTTTTATTCCTCTATAGTTTAAATTGTTCATATTTGACTTTTAATTGAAGTATCCTGGTGTTGACACCAATTTAAAAATTAGTGCGGACTTTCTTTTTGGTGGCACTATATACATATATATATATATATATATATATATATATATATATATATATATATATATATATATATATATATATGTATATATAATTGTATAATAGTGTTTCGATAACAGGAATCGAAATCGGAAATAGAACAAAATATCTAGACTTTCGTTTATAGGACTCAGTATTGAAATCGATATTAAAATCGGAAAAAGCTGTGCTTATTTTCCTATGCCCAAAAGCGAATCTTTTGATTGTTTTTATTTGTGCGATTTTGTGTAGAACTGGTTAATGATGAAATGATCAGTATTCATTGATTTTAAACTACCTGTAGAAGTAACTTATATGTTTGCGAAAATATATGCACACATTTTATGGTTTTTACAGTAATGCGACCCAGCAAGCGCCCTATTAATTATATATATATATATATATATATATATATATATATATATATATATATATATATATATATATATATATATATTGTGATTCAATGAATTTAAAAAAGAAAAACCTTATTGAAATGAAGTGGATGAGTTTCATATCAAAGATTTTTATTATTCGTAGCAAGACAAAGAATACTTTAGAAAATTAATCTCCTTAACTTATAGGGTTTCGATGTCTACCATCTCATCAGATGAGAGAAAATATTAGGAAATATTTATAAAGGTATGTACCCTATTTGCTAAAGTCAGTTAGATATGGAAAGTCAAAGTCAAAATAATTAATTAATCAGAAGTCTTGTAGCATGAGGATTTGAAGAAAAGGATATGAAAATGATATGAAATTATTCTGAAGTATATATATATATATATATATGTGTGTGTGTGTGTGTGTGTGTGTGTGTGTGTGTGTGTGTGTGTGCTTGTGTGAATGGAAATGTATAAAAAGGAATATGAAAAGTATAAAAGCTTATAACTTTTCTGTATTCGTTTTCAATTGGTGACGTGCAGGAATACAAAATAATATTATGAAAAAAAATTAAACTTTTTTTGCAAGTACATAATTTTCGACCGATCTTTCAGTTTTCATTGGTGTAGTGAAAGTATGTATATATATATATATATATATATATATATATATATATATATATATATAGATAGATAGATAGATAGATAAATGAATAGAACATATCCTTTTCTAACCAGGATGAATTTAATTCGTAGTAAAATAAAAGGGGAAGAGGGGAAAAGAAAGACGAAAAAGAGAACGGAATGAAAAGATAGAAAGAGAATAGAGAGAGGAAAGTTAGAAAAGTGTTGAGCGAAAGCGAGAAGAAACAGGTTGTTTTTATATTCCGATAGTTTTTTTTTGTTTTTGTTTTTTTACATAGGCATCACCACATTATCAAGGCCAAGAGGCCACTCAAGGATAAGGATTAAAGAGTGTACATAAGAAATTGGACAATATAGTAATCATTAGTAATTAAAATTTTGTAAATTTGATAACTTATATCCATATAAGTTATCAAATTTACCAAATTTTCATTACTAATGATTACTATATTGTATATATATATATATTATATACGACTTATCAATAACTTATTTACGTTAGACTTGAAGACAATCAGATTGTAGTCAGCCGGAAAGCAGGAAAACGGAAGACAATTCCACAGGCGTGCAGTTCTAAGAAAGAAGCTTTGTTCATGGAATCTACGTTTAGGTTTAGGCACAGATAAAGAGTGGAGGGAATTATTGATAGTGTTTAGAGCTAGACGAGTGTTTCTTGTGAAAGTTAGGCGAGGGGGGGCATAGACTGAAGCTCAGTCGAACACTTTCCATGAAAATAACGATACATCAGAGACAAACTCGCAACATCTCTTCTGTAAGATAGAGGTTGCAGGGAAGAGAAAAGGACATCTCTTACGAGACTACGAAGTCTATTTTGAACTCTATCAAGGCAGGACAAGTCCTTTCTAGCAGCTCCTGCTAAGTTTTGCATACTTACTTTTTCCTTATTGAAACAATTTAACATTTTGTTCGATTCTATAAATAAATGTAATGCATGTCATTCTTTAAATTATTTAAGCCCGTTCTTTTTATTCTTTAACGTAAGAGAATGTGTAAGCTAGTATACAACGATGCTAGGTGACTATTGTGTGGTCACTACAAAAACAGCTCGTTTTTTTATGTTGCAGCTAGCCAAACGAAACGTTTTCATCTGGGATTTCTAAAAACTCAAAATCCATTTTTTGTTCCGTAGGTTTCGTTTCTTTTCTTTTTTTTTAGTTTTGACAAGCAAAAAAGGAACGCGTGTCAGTGGCGCGTGCCAACGTTAATAACTGAAGCATGGCTATCCAACTTGCGTTGTCTTTGGCACAAAAGGAGAAAAAAATGAGTTACGCGTAGGTCAGCGCTGACTCCCTCGTGTATTGTCAGGATCGCACCTTTGGTGATTACGTGCTACATACGATGATCGTTTTGGAAAAGGCACAGCCGAGTGTTCGCCATCGACGGCGATAATTACAAACTCAGATACTTACAAAGTCACGCTTCATGCAATCATAATGACTTATGTTAGTATAAAACTCGAAATGGAGAAATGGGATTTTTTCCAATTTCTTTTCGTTATATATATATATATATATATATATATATATATATATATATATATATATATATATATATATATAACTACTTCATTTACTCACATAAATTAATATACGAAAGTATAAATTTATGCATAAACTTTAAGTATTTACTTCAAAAGTGCTCAATACGTAGTTAGAGCTAGTTAGTAAGTTAAAAAATATATATGGCGATATATATATATATATATATATATATATATATATATATATATGGGGGGTTAAAAATTTTTGTATTACCGTTTTATCTGTTTGGCTACATATGTTTCAGATGTTGGACCATGTTTACGGTCTAACAGCCTCGTCAGCCCTTACAGAAATGGTTGTTACTATTAGGAAGAATCCCCCAAATTCTTCCTAATACTAACAATCACTTATGTAAGGCCTGATGAAGCTGTTAGACCGTAAACATTGTCCAATAAAAAAAATAAAACACATATTCACTCTGCAATAATATTGAGCACTCTATTCAGGTTTTTACTAATTACCAGTTTTATCATATATACATAAATATATATATATATATATATATATATATATATATATATATATATATACACGTGTATAAATGTATATGCGCATATGACATAATGAAGATGACGCACCGGTTCTCGTCGGATCAGCGAAGTTAAGTAATGTTGAGCATATCTAATTCAAGATGGGTGACTATTTAGGAATTCTAGGCGCTGTATGTAATCCCTACTCCTCACCCTCTATTTTCCACTGGTATTTAACAAAGCCGTCTCAGGGAGATGTAGTGGGAGATCGTGCAACTCTTGCTACAGAAATTTTACGCGCATGCATCCTTTCAGGGGATATCCATAATCTGTCAAGACAGATGAAAGCTACCATATGTATACATATATTTATATGCGCGTGTGCCATGTGACTATGTATATTTCCAAGTATAACAGTGCATGTGTGTTGACCTGAGTGTTTATATATACATCTACATTCAAATATAAAGTAGTATATATTGTGTGTTTGCGTTTGAATACGTTGTTATATGCTTGAATGTGTGTTGTATATATGTAAGTGTGTTCTTTTGTTTATGTGGGTTACGTCTTATGCGATATGTTGTTTTATGAGAGTTTAGCCATTGAATTGCAAAAAGCGCGTGGAACTAGACTCATTAAATTAGAAGTAATTAAGAATAACGGAGAAAAGTCTTGTCACTAACGAAATAGAAAAAAAAATATTTTGTATGATGGAAATATGTTTTCAATTGGATCTTGAGAAGTACATTTGACCAGATGAAGTGGACACTATAGAAGCATGTACGTACATATATAGCAATAATGTGTGTATAAATATACATACTATAAACACGTTCTGTTTATTCATCGAGCAAAGTTTTGTTTAATACAAGTGTTTTAGTTGATGTACGTCTAGGAAATAATCAACATACAACCATCATATATATATATACATATATATATATATATATATATATATATATATATATTAAATAATGTGATTTATAATTTAAAAATTTTTTAAAATTTTTAAAATTTAAAAATCAAAATTTAATTAAATTAAAAATCAGTTTCATAAGAAGGAACAACAACAAAGTCAATTATCTGTACGATCGTTTCGGAAATCCGTGCTTTTTATTTGTGGTATACATGAAGTCACGTAGAACAATTATACATAGTTTTTTTGGTAAGCACGGTCTCCTCATCAGCAAATTTAGGAGGATTTCTATTGAATTGAAAAGACACCAAAAATAAACCTAGCATTAAAAGTAAGGCAGATGAATCTGAAAAATTGAAGTAAAAGGTTTGGATTTAAAATTTATAAGAAAATTAATAAGAAAATTGGTATAGGTTAGAGATAGAAATGAGTAGAAAAAATATATATTTTTTTGAATTTACATAATAAATTTGATTTAAAAATATATAGATATATAATTACCTTTTGGTTTTTCTTTTTTTGAAATCGGGAACTGTATTTAAAGAAGTCATTTAGATGTTTGCTATAGCTTTTTATTTTATTGAATGATGAATTTTAAAAGGGCGACTCTCGTGCAGTAAATTGTTTCCGTTAGCGTATTTTAATTTAAAGACGTTACAGTTAATATCTATAGAGAGAGAGTATTCATTTTGCAAGTTATTAAGGGGAGATAATTGTCATGGCTTTATTTATTATTTGATTTACGAGTCTAAGGGCGGTAATTGGTTTAACTTAATTTATTTAAAAAAAAAAAATAATAAATAATCTATATTTACTAATGAGTAATTTTTAATGATTTAAGGTGGTTTGTATTTATTAAATTTAAACCAACGTTTATGATTACATGATAGAAGCTCATGTCTTGAATTTACTAGTTTGGTTGTGCTTTTTATATCTTCATATTTTAAAATTTTTAGGGTTTCTTTTGTACATAATGTACAAAATTTATCTCCTGGTTTATATGATTTGCAAGTCTCAATTATTTGCCATTTTAAGTTGAAAGAAATATTGCTATTTTTTAGTTGCCAAATATAGTTGGATAGACTAGTTTGGTTTGATAGAGAGTTATTTTTAAAAGAATGTTTGTGCGTTGAAAGTTTTATTGGGCCAGATGTGGAACCAATATATATTACCTCTTGATTATTATGATTATTTTCCGTTAGGTCTATTGTTGGATTATAATGTGGTGGGTTGGTTAATAATTGATCGGTAGATTGATTTAAGTTGGTGTTATTATTTAATCTGGTAGTTGAGTTATGGCTGTTGATAGGTTCTTGTATATTTGGAGTTTAAATAATTAGCTCTAATAATAATAAAATTAATAAACTACAAAATGCAACTATACAAAATACATCGGACTGTAACTGTAGAAGAAAAAATAAATGTCCCCTACAAGGCTCATGTAAAATTAAAAATGTTATCTATAGCTGCACAGTATCAAAAAAATATTTTTTTTTCTACTCATTTCTATCTCTAACCTATACCAATTTTCTTATTAATTTTCTTATAAATTTTAAATCCAAACCTTTTACTTCAATTTTTCAGATTCATCTGCCTTACTTTTAATGCTAGGTTTATTTTTGGTGTCTTTTCAATTCAATAGAAATCCTCCTAAATTTGCTGATGAGGAGACCGTGCTTACCAAAAATCTATGTATAATTGTTCTACGTGACTTCATGTATACCACAAATAAAAAGCACGGATTTCCGAAACGATCGTACAGATAATTGACTTTGTTGTTGTTCCTTCTTATGAAACTGATTTTTAATTTTAATAAATTTTGATTTTTAAATTTTTAAAAAAATTTTAAATTTTTAAATTATAAATCACATTATTTAATATTGAATTAGCTCTAGGACATTTAACTATCGAGCTTATTATATATCTAAATTATAACGAGCATTTCCTGTATTTTAATTAAACTAGTAATTTCACTATTACATTAAAATACACTTAGCTCTTTAGACTATTATTCTAATCTCCTTTAAATTATATATATATATATATATATATATATATATATATATATGTATATATATTGTTTTTAAAATATAATTATCCACGGACCCGTATTTCGTAGTCTACTGTTCATCAGAGTGGCTAAATCTAGCGAGATTCGAAATCGCGGGCCCGTGGTAAACTCTTACCACTTGTCCACCTGGCTGACTGTTTGGATATATCGCGATTTATGTAGATCTTATTTGTTTTTGCTTTTGCGATACGTTTTGAATGAATTAAATCATTTAAAAAAGTGCATTTTTACCTAAATGCAAGTTGGGAATAGGTAAAAATGCACTTTCATAATAATTGATAACATTTATACATATATACATATATATATATACGCTTTGAATGAATTCAATTATTACGAAAGTGCATTTTTACCTATTACCATCTATATATATATATATATATATATATATATATATATATATATATATATATATATATATATAATGTTGTTTTTGTTTTGGTTTTAGCGATATCTTTTGAATGAATTCAATTATTTACGAAAGTGAATTTTACCTAAATGCGAGTTGGGAATAATTTTCCCTTTTAACCAATTTGGTACCCCCACATGGGGAGCGGTATATATGTTATTTTTAAAATGTAATTATCCACTGACACGTGTTTCGTCGTCTACGACTAATCAGAGTGGCTGTATCTAAGGAGATTCGAAATTGGGACCCAACGGTAAGGAGCCTAAACCCTTACCCCTGGACCATCTCCCCAGCTGTCTATATATAAATATATGGATATATCGCGATTTACTTAGATGTTGTTTTTGTTTTGGTTTTAGCGATATGTTTTGAATGAATTCAATTAAATATCACCATTCTCCCCATGTTAAGAACGGCTTTCAGAATAAACACCCCCAATCTACCCATGTTAAAAATTGTGAAAATTAACCTTTTGTTTTTTTAATAAATTGTTAGTTGAAAGCACAGAATAGTGACAAAACATCATCCCCTCCCCTTGGTAAGAATAGCAAAAAAAAAAATAATAATGGTTTTCTTGGTAGAAACGTTTCTGTATTTCACCTAACAATTTCTGATGCTAATGAACTTACTAATCCGCGCTATTTTTTAAATCGAATTTCCAAGTTTAATTAAAGTTTTATGATATGTTAAGAATGGCTTTTTAAATAATAACGTTATTATTTCAGCACGGATCATTCTCTACATGAGTACCTTATTTTTTTTCAGCCATTCTTACCATAGAGAGGGGATGGTGTTTTGTAACTATTCTGTGCTTGTTTAACTAACAATTTATTATTAAAAAAAGATATTGTGTAATTATAAAAAAATAAAAAGATATTGTGAAAGTTGAATTCAACTTAAAAAACAAAAAAAAAACAATGTGAACAATGTTCAACATTGTAGCCGGACCTTATTTGGCAATAAGGTCACGTGAGTCGATTAATGGGTGCTAATGCACTTACTGATTCGCGCTATTTTTTTTAAATCGTATTTCCAAGCTTAATTTAACTTTTATGTTTTTTTAGTATTTTTTTTTAGATTAGGTCTACCTCCACAATTTTCTTTTAAATGACGACTTTTAAAGGTTTCCGACTATGCTGAATACAGAAATCGCATTAAAAATTTGCAGAAATAAGTACTTATCGAGATATAGATAGTTATTTTATGCATTGTATTCTTTGGCGGCCATCTTTGTTACGCGCGTAGATTTGTTTATGACGCGATCAAGCCTGTAAAAATGACGACTGCCAGAGATTACAATGCATTATACAAATTTTTAATAACTCGATAACTACTTATTTCTGCAAAAATTAAATGCGATTTCTGTATTCAGCATAGTCGAAAACCTACAGAAGTCGTCATCTAAAGGAAAATTGTGGAGGTGGACCTAATCTAAAATTTTACCGTTTTTTTTCATTCAATTGTAAGGTTAAAGTACAGAATAGGTACAAAACACCCTCTTCTCCCCAAGTTAAGAATGGCTTTTTAAATAATAACGTTATTATTTCAGCACGGATCAATAAGTGCACGAGTACCCAATTTCTTTAAAAGCATTCATATTTTCTTATATAAAAACAACTTCTGTAAAAAAAGAAAAAACGTGCACTTTCAATCTTTGTTAAAAAAATGTTTTCTTGAAAAAAAAAACAAAAAAATACGGTAAAAAAGCAAAGAACAAAACGTTAATCGGTATTCATGCAGAGAGTGATACGTGCTGAAATAATAACGTTATTATTTAAAAAGCCATTCTAAACATGGGGGGTTGTACCTTATCTGTACGTTAACCTTACAATTGAATAAAAAAAAACATATCATAAAACTTTAATTAAACGTGGAAATACGATTTAAAAAATAGCGCTGATCACTCTCTGCATTAGTACCGAAAGTACAATTTAGTTAGAAAACATCCTCCCTCCCCATGTTAAGAATGGATTTCTAAATAATGTTAATGCTTCAGTACTGTTCCTTGTCTGGTTAAGTTTAATTTTTGTTTATTAAATTGTTAGGTGAAAGTCCAGAATAGTAGCAAAACACCCTCTTCTCTCCATGTTAAGAATGGCTTTTTAAATAATAACGTTATCATTTCAGCACGGATCAATAAGTGCACGAGTACCCAATTTCTTTAAAAGATAACAAGCATTCATATTTTCTGATGTAAAAACAACTTCTGTAAAAAAAATGAAAAAACGTGTACTTTCAATTTTTGTTATAAAAGGTTTTCTTGAAAAGAAATACGGTAAAAAGCAAAGAACAAAACGTTAATCGGTATTCATGCAGAGAGTGATACGTGCTGAAATAATAACGTTATTATTTAAAAAGCCATTCTTTACATGGGGAGGGGGTTTTGTACCTATTCTGTACTTTAACATTACAATTGAATAAAAAAAACATATCATAAAACTTTAATTAAACGTGGAAATGCGATTTAAAAAATAGCGCAGATCACTCTCTGCATTAGCACCGAAAGTACAGAATAGTTAGAAAACATCCTCCCTCCCCATGTTAAGAATGGATTTCTAAATAATGTTAATGCTTCAGTACTGTTCCTTGTCTGGTTAAGTTTAACTTTTGTTTATTAAATTGTTAGGTGAATGTCCAGAATAGCTACAAAACACCCCTAATCCCATGTTAAGAATAGCTTTTTAAATAATAACGTCATTATTTCAGCGGGGTAGCTTCTCGGCATAAGTACCATGTTTTGTTTTTAAATTGTTAGTTGAACGGACAGAATTGTTACAAAATACCATCCCCATGTTAAGAATGTCTTTCTAAATAACATTATTTCAGCACGGTATTTTCTATGCATACGTACTATCTATTTTTGTTTATTAAATTGTTAGGTGAAAGTATAGAATAGATGCAAAACTCCCTCCCCATGTTAAGAATAGCTTTCTAAATAACGGTATTATTTCAGCACGGTACCTTCTCTGCATACGTACGATCTTTTGTTTATTAAATTGTTAGGTGAAAATATAAAATAGTTACAGAACACTCTCCCTTTCCCTTGTTAGCAATGGCTTTCTTAATAGCGTTATTTCAGTACGGTACCTTCTCTGCATAAGTACCATCTTTTGTTTATTGTTAGGTGAAAGTATAGAATAGTATAAAACGTCCTCCCCATGTTAAGAATGGCTTTCTAAATAAAGTTATTATTCTATTATTATATTATTATGGTACTTTCTCTGCATAAGTACCATGTTTTGTTTATTAAATTGTTAGTTGAAAGTACAGTACTGATGCAGAGAGTGATCCGTGTTGAAATAATAACGTTATTATTCAAAAAGCCATTCTTTACATGAGGAGGGGACGGTGTTTTGTACCTAATCTGTATTTTAACCTTACAATTGAATAAAAAAAACATATAATTAAACTTTAATTAAACCTGGAAATACGATTAAAAAAATAGCGCTGACCACTCTTTGCATTAGCACTAAATATTATTTAAGCAAGTTACCAATCCGTAAAAAAAACTGTACTCTTACCAACCAATCTTATATCGAAAAAATAAATAAATAACTCAAAAAGCAAGCGTCAAACTTCTATTTTTCCTTATATAATAAAGAAAAAATGTTTAAATTAAAAAAATTGGAAGATAAACAAATGATTTATGTTTTTATCTGTTTTTTTACTTATCGAGTAAACAGAAAATGAAAACTACTTCGTTTCGTCAATTCGTGGCTGTGAAATAAATCGAACCGGAAGTTCAGTTTTATCAACAAAACAGATTCGCACTAACGGTTACGAAAATATATTTATTTTATTTAATATTTTAATAATTCGCGAGGTAAATTTACTTTAATAACATAAAACATCCCTCGACTCTAAAGATGGGTTGCCTGAAAATTTCAAATAAATTGGTAATGTATAAATATGGTTTTATTCGCTTATACCGAACCAAGAATTATATATATATATATATATATATATATATATATATATATACAGTGATCACCACTTATCAAGGCCCGGAAGCCACTTAGGGATAAGGGTTATTACAAGTACATTACGTTAGTGTGGAGATTTGATGAATTGTTTACTTAAGGGGCGGTTCATTAGGAATTTGTTAACATTGGACTTGAAGACATCCAAGTTGTAGTCCGGTGGGAAGCAGGCAGAGGGAACAGAGTTCCACAGGCGTGCAGTTCTAAGAAAGCAGCTTTGTTCATGGAATCCGCGTTTTGATTTCGGCACAGATAAAGAGTGGGGGAAATTTTTCACAGTGGATTCAGCTAGACGGGTGTTTTTCGTGAAAGATTGGCGAGGGGGACCAGAGATTGAAGTTCAGATGAGCACCTGCCATGGAAATAACGCTAAAACAAGGATAGGCTCGCAACGTCTCTTCTGTGGGAGAGAGGTTGCAGGGTAGAGAAAAGGGCTTCCTCCACTAAACCATGAAGTCTATTTTGTAATCTGTCAAGGCAGGATAGGCTGTTTTTAGGAGCCCCTGCCCAGATATGGCAACAGTATTCCATCCTTGGACGTAATTGGCTTTTATATAGTTAGAGAATTTCATCAGTAGTGATATATATATATATGTATATATATATATATATATATATATATATATATATATATATATATATATATATATATATTATTTCTTGCTCAGGGTTTTTTGTTGTTTGTTTAAATCATTACAAATTGTTTCAATCAACAGGACAACAATATTATCCTGCCATGGAATTTCAATTTAGTCATTGAATTTTGTTCGTCTAATTACGATAAAAAAAAACACTAACACAAATATATAGAACAAAGATAAAGGGAAGAAATAAATGTTAATAAAGCGCTGGGAGGAATAGGAAATGATTTAGTCGTTCCCCTTTTACCGTCCCTATCAGAACAGTCGACCGCAAAGCACCTGTGAGGCGCACGTGCAGCATCACATTCTTTCGTTTTATTTCAAACTCTTAGTTTACATGCAATATGGATGGCCAATGAATCACTTCGCTTCATGTATATATCATGTCCTTCCATCAAAATCCGTCGAGAATATGCATATGAACTCGGGTTTAATATCTTTAGTGCAAAACAAGACAACAACAATTTTATCTAAATATATTGGTTGACAAGTTATTATTATTAACAACCTTTCAAGCTATACGTAAAATAGCACTTGTTACATAAACATTCAGTTATTCAATTATTTTAATCATATTAAAGTAAGACCTTTTGTTGAGGCCATCGGTCACGTGCATGTGTACGTGTGCAAGTATGCATGTGTGCATGTGAGCATGTGTGCGTGCGGATAATTGTTCACTTGCCTATTCAATCATTCACAATTGTATTTTTAGTAACAGTTACGACCGAATACCTAGTGTTTTTTTCCTTTACGCCAGCGACCTTTGTTGACAATTCTAATATGAATTATGAGAGCCTTAACGTATTTGTATCTCTAGATGTACAATATTACTATTATTAATATAGATCCATGTTTATTACTGTATATAGTGCTAAGTAAAATTCAGTTGTAAGTTACATTTTGCTAGAGGTTGAACCTTTACTCCGCAATTGCGAATGCCTTCTATCCAGTCTTGGCTGACGGAACGAGAGCATGTTACCCTCGTGAATTAAATAAAAATTTCTATTTGAAATTTCGTGCAGATTCTCAAGTTCGACAGAAAAATCCCCGAGTTCGGTAGAAAGATTCCCGAGTTCAACAAGATACACCTGGAGAAGGTCGAGGGTTACATCGACTGAAATATTGTGAGAATAACACTCAAGATAAGAAGAGTAGTCCAAGAGATGCAAGAGGAGTCGAAGAGATGCAAATAATAAACGATTTTACTTTTTTGCAGGAGGAATCGCCTCAGTCTTTTTGAATCTCAGAAAAAATAAGCGACTAACAAGGTAGGTTTATTAACTTTCATGCACAGCACAAGATTTTGATTCATTTCATAACTATTTACAAAACCTTCTCACTTATAAGACTATCGAATGGGGGGGGGCTTTTCCCCGGTCATAAAATACGCTTAAATATGATATTTTAATGTGTCCAGATTTCGTATATATTATTTCAAAAATGAAGAAAAAGTATTTGGGTGCCATCAGCTAGAATTGAAACCGAAGGAAAAATTGAGCATTCAAAGCTGGTGACGTTACCACTCTACCAACGAGACCTGCATATGAACTGATTAAAAATTAAAAATAAACTAAGATTAATGTACAAAATGTATAACAATTTTTTCCATTTTTGACATAAAATCGATTTTAAGCGGCTAAAGACCCAAAAAGAACATTCCGTAAGAAATCCAATCATTGGAGGCCCCTTACGCTACTATATGACTTTTAGTTCCGGAGGATATAGAGTTTACAAATATGAAAACCGACAGACAGACATATAGCTTTTTATATATTAGATTGTTATTTATACGTTTTGTATTATTCAGAAATAAACTTTTATCTTATTCCCCATTGCCTCCATTTATATAATACAAAACATATTTTCAGATCATCATATTGTATGAATCCGAAGATTTTATTTTTTTTTTTTTTTCATTATTTTTCTAGTGAAAATTTCACCTTGAAAAAACATTAACAGGAAGAAACACGTGAATATAACTAACATCCTAAGTGAAAGTGATTGTTGCTTAATAAACATAGAACACACAGGTCGTCAGTCAGTGTTGTTAACCACTTAATTACCGCCAATGCTTGTACAGTGATTAAACGCAAAACTGGGAGGTTTTTCGACTTATCTTTCTATACATCTCGCTCTGTCTATTCCCCTTCTCTCAACATGTCTTATCTCATTAACCTTTCCTCATGTCAGATGCGTTTAATGGGCTAACAATTAACCAAACAAGATTATTAACGTTATAATAGTTTATCTATGTCCTCATTAAGGGGGAGGTTTGACACAAGATCAGCCATTTTTAAAACCAGCGTACCAAGATAAGCGCGCTGTTCCATATAAAATGCCTGAGCATTCCTCCAAACGCAATCTTAAGTCGTTAAGAAAAACACTAATCCCTTCTTAAAAAAAAGTAAAGCCTGGAACAGTGGATCTTCTAGTACTTACCTCAACAACCGCGCTATCGTCGGATTGGTTGTCAAGGACGTATCCCCGAATGTATGCACAGCTACTTAAGTTGTGCCAGAAAAGTATTATCTTAAATTCTCTTGCGGAGACTTGTAGAGCAACTAGGTAAATATAATTAGGTACAGAGGAAGGATCTTTATAAAAGTCTAGACAGTTCACAAAACGAAGTTTGAAATCTAGTAGGATTTTTTTCTTTTTTTTTTTTGCTTTCTACAACTCACTTCATATTCTAGGTACTTATGCAGTTTAGAACACGTGCTATTTTTAAATAGGATTTCCAAATTAAATTTTAATTTTTACGGTACACTTTTAAAATTAAATTGTTAGAATAGTTAACATAGTCACCCTGCCTATGTTAAGAATTGTTTCATACATAACTGTACCCTCCACGCGTTGCTGTGGCTCAGTTTGTCTAAGTGGAATACAAACGCAAAAAAAAGGCGGAATGTATTTTTCTTATGTTTATGTTGTCAATACTTGTGGATACCTTAGGTTTACAGTGGTGGAAACATGAGGGTTTAATTTTAGTATAGACATGTATATTGTAGAAAAAGAATTTTAGCCGGTTTGATTTCTTGTGTGTAAGTAAAATGTATTATCAATAATAATTCGTTTTGAAATAAATGTAAAGGAAACTTTTTTAAAGAATAATATAACAGTAATTGGAGATCGCTGACATTAGCTAAGGAAGATAGAACGTAGGATGGAAACTGTTTTTATTTTTTTAATCAAATAAATATGTTTATGTTTACATATCTATTTTCATGAAAAAATAATGCTGAAATATTAATGTTCAAGTGTAACCAGCCGTATTTAATGAATAAACATGTCTCAGTAATGAAAATATACCAACAGTAATGCAAGATGATAAGGTATAAAATAATAAAGTTTTTCGAAGAAATTGTGAAATTAAGTTATTTTCCATGTCTTTGCGGCAGCCATGATCATTTTATTTTTTATTTTTTTGTTGAATCATCGATAATTAGGTAGGTAACATTACTTATTGGGTAATATCCAAGATCAGTGCTCGAAAAAAAATAAAGCTACCGGAAGTTAATAGGATTGATTATGTAACGCAAAAAGCTACCGGAAGTTAATAGGGTTGATTATGTAACGCAAACGAACAGAACGGAGTGACGGAGCGAAGACACACAAAACAAAACTATATATTTATTAAAAAAAAATAAATACTTTAATTTTAAGACTTCTTGTATTATTACAACCCCGCCCCCTCCAAAAAAAAAACTTATTGCATTATCAAATAATAAAACAAATATTTTAATAAAAATAATTTAGTTTCAGCACGAATATAATAATGTAACAAATTATTTGATCTAATAATGTAAGATTTTATAATAGTACGAGAAGTGTGTTATTTGTTTTAGTTTCGTGAATTCTACGAGAATTTCTTAAACTATAGTAATAATGAAAACCTAGCAGATATGGTTTTGGTACCTCAGCATAAGTATAAATACAATAAATACTGAATCCAAGATATAGGGGAAATACCCATGCAAACGGAAGCGTACACACGCACACAGAAACGAAATGTATATGAATCGGATAGCTACTAAATTCAAATATAGACCAAATAATGAAAAATGCAAATATACTCCATATATATATATATATATATATATATATATATATATATATATATATATATATATATAAGTTGAAATATAATAAATAAAAAATAAATATATACTGTACACGCGACAGCTCAGCCGAACGCACGCAGCCACGAACTGTAACAGAACTGGATTGGTAAAACCGTGTAAACAAAGTGAGGGGGGGGAGAACGTAAATATTAGTGTTGGGATGATAATCGGAATCGGAAAAATCGGTATCGGTATCGAAAAAATTTGAGCCTATTTTCCGATGCCAAAACGGATTCCTAAAAACATCTTTCTTTATTTGATTTTGGTTTAAGAAACATCTTCCACCACTGATAGTAATAATAAAATGAAAAATATTTATTAATTTCAGCTTTCAGTATGACTAAAATCTCTAGATCATCCCCTCAAAAGTGTGTGTTTTACGTTTGAAAAAAATATAGGCATATTTAACATGTATTTTTACGATAATCGTGACAAAATAACACTTTTATATTTAAATATTTAAAGATCTATAAATAATCGGAATCTGTAATTGTATCGGAATCGGGAATTAAGTACGGAATCAGTAATTGTATCGGAATGAGGAAAAATATTGGAATCGTCCCATCACTAGTAAATATACTCAAAGTATATGTGTGTGGGGGGTGTTTGTGTGTGAATGTATTTATAGTTAGTCGAAGAAGTGGCAATTTAGTAATGTATATGTGCATGTAATATGTTTCCCAATGTATTTAACAACGGCAGATGTGGTTTTTAAATCAGGATAGGCAGAGGAAAGAAGATGTCGCGTAGAGAGCCCATGTTTTAATGTTGGGTAAACGTTCGTTTATGTGGAATATCTCCATTCCAGAATAAGGAAATAGGCATGTCGCAGCCAGTCGCAGTGGGATAACTTTGCCAAGGGAGAATTTATTGTTTTGGGATCGGAAATTTGTAAGATTATATTATGTCTATGTAGCTGATAGCAAGTTAAGGGCGGTGTAATCATAGTAGCGTTGGAAAATGTAGAATTGGTCCCGGTCTTAACTAGTAGCGGTGTTAGGACAAAATAATTAGGAAGACAAATATAAACTCCTTCCTCTGTAGATGTGGTCATTGTGATGGTGTTGTTCATCGGATGTAATTTAGGATTTTATTATCTCGAGTGAATGTGCCAGAAATAGTTTTCGTAAGCTACATAAGATAATGGCTATCATGATAGATCTATTGAATTCGTATGTGGTATCTCTTGTTGAAAACCTACGGCACTTTGGTTCAGAGGGGAATTTCTGCAATCAAAATATTATATAGGAGAGAAGATAACCTTATTATGAGGGACGTAAAAAAATAATGCCTCCTATAGTTCATTCTGCCCGATTAGCACAGAGATGATTGAACATTTTATCGTGATGATGTTAGGCCTTATGCATTTATGATCTAAAATTACATATTTCAGTTGCAGATATGACGGCAAGAGAGTCTAAGAAAGCAACCCCTGTCATTGACGTGTGTCAGAAGCAGAGATGCATAATTGAGTTTCTAACAAACCGGCATTGAGAATGGTGGTGACTATGTAAAAGATAAATTCAGGAGCACAAAATGTCACTCGCTTCAATGGTACAACTCCCATTTTTCGTAGCAATTAAACTTTTGGAATTATAAAAAATGGAAGTATTTAATTTATCTAACGGAAAAAAAACTTCTTCCTCCGTGTGCACAGCTGGAGGTTGAACCTTTTGTTTTTTTCTTTTTTTTTTGTTTTGTTTATGAAAAGGGGTCACCATTTATCAAGGCCCGATGGTTACTGGAGAATAAGGATTAATGAGTGTACAGTGGTTACCGGAACAACAGTGTAGAAATCGTTCGTGTGTAGAAATCGGATATAATTTAATTATTTAAGGCTCAAAAAGAATTTATTCACATTGGACCTGAAGACGAACTTATTGTAGTCAGTTGGAGAGAGTTTTACAGGTGAGCAGTAAATAAGCTTTGTTCATTGAATCTACGTTTAGATTTAGACACAGGCAGAAAGTGGTGATATATATATATATGTGTGTGTGTGTGTGTGTGTGTGTGTGTGTGTGTGTGTGTGTGTGTGTGTGTCCTGCTCTCTGACAGGTGTTCTAACTCCGGCAGGTGTGAGGATCAAGTACTTTACTTTTCAGCAGCGACAGTATCAGTTTCAACAGCTTCACCAAATCGTTACTTTTATGACTGAGGAATCAGCACTATTAGATATTGACTTGACAATACTGGTCGATTATTATTCCAAAAAACACATTACAAAAACAAAACACTTATATTTTGAAACATGTGTATTTACAGCGTGTAATGCTTAGTCGGGAATTTAAGCAGAAATTAAATAGAAATAGTTGGTTTAAGAAATTTTGAGTTGATTAGAATTTTGTTAGTTTAAGTAAGCAAAATTGTAGCTGAGATGAATGACACGTAATTTCATCTGTTTGGCTGACGTAATAGTTAGTTAATATAATATAATAGATTGTTTATATTGAATTTGAAAACGACCATGTTGTAGTCAGCTTCGATGCCTCTCTGCGATATTGTGCTCCACAGGCGGACATTGCTAAAAAATAAATTTTGCTCAGGGTAGTTACGTTTAGATGGTAGCTAGGTCGATAAGTACACAGAGAAAGACAAAAAGAGAGAGAGAGAGCGAGAGCGAGAGAGAGAGAGAGATAAAGAGAAGGAAGCCATTGATACTGGTGTTATAGCTAGATGAATTTTTGCAAATTTTTACAGATGAGGGTCAAAGATTGTGTAACATTTCCCACACTGTTTATCTGTGCCTAAACCTTAATGCAGATTCCATGAACAAAGTTTCTTTCTAAGAACTGCACGCCTGTGCAACTCTCTTCCGATTGCCTACTTTCCAGCTGACTACAATCTGATTGTCTTCAAGTCCAACGTAAAGAAGTTCTTGATGAACGCTCGCCCTAAGTAATCCAATTTACAAAATTCCCACTACTTATGTTTACTACGCTATAATCACATTGACTAATGTATACCCATTAACCCTTATCTCGAGTGGCCTCCGCGCCTTGATAAATGGTGATTCCTGTGTAAAAAAAAAAGAGCAGTGCGAAAGCATGCGAAGTGACGACACCGGTTGTGGAGGAAAAAATAACTATAAAAAAAAGAGAAAGCTCTCAACAGAGACGAAATAACGTTCGAAATCTCCTGAGGGACGTGGAGAACGTTCTACCTCATATGGGTGACGTCACAGCTGTAACGACGAAGAAATAAATGCCGTTGTACAAACCAAAAAGCGAGTCGGAATTATTTCCTGCTCTTTTACCCGCTTTGCGACTGAGGCTACAACGTGTATACAAGTGTACAAAGTAGCAATATAAGCTCAGTCGAGCACCTGGCACGAAAACAACGAATAGAGAAAGACATACGGTACCTATTTACAATGCCTCCCCACGGGACAGAGTTAGACACTAGGGTCTTTTTTTAACGTGGAGAAAAGGTACAAAAATAAAAATTGTCTCAGTTGTGAAGGATTTCTCCTCCACTGAAAGAGAACGAGAAATGGAAGTGCCACATCTGAAGAACAGACACTGCACTTTTATCTTGGCCAAAAGGCCAAGAAATTTACTGTATGTTATTATATTTTTAGTCGCGTGCAAGCGACTCTATAAGTCACTCCGTCCGTCGGTCTGTCGGGCTCTCCGTAACACTTTTGTGCTTGGCTTTTTTGGTTAAGATCAAAGGTCTGTTGTTAATATATGCTGTTCTTAGATTTTTAAACTTTTCTTGACCTTTTGGACAAGATCAAAGCGTTGTATCTGTTCTTACTACATGCTGTAATTGCGATATAAAGTGGGGGATCACTTTTCTCTATGAATTTAATGTAAAATGATCACCCACTTTACAACCAGTCAGTCTCAAAGCCATTCCAGTCATTCTTCAGATCATTCAAGTTGTTTTTGAAGGATTGCAGCTATTTTTTTAAACATTCAAGTCATTCTTAAGGTCATTCAATTCATCCTTAAGTTCATTAAAGTCATTCTAAGTCATTTACTTTTTATTTATTTAATTCATTTCAGCCCATTTTTCGGTCATTTTAGTTTATCTTTAAGAATTTACGCATTTATTCACTACACGATAGCACGCGACTAATGGCTATCGGCCTTGTTTACACGCTCTACTGTTTTATTGTTTCTTTATACATCAGAAGCGAAAAATGGAAACTAAAAGAATTGAAGAGATTCAAAGGTATTTAAGTTTTCACGTTGTGTTAATCTGATAAACGTTTGGATGCGTAGAATCTGTCAGGTTGAGGTGGTTCGTTTCTGCCACAAGGCACTGAAAATTAGCATCCCGATTTTATTTATTTATTTATTTGTTAGCGACGAAATTCAGGATGTGTGTACGAGGGGGGCGGTAGAAACAAGAAAGCAAAAATCAGTATCACCGAATACCTGTTAGGTGGCGGGTGGCGGCGTCGGCTATGCGAAAGTACGATAACAAATTGAATGAGTTAGGAAAAGCAGGTGTAAAAAATTGGAAACGCGCGTATGACTATCGAAAAGCGAGAAAAAATATCAGTTTAGAAAACGCTTAGAAATAATAAAGCTTTTAGCATTTGTAAAACTTCATTTTCATATTCTTCATCTTCATCTATTTCTACCTCTTCTCGACATCATAAGCTTTCAATCATTAATTTATTTTATTTCCTTATTCGTCTTTATTTTCATCCGCATTTACTTATGTTTCTATCCGTTTCTTCTTTAACTTATTTTATGATTAGTGGGGAACACTCAGTGTTGCCTGGTCGTAAAATGCGCTTAAATATATTTTAATTTATGCAGATTTCGTATTTATTATTACAGAGACATTTCTCTTTTGAGTATTATATAAGATGAGCCAAAAAGAGGAAATATTTACCGAAGTATGAGAGGCAAACTTCAAAGATTATCAATCAAGAAGGAGAACAGTTTGAGCACTTGCATTGATAAATAATATTTAATTGTCTTATTGCATATAGTTTTCCGTATACGTGATCTGTGAATAAATATTTTTTGCTACCAATCTATCTTTGGTTCACCATATATATATATATATATATATATATATATATATATATATATATATATATATATATATATATATATATATACTCACTGTACCCGGCCACGCGTTGCTGTGGCTCAGTTTGTTAAAATGGAACACATGTGAAAGTAGAGAAAAGTTTTATTCTTTTTTTCAAGAGAATGTACAAATTATTTATTTTTTTAACAGATGTTAAGAAAAAAAAACAGAAAAATACTTCCATCATTAATTATGCAAAAAAATAAATAAAATGTTGATTTAGTGTTTCAATATGCTTATAAATTACGATAAAACTTGCTGAGTATGCACTGTTTTAAGGTTGTTGTAAAAATGGAACGGAAACTTAAATTTCGCTTCATTTTAATCTTTCTTAATTTTTTAATTGTGCCCCCCTTCAAACGAATATAATCAAAACAGTAACATTCAATAATTGTACTTTATGTATATAAAACACAAAATATACATTAAAAATTTTTTTTTTAACTTAATAACGAAAGGGAAATAATTCCATTTTTAAACGAGAAAGTCAGTTTGATATATCTTTTTGTTATTTTTTACATAAGTCCAGCTTACCATTCACATTGGAAATATCGCCATTTATAGGTTGTCGGGTACGTTTACAATGAATAAACACTCCAATCTAGTAAATGTATCAGAATTTTTGTAGGAATTTTTTACACCCCTATCACGAAACTGCGAGTAAAATATAAAAATCTCGTAATTTCTCTTTTAAAAGTGGGTTGTTTATTTTCTTTATGGATTATAATTCCAAAATAAACTATTAAAGTTGTTTTAAAAGTAATAGAAATATTTTTTTTAAAAAACAGTAATGAATTTTACGAACTAAATATTTTTCAATTTTTAAACTTTAAAAATCTATCAAAATTTTTCTATTGATTCTATTTTTACGATATTTTCAGGGTCAATGTGAAATTTTATGTTCTTTTCAATAAACTGAAGAACGTTTTTTTTTAATTCACGCTCTTCCCCATTTTCAAGTGTCTAGTAAAAAGTAAATAATTAATTTACACACCAATGTTTTATGTATCACAAATTGAAGAAAAAAGGTCAATAAGTAATATATTCAAATTTAAAACAAAAAAGTAGTGTTTTTTAGAAATCTACCTGTAAAGTTCGAAGTTTAAAACCTGTTTTATTAAACCACGTTGTTTGTTTTTTCTTTTGTTTTTTTTATGAAACCTTGATACTTGCTCCTTTAATTGAAAAAAAAATTAGGGCTTGAATTACATTTTTCGAGTAGTTATAAGCTTGGAAAGACAGGGGGTAGAATAATCTACGCCTCCCATTTTGAAATGTCTATTAAAAAGTAAATAATTTATTCACCAAAGTGTTATATATCACAAATTGAAGAGAAAAGGTCAATGAATAATATATTCAAATTTAAAACAAAAAAGTAGTGTTTTTTAGAAATTTACCTGTAAAGTCCGAAGTTAAAACCTTTTTTTTAAACATGTTTTTTTTTGTTTTGTTTTTTTAATAAAACCTTGGTCCTTGCTCCTTTAATTGGAAAAAAATAGGGCTTGAGTTACATTTTTCGAGGAGTTATAAGCTTGGAATGACGGGGTGGAATTATTCACTATTTTTCACGAAATTTCTTACACACCTACCAATCTACCCATGTTAAGAACGGCTTTCGGAATAGACACCCTTAACCTTGCCAGAATACCCGAAAAGCTATAAAGTTGACGTGTCGAATATGAACGATGAGTTGGACGCAATGTAAAAATGTACCGAATTTAACAGGGAACGAAATTCAAATTTCCGTTCCATTTTTACAACCGTAAAGCAGAGCATTCTATGCAAATTTTACCTAACTTACTGTATTAATGCTATTTTTTAAGCAAGAAAAAAAAGGTAAATATCCAGATACGCTACTACAGAACACCGACCAATTTAATTTGTTTTTTTACATGTAATTGAGGTCGCTGACAGCGAATCTGATAGTCAAACTTGGGGCAAATTTACCGTTTCCATGGTATTTACCCCTGAACCCACGAACTTCTTTCCACCATTTTGCAGCTTCCGTTTATGCTACGCGCATGCACGCTGTAGCATAAACGACGGCTTCACCAAGCAAACTACGTTGGGGGGGGAGGGGATTTTTTTTTCCAGGACATAGAATTTTCTAATTTTCAAAAATACATTATAGCGCTTTTTGGGTGGAAAATTTAAAATTAGCTGAAAAAGAAATAAAATAAAAAAAGGAAAGTACACCAAGTTGGAGTAGGGGGGTAATTTATCTGTTTTTTTGTTTAATTTTTTTACCTGGAACATAGAATTTTCAAATTTTCCGTAAGTAACGCACCGATATTTACCAATTAGAACACCATTTAACATTTTCCGAGGATTTTACTTTGTACATTGGGGCGTGAGCGGGGGGGGCGGATGTGATGTTGGGGCGCGTGCGCCCCCCCCCCCAACATCACATCCCCCCAAACAAATTAGAGTGGTCGGTGTTCTGTAGTAGCGTATCTGGATATTTACCAAACAAAATATTTAAGTTTGGCTATAAATTCCTAAACTCATTTCACCCTAAATAATTTAGCTGATTGAAATAGGAATCTAATTGAATCTTTAATTTCCTGAATAGTATGCGAGAATTCATTTTTCTTCGAGTTATATCGAATTCATTAATACGGACTTTAGGGGCTTTTTTCGTAATGGTACTGTAAAAATTATTTTTTTATTGTTACAAATTACGATGCTTTAAAAAAAGCAAAAATAAATGCTTGCGTTTTTTATTTACTACTGAAAACCATAACTTTAGTAAAGGTATTTTTTGTTTAAACAAAATAAAAACATTTTGCCTAAGAGTTAAGTAAAAATAATTAGTTCATTATATTCTGCGATCATTATTTGAAAAATACTGCACTTTTCATTAAAATTCGTTAATTTCCTGATTTTTGGTGAATTTTTAAGTAAAGGGGGGAGTCAAAATGTGTATACACTTTGGGCGTCGGCATTCATTTTGCAACCACGTGTGGTTAATTTAAATTAAATTTCAATCACATGGTTACATTATCAATAATCATGCAATTAAACCCATTGAAAATTTACCGATATTGTAAACACATTCTGTTTACATTAAGCCTGTAGTGTTGTTTTTAGTGATGCAATATTGTCAACTGAGATTTTAAAAAAACCTGCGAGATCAGGAGAATCCTACAATAAAAAAATTATAAATATAGTATATTCAATATATAAAATATTCCGTGTTTTCTCACTATATGTTTCTGGAATTATATTGAAGCGGTTAGCTCCCCAGAAGGCTTACATATTTTATCAGCTAGTTTTGCCTGTTTTTTTTCAGAGAGGGTATTTTTTTTTTTGCAGGAAACAAATCATAAACTCAAACTTTTTATAATAAAAGTTAAATTGAAATATACTGCAAATCACAATAATGGTGCAACATATTTTGAAATTAGAAAAATAAAAAAACAAAACAATTTGTTTTAGCATAGCAAGCGACAAACTTCTTTTTGGCCTTATATAATAAAGAAAAGATGTGTAACTTAAAAAATTTGGAAGATAAACAAATGAATTATGTTTTTTTTTGTTTTGTTTTTTTACTTATCGAGTTAACAGAAAATGAAATCTTTCGTCAATTCGTGGCTGTGAAATGAATCGAACCGGAAGTTCAGTTTTATCAACAGAACAGATTCGCAGTAACGGTTAAAAATATATTTATTTTATTTAATATTTTAATAATTCGCGAGGTAAATTTATTTTAATAACATAAAAACATACATCGACTCTAAAGATGGGTTGTCTAAAAAGTTCAAATAAATTGGTAACGTAGAAATATGGTTTTATTCACTTGTAGCGAACCGAATTTACATTTATATATATATATATATATATATACATACATATATATATATATATATATATATATATATATATATATATATATATATATGGGACTTATTTCCAAAGTTATAAAAATAACTTGAGTACCATCAGCTATAATCGAAACCAAAACATTTAGCCCTCAACTGGATTCACTACCGTTTGAGCTATCGACGGCCAGAAAAAAAGACTTTAAATTCAAGCACTTATAATATGAATGATATTGTGTATGCGCAAAAGTCAAAAATATGTCGGCAAATTGGAATAAATATTTTGCATTTCAACTTTTCGACATAGTTTTGGACATATTATTCATCCATCGAAACAAAGATTTTACTCGTTATAAACAATCGTTAGTGTATGATTATTATTTGCCGTTAATTTCAATGTTCTGTGACCAGTAGTTTAAGAGTTGCTCGATCAAATATTTTCATACAGACACACGCTCATACATACATCTACTGTTTTATTTATATAGATTATTTTTGTTATTATTTAGCAGTATCATTAGCAGTAGTAGTAGTAGTAGTAGTAGTAGTAGTAGTAGTAGTAATATAGGGATCGAGGAGAAGGGAAAGGATTACCCAATGTATTCTAATATTTGTACTCCTCCACTACATTTTTACGTATCGATATGTGTCATAGATGTATAATCGTAAATAATAATGTCATAGATATATAATCGTAAATAATAATGCCATATATATATATATATATAATCGTAAATAATTATCTCATAGCTGTATAATCGTAAATAATAATGTCATAGATGTATAATCGTAAATAATTATGTCATAGATGTGTAATCTTAAATAATAATCGCATAGATGTATAATCGTAAATAATACTGCCATAGATGTATAATGTGAATAATTATCTCATAGATATATAATCGTAAATAATAATGCCATAGATATATAATCGTAAATAATTATCTCATAGCTGTATAATCGTAAATAATAATGTCATAGATATATAATTGTAAATAATAATGTCATAGATATATAATTGTAAATAATAATGTCATAGATATATAATCGTAAATAATAATGTCATAGATATATAATTGTAAATAATAATGTCATAGATATATAATCGTAAATAATAATGTCATAGATATATAATCGTAAATAATAATGTCATTAATATATATTCGTAAATAATTATCTCATAGCTGTATAATCGTAAATAATAATGTCATAGATATATAATTGTAAATAATAATGTCATAGATATATAATTGTAAATAATAATGTCATAGATATATAATCGTAAATAATAATGTCATAGATATATAATTGTAAATAATAATGTCATAGATATATAATTGTAAATAATAATGTCATAGATATATAATCGTAAATAATAATGTCATAGATATATAATTGTAAATAATAATGTCATAGATATATAATCGTAAATAATAATGTCATAGATATATAATCGTAAATAATAATGTCATTAATATATAATCGTAAATAATTATCTCATAGCTGTATAATCGTAAATAATAATGTCATAGATATATAATTGTAAATAATAATGTCATAGATATATAATTGTAAATAATAATGTCATAGATATATAATCGTAAATAATAATGTCATAGATATATAATTGTAAATAATAATGTCATAGATATATAATTGTAAATAATAATGTCATAGATATATAATCGTAAATAATAATGTCATAGATATATAATTGTAAATAATAATGTCATAGATATATAATCGTAAATAATAATGTCATAGATATATAATCGTAAATAATAATGTCATTAATATATAATCGTAAATAATTATCTCATAGCTGTATAATCGTAAATAATAATGTCATAGATATATAATTGTAAATAATAATGTCATAGATATATAATTGTAAATAATAATGTCATAGATATATAATCGTAAATAATAATGTCATAGATATATAATTGTAAATAATAATGTCATAGATATATAATTGTAAATAATAATGTCATAGATATATAATCGTAAATAATAATGTCATAGATATATAATTGTAAATAATAATGTCATAGATATATAATCGTAAATAATAATGTCATAGATATATAATCGTAAATAATAATGTCATAGATATATAATTGTAAATAATAATGTCATAGATATATAATCGTAAATAATAATAATGTCATAAATATATAATCGTAAATGTATGAGGGCATTCCAAAAGTAATGCCTTCTATTTTTATTAACAATGAATATAATTGTTGGATATGTGTCTAGTTTGTTTAAAGTTAAAAGATTGATCATAGTGTAACATATGAGAAAATAGTGCATTTAGAGAATTGTTATGAAATCGCTCTTTCATGTTCACTAAGTTTTCCGCGAGTCTGCTGAGGTTTACAAGCTTCTTTTCACGTCAAAATAAAACATCTTTTAAATTCTAACGATTATGTGTCATTTGAAAAAAAAATCCATGTCATAAATGCATTTCATATTTTAAATTCTAACGGTTATGTTCCATTCAAAAATCAACCAGATATTATTTTGACGTCATAAACGCAAATATTTTCAAATAGTGTACTTGAATTTGATTTCTTTAAACTTTTCATCACGAAATAATAACGAAATGTCGAGGAATATACAAATAATTATGAGATTTCCTTTTTCATTTATATATATGTGTTGATTATTGAAAATAATTTTGAAATTGTAAGGTCTTGCCCCTTAATATTGTTTCTATTAATGTACAAAATTAATAGAAACATTTGTTTCAATTAGTTTATATTCTCAACTGGCTCAACTCAATAAGTTTCTGGATTTTGTATCCAAATATATGTGTAAATAATACATGAATTTAAAAGAATTATTTTAAGTAATGTAGAATGAAAAACTATATAAAACAACATATCAATTATATTGCATTATAAGAGAAATGTTGCTTTATTTGGAACATGTTTTCATTCAAAATGTTCAGAACAGTCAACATTTAATGTACATTTTCGTGAATCGGGAAACTCCTGTTTGTGCTTTTCAGCAACTTGCAACAAGTACTGATTTTGGTTTTCTTAGCTGCTAATTGATGAGTTAGAATCTCTGATAAGGGCGAGTTCACGTTCTGCTGCGTCATAAATAAACAAATACATATTTACTTCTCATGCCATTTGATTGTGCTTCCTTTTCTAGTTACTTTCTTCTTTTGCTGTGCCATTTTTTTTTTACTTCAAGTTGCTTCCAGTGGTCTTTTCTTGTTCTTTGTCCTTATATTTTGATGTGTCTTTTTTGTTTATCATGTGGTTTTTTATTGTAATTGTTTCAACTATTTTTTTTTACTTTTATTTTTTTATTTTTTTCATTCTCACGTTTTGTTTGATTTTTTTACCATTTTCCATTATTATTTGATCTTTTTAATCATTTTCATCTTTTTTGTTTCTTTACTGTGCCATTTTAATCATTTTCATCTTTTTTGTTTCTTTACTGTGCCATTTTAATAATTTTCATCTTTTTTTTGTTTCTTTACTGTGCCATTTTAATCATTTTCATCTTTTTTTGTTTCTTTACTGTGCCATTTTAATCATTTTCATCTTTTTTTGTTTCTTTACTGTGCAATTTTAATCATTTTCATCTTTTTTGTTTCTCTACTGTGCCATTTTAATCATTTTCATCTTTTTTGTTTCTTTACTGTGCTATTTTAATCATTTTCATCTTTTTTGTTTCTTTACTGTGCCATTTTAATCATTTTCATCTTTTTTGTTTCTTTACTGTGCCATTTAATCATTTTCATCTTTTTGTTTCTTTACTGTGCCATTTTAATAATTTTCATTTTTTTTCTTTACTGTGCCATTTTAATCATTTTCATCTTTTTTGTTTCTTTACTGTGCCATTTTAATCATTTTCATCTTTTTTGTTTCTTTACTGTGCCATTTTCTTCTTCTTCTTTCTTTTTCTTCTTCGTTTACTTCTTCTTATTATTATTATCATTATTTAATTATTATTATTTTATTATTATTATCATTATTTTATTATTATTATTATTATTATTATTATCATTATTATTATTTGATCTTTTCGCCTTATTTCCTTTATTTTTTGTGTTATATTCTCATATTCTTTCTTTAACCCGTTTTCTAAGTTTTAAAGTGTTAATCTCATTTTGTTTTCTTGTGTGACATTTGATTTTTCTTCTTTTCTTCTTACTCCTCGTTTTTATTCAATGTTTTTCACTTTCATTTTTCTTTTGGTTTCTTCAGCTTGTACATTTTTTTTTCATTTTTTTTCTTCTTCTCCTTTATTCCACTCTTTTTACTGTACTGCATTGTCCTATCTTTCATTTCTTGTTCCTTCTTTTTCTTCCTTTTTCTCTTATTCTCCCCTCTACACACTCGTCATCGTTTTCCGTTTACTGTTTTTCATTTTTTGTGTTGTTTTTGTGCCTTTTGTATATTCCTCATTTCTTATTTATTTTACTTTCTGTGTCGATTATGTTAATTTATCTACTTCTTTTTACTTCATCTTCTTCTTATTTTGCGTCTATTACATCTTCGTATTTTTCTTTTTCTTGTTCTGCGTAATTTTCATCTTTTTTTTTTTACTCTTTCTGCCCTTTTTTTATTCCTCTTTCCCCTCTTCGTCTTCTTTCTCCTATATCCCATCTTTTTCTCCTTCGTCTTCTCTTTCTTCTTTTTCTTTTTTCCTCCGTCTTTCTATTTTCTTTATACACCCTTTTATCATGCTCATTTTTTTCTTTTTATACACATCTATTATCATTCTCGTTTCCATAATATATTTAAATTAACTCTCGCTCCTTCTCATCCTGCTTGTATTTGCTTGTGCCTCAATGAATGACCAGACAATGCTTACCACCATTCTGAAGATACACAACTTTGTCGACAGATTACCACGTTTCCCTTGGATCCTTCTCCTCTTCATATAACTTCTCCCGACCTTCCCCTCTTCCGTACCACTGCCTCCATCCCTTCCTTTCATCCTCCCAAACTACCAGTTTCTCTAAACAACACCTTCATTTTATATACATATTAGAAACGCAAATATACAAGACCCAATCTCAAACGCTAACATATCTTCCTCGCCGAAATCTTTCACCGATCACCAACGAGCTAACTCAACGCTTCTCTATACGTCCGCCATCTTTTCTTGTAATTCTTTCGTTTGTAGAAGTAAACTTATAATTCGCAAACTAACAGATCGCTTTATTATTACAAATTTGTTCGCCATCTGTTCTTGCTGTTTATTAGCTCTATAAAGAAAGATCTATTTTTCTTAGTTTCTTTTTTTCTTTTTTTGTCCAGTGTAACGCAACGCCATCATGCGTTCTTCTTGTCTCGTCTCTCGTTTCGGCGCGTTGACGAACGTGAAGTACACAATCCGGCCACATCCGGTTTTCCTGTTTACCTTCAACGTACGACTGTTGAAATGAGATAAATTTAGAGTGAATCTATTCAATGATAAGCGTAAAGTTAACATAAAAAACTGAAAATAAGTAAATAAGTAGTAATATGTCTATATATATATATATACATATATATATATGTGTGTGTGTATGTATGTACGTAAGTATGTATGTATAGATTACGTATATATATGTGTGTGTGTATGTATATATGTATATGTGTGTATGTATACGTGTGTATAGATTACGTATACACACACACACACACATATATATATATATATATATATATATATATATATATATATATATATATATGAGAATAATGGAAATAATATTCCGACAACATAGGGAAAGAAACTACTGTCGAAGTAAATAATCAAAATATTTACAAGATTCCTTAAATAAGTTTCCTGCCATTTTTCGAATGGGCACTTTTATTGATAGTCAATACAGAAAACTCTAGCTCCATTCGAAGTAATCGCCTCCGGCTGCAATGCACATGTTTTATCATCCCAGCAACTTCTGGAAGGCCCCATGAAAGTCTTCTCGTTTGAGAGTGTCATTGACCCTCGTCACAACATATTTCATCTCCTTAATTGTGTCATAACAACAACCTCTGAGGTTTCCGTTGAGCTTAGGGAATAACTAAAAGTCATAGGGTGTCTGGACAATAGGGAGTGTACAAAACTGTCTTGATGCCCATCTTTGTCAAATAGTCTGTGACAAGAATAGAATTGTGGACTGGTGCATTGTTCTCTTGGAAATGGCACTGATCCAGTTTAAAGAGTGCTTGCTTCTTCTGGCGGAATTTCTACCTGAATTCCTTTAAAACCTCAACATAGTATTTCTTGTTGATTGCCTGTCAAGTGGAAACCCAGTGCATATAGATCATACTGCTGCTATTTTATACACGTGACTTTATTTGTTTGTGGAACACTCTCTACATATATATGATTTATTTGAAAAAAAAATTCCATTCAGAAAGTAGTGTTTCATGTTTCCGCAATATACAGTGTAGAAAATAACAGCCACTGCGGGTCGAAGGATTCAAACGGCGTTGCAAAGCCATCTTTAACTCTGCAGTTTTTATTCAACTCCATGGCCAAAATCAGGTCACATGAAAAATAAAAGACCTATACTATATCAAATTAGCAAACATATACAGTAAGTTTCGTCATCTAGTGTTCAACAGCAGTGGCTGAAACAGAGGATTACGATTAATTAATTATAACTGGTCCATTCGTATGGAATTGAATTCTATACGTAATATGTATATATATATATATATATATATATATATATATATATATATATATATATATATATATATATATATATATAAATATAATCTTACGTATCTACAAGAAATTTTATGTACGAGCTGCCTTCAATAATTTTCCAGACTTTTTTGTACATGTATTTAAAATTGTCATAAACTCTTGAAAATTCGGTACGTTATATCTTGTGATACGAATGATAATTTTTTTTTATGATTTCAGGTTAAAATAAACGGTTACAGCAGGAATTGGAATACACCCTACTAAAACTTGCTGAATTTCAAACGTGTAATCTGGACTTTAGAAGAACGATATGTAATAAAATTATGGTCTAAACTTGGAAAAAGTTATGTCACAGAAATGTATGGAATGCTCCGGGCTGCTTTTGGATCAGCTTGCATGGACTGGGCATCAGTTATTGAGTGGAATAAGAGATTCAAGGAGTATATGAGGGATGATGGGAGGTGTGGGAGAAGCAGGAAGTCAGAACATTAGACTTGATTAACCAAATAAAGAATTTCATGGCTAAGGACCGTCGTGTGTCTATGGATATAATAAGTTCACAGTGTGATGTCAGTGAAGTACTGAAGATGGGAAAGATCTGCGTGAATGCACAAACCCACAACTCTATCCTTGTAAGAGACTATTTCACCAAGATGGGCATCAAGACAGTTGCTCACCTTGTCAATATTCCAAACCTTGCTCACTGTAACTTTTGGTTATTCCCTAATGTTAAGGAAAACCTTAGAGATTTTCCTAAGAAAACTGAATAGATGAAAGAGGCTGTGCCGAGGGTCATTGGCATTCTCACACAGAAGTTGTTGGAACGATAAAAAGTGCATTGCAGCCGAAGGAGATTACTTCGAAGGGGACTAGATTTTCATGTATATATTTTCTAATAAAAGTGCGCATGCGCAGAAAGTCTGAAACTTTATTGAAGGCACCTTGTATTCAACATCTACCAATCTAAATCGATAAATTCTTTTCCTGTTGATTATAAAATTATAAAGGTACAATCAGGTATTTTAATGAAAGTAAATTTTCTCTGTTATATCTTCTTCTAAATGCTATTGATAAATCACAAGAAAGAAATGTATTTTTAAATCCGATGAATAGTCAAATAAATAAACAAAGGAACCGCGATTCTGAGACGTGTTCTCATCCTTTTGCCTAAAATGATGATACTTAACCATAAATAAATATGAAAACAAAATAATAATCATCTATAAGCGAAACGTCTGAACAGCCACGAAACATGGTGTGAATATACATAGGTGTACGAAGTGAACGCGGAAAATGGTCGAAGGTCAATTTGTTTGTGTATAAGATATGAGTGTTGAGACATCGCACGGATGAGATTTCTTTGGAGACGGAAACAAATCCACATCTGGAAGTCATCGCCGCATTTAAACTGACAGACATGCAGCATCCTCAAATCAATGATACGAGAAATCCAAATCGTCATCCTTAAGATTTCGTTATCCGTATCTTAAAGTAGAGTTTCCTATTTTTTTTTTCACTCTGTAAAACCTCTTTAATAATAATGATGTCCGAGGATTCCCTACATTAGAAACTATTTTACTATCTTATTTATTTAGTCCTCTCTCACAATGCAAACAATCTCTTACCTTTTATAAACGGTTGCAGTTGTAAATCTTTTGTCTTTACAAAATTTATTGGCAATTTATTTTTAATAGAATAATCATATCGTTTCTAACAACTAATTCAGACTTATAACAATCCTTTTATCTAATTTATTCACAATGTCGTACATGTGTAAAAAAATAGATTTGAGATAAAAAAAAATGTTTTTAAATAATTTTGCACATATATGCCTATTTCCAAGTATCAATAGAAGAAACTCTTGGCAGGCTCTTAAGGAATTCTAGGGGTCTGTAACCCCAGTTGCAAAATCATGTTTAAAAGGGATAACGTTGCAGCGAGTTCCTTTCCAAAACAATCACTACATACATAACCACAATCGATTTAATTATATCGATCTGAGAAATCCTGATTTAGTAATAATTAAACGATTTATGCGATTTGCCTCTTTTACGGCCTATCAATTCTTATTTATTTTTATTTTTGGGGGGGAGAGAATTTAATTTAAAATATATGTTAAGCAGTCCATTCTGTAGGATTAATTAAATACAAGTTGCCATTTTACATCTTGAAGACAGCATTACTGTCTCCAGTGAGTATCTTCGTGATCAGTCTAACTGTTTATGCGTGCGTGTGTGTCATGCAAAGGCGTCGCTAATTCTTTGTCTGTTGGTTAACCTGAAAATTTCATCTGTTCTTGAATGGAAACTGGAACCTGTTGGTGGAAGGTATTTCAAACTCCAAGACGATTATTTATTTTCATATAAGATTTTATTCACTTTCCCGTTCGATATCTCTTATTTACTTCCAATTATAGATAGATAGATAGATAGATAGATAGATAATTTCCTTTTCTGCTCGCTAACTATATAACAATATATAAAAGTTCTATTTTCTTTTTAAATAAATAGAAAAAGGGTTTTTAATATAAGTATTATCACACAAAAAAGTTCATAGGAGTACAGATATTTATTTAGTATTACAGATTATTGCAAACCTTTGGAATTAGCACAATCGTTTTGATTACTACAGACATTTTTGGATTTTAATTTGAGTCTGCGTGTCAAAAGCATAATTCCAGATTTTTCCTAATGGGAACATCGTCTCCTATCATTTTTTCGTATTGATAATACTTGACCTCTCCATATCTTTTCATATGTTTTTTTTTATCCTTGACTTTTAATGTATCCTCTCATTTCCTAACTTTTCCCCATTTTTAAAACCTTTCATCAAAAAGGTTTGTTTTGCATTTGTGACTAGATTTTATGTAATGCTGTTTCAATTAATGCCAGTACCAGCAAATCTATAGATTCGCTGTAATATTAATTTGCTAATATCTTTCCCTTGATGAAAAGAACGTATTTCTTCAAAGGCCGCGGATTAACGAAACTTCCATATACCTTTTTGGAGTATCCTGTCGGACAATAAATTAATGTAAAATTAATGTAAAATATATTTTTACAGTCTTTATGCTTTTCTAATATATATATATATATATATATATATATATATATATATATATATATATATATATAAAAGAAGGGAATGACAGTTCGGAACTGGCTGTATGTAGGCAGAATGGTGCTAATACGAACCTACGTTTCTATGAATAATGGCTGGATTAAGATCGAGGCATTTATACCAAAGAACTGAGTTCGCCATCATTATTTCCATTATAATTCTTTCTCTTGACACATTTTGTGTCTGGCTGTTGTTATTTCCGATTTTTTGCTGATGGACGGATCATAACAACTGACTAGGTTTTTCTCAGGCTTCTGGTACTTTTAGCAAGATTCTGGTTACCAACAAAGCAGTTTTCTGAAGCACTCCAATATTGCAATTGAACAATTTTCTTCAATCCACTTGGAACGTCCTTTTGTCACACCTCCTATGGCGCCTTTCTCAATAAATACTCCTACTTCCTTCGCAATCTTTTTATCTCCATTTAAGGCTTTGATACGTTTTAACCTTCTTTTCTTTTTCCTTCCACGTTTACATTATATTATGGTGTTAAATTCTAATAAAACGAAGGAACACAGGACTTTTAGAAACAAACATGTATTCACATATATTACAAGCAAAAGCAGGTTGAGCAATACCATTCCTCAACTGTTGGGCGTTTGCACACGAACTCGTTGGCCGCGTGCTAACCTCTGACTCCGGATACCGGTACTCACACCGGAAGTGACGTCACCAGAGGAAGTTATGTCATGAGATAGTCCATTACTCCCATAGAGGGGCGTCTCCAACACATTAGCTGGTACTGCTATATTTAATGATTATTATTCTGTGTTTCTTTTTTTCATTTTTAACGTGATTTAATTTGGTATCATTGCTTCAATCAAATTATCACACTGGATATTCACATCCACGGTAGTTTTGTTAGTATTCTCCACCATGCCTTCTAGAATATACATTTTCCTTGCATTCCCTCCTTCTTTTTTTTACATATACCCCAATATTTTTCTCGCTATGTTGTTATGGCGCCTCTTATGCTTCTTTTAATTAAACTTCCGACAGCTACTGATGATGTGTTGCACATTCTTACCTTTCTGTCCACACAGTCGACATCAGGGTTTTTTTAGTTGTTTTATAAATGTGATACTTCGCATAATTTGTCCAGGGCACATATTACGACTTCTTTCTCAAACTGCGAGTAAAATGATGGTATACCTTACATTCTTTGCTCTCAACGAGCTCGCTCGCTTTCAAATATCAAATTTTAACACGCCGTTTATAAGTTGTTTTCTTTAGAGTTAGATGTAAACTTTCAGCCTATTTTCTTCTTTTACGCATCGTTCTACACATAGCAGTCCTTGTTTTGCTTCTTTTCTTTTCAGATATAACCTATCAACATCACTTTGGGGGTGAAAAATTGTTTTCCCTTTCTTTATGCCCATATCATTCAGCTCGTTTTCTTTCTATTGAATAATACTCGCCCCATACGGAAATATAACTACTGCTTCTATATTTATTACGGATATTTCTGACCTAATCTTGACTTAAGAACCACCTGGAATTTTTTCTTGTATCCTTTTCCATTATTTCCTTTATTTCAGCTTCTTTTATTTATCTGATTCCACAATTCATAAATAGGTGTATCCATCTTATATAAACTCATTTATCGTCTCGATTCAAAAGCTTTATTCACTTCGACTATTTTTGTCCGTATCAATTTCAAGGCACCACACTTTTTATACCAAGTTCCACATCTATGTCAGTAATGAATATTTAGACAGTTCTCATCAGCATACTTATCTAGTCTTCATGTTGTTGCATATAGCTTAAGTTGTTCATAAATAATAAATGGTTTACCCGGTACTTCTTTCCTTACTCATAACTAGGGCTATGACAAGAGAATATTCTTTTCATTATTTTGACTCGAGTATATATCAGTTAATATCTTCTATGTTTTTATACAGAGTGATGTGGTTCTCGATTGGTTAACTGTGTCGAATATGTACTCGAGAGGCAAAACACTGAAAAGAATATTTTCTTGTCAGCCCTACTTTTCTCAGTTTTGCTTAAACTTTATTATTATTATTATTATTATTATTATTATTATCATTATTATTGTTGTTGTTATTGTTATTATTGTTATTGTTATTGTTATTATTATTATGGTTATTATTATTATTGTTATTATTATTGTTATTGTTATTATTGTTATTGTTATTATTATAATTATTGTTGTTATTGTTATTATTATTGGCTCACATGGAGCTTTCACACAAGCCAACAACCGATCTGATTGGAAACTTGTGGTGTTCTCATCAAACCCAGGAGCTTCAAAGATCAAGGGTTTTCCTAAGGATGTTTGTAGTACCTATAATTACAGAGGTCTTGATCTTTGAAGCTCCTGGGTTGAAGTCGGGATTAAGGGAAATCCTCTGGATATGAATCCCATCCCTTTCCAGAGAGACGTTGATAAACGAAATCAGAATTATTTATTATTATTATTATTATTATTATTATTATTATTATTATTATTTATTTATTTATTTATTTATTTATTAATCAGTAGTTCTCACGGTGAATCATCAACGATTACTCACTAATAAAAACCGGTGTTGTTAATTATTATTATAATGATTATGATTATTATTAGTAGTAGTATTAGTATTAGTAGTAGTAGTAGTAGTAGTAGTAGTAGTAGTAGTAGTAGTAGTAGTAGTAGTGTTATTTTGCTAATGGGTCAATATTATCAAAGCCCAAATCACTCGAGGACAATGTTAATGATATGGATAGATGAATAGTTTGATGAGGAACTGAATGGAATGATTGAATATCTTTACATACCACCTAGTCAAGACAGACATCCCACAAAAGAACAATTAGTCCCTTTTGTCAGAAACATCGACAATGGAACGTGAAGACGAAGGAACACAACAGGAGGGGAAGTGAGTATTACAGCGTTTACGACCTACTCTCCAGGAACTCGGCTAGGGATTTTTATTCTGGGCTCCAAAAATCAGCAGAGATCAGAGCATTCCTGTAATGATCCGGTCCCTGTTGGTTTTGTGGTGGAGTTTAGTTCTGTGCAGTTCTAGGAGGTCCATACACCCAGGCTTTGCTTTCTCTCTTCGTTTATTGCTAATCACCTGAGGCGCCCTTATCGGGAAATGCCACAGGACTGCCCAGACACTTTTTGCAGGTCAGAATACCTTTCATCTGTGGTGCTTTCTTAATGTCACTTACCGATCCCGGTGTCGAAGTTCTTGCAGTGGGAGAGAAAGAACCAAAGAAAACCTACTCTTCAAGTAAATGTAATCCTCCAAACGAGTAGATATGCCGCTAAACAAAGCAAGCAAAAATTATTTGATAAAAGTTGCTCTTAGGTTATCGCTCAGTCAAAATATGTCACGTGACACGGTTTTTAAATAGGTTGTAGCTCTTTAAGATTCATGCCTCCATCTTGTTCCCCCCTCCTCTTATTGAAAATCTGAATAATAAAACCAACAAAATTCGAACATAAATTATGCAACATGCAAACAGAGGAATAAAACCCCGGCATTGAGATGAGGCGATTCATGCTGGGGAGGAACGATAACAATCTGTTTATTTCTCTTTATGGATTGCGAATATGTAAAAGCGAGGAGAACAGGAGTCGAGATAATGTCATGGTGATTTCGCTTCGAAAACAACAAGGAAAACAAGAAAAAACAAACGAATGTAAAATGAAGAAAAATCATAATTTTCATCTGGTTCTTCGTTCCCGCTCGACCAACTCGAAATAAATTGCCAGGGGGAAGAACTCTTGTCTAATTCCGGCGAAAGGCGTTCGGCCAAATCTCTACAGGGATAAGACGCTCAAGGCTGCGTTGAACGAACAAACGATAGAAAAGGGGAGATGGGATAGAGAGAGAAGACTTTGTGTTAAGGAAGGCAGCGAGAAAGACGGCATTTATAAAGGTGTATGGGAGAGATATACGAAGAAAGTAAAGTATTAGAGAGGGAGACGGGAGAAAGAGAAAGTAAGCTTTGTGTATTGAAGTAAACAGCGAGAGAAATGTGATTTAAATAGGTAGATAGAGAGATATAGATATAGATAGGTCGTAAGAGAGAGAGAGCGAGTGAGAGAAAGAGAAAGACAGAGCGATGAAGATATTGTGTATTCAATGTGACTGTGAGATAGGATTAAGAGTGTATGGGAGAGAGAGAGAGAAAGAGAAAGAGTGTGTGTGTGTGTGTGTGTGTGTGTGTGTGTGTGTGTGTGTGTGAAAGAGAGAATGGGTAAGAGAGAGAGAGGAAGAAAGAGAAAGAGAGAGAAATCCTTGTGCAATAATGTAGACAGTGAGAAGGATGGGATTTAGATAGGGATAGAAATAGAGAGGAAGTAAGAGAGAGTTACAGAGAATCAGATAGAGAGAGAGGGGGGGAGAAGAAAAAGTTACAGAGAATCAGAGGGAGAGAGGGGGATAAGAAGAAAAAGAGAGATAACATCTTGTATATCAAGGAAAGTAGGGGAAGAGTCAGAAGTGAGAAAGCACTAGATAGACTTAGAGAAAAAAGTGGGGAGTAAAGAGGTTTTGCGTTAAGAAATAGACAGAGAAGAGAGTTAGATTAAATAAGAGAGGTAGAGAAGGATTGAGGAGATATAGTTTGAGGAAGAGCAAGAAATAAAGAGCAAATATAGTCGTTCCATCGGTTAGAGAAACCCCGAAAGCGAGGGCGGGGCTTTTACCCTTTCGGTTGGGAATTGGGGAGATGGTTTTGCCCGAACAATAGATTTATTCACGAACTGAGATCACCAAATAATAATAGAGAAATAGAAAAGTCCCGAAAGACAATCGAATATAAAGGCAACAGTCAATAATTTATTTTTTGTTCTTTTCTCGTTTTTTTTTTCTTCTTCATTTTATTTCTGTGCTCACCTTATGTCAGAGAATTCGATTTGTTATTTAGTTATTAAATCTGTTTCTTTTATTCTGTTTTTTCCCCAAGACTTTAGCACTTGCCTTCTCCCTTTCTTGAATAGGAATAAAAATGGAAAAAGACATTTTTCTCATAGTTCTAGGAAGTGGTTTCAGCGTGGTCTTTGGTAGCGACTGTTTTGGAAAACGACAGAATCATTAAGTTACCTAAGATAAACACCGATATATAATATATGAAATGTGTATTAAAATTATGTTATAGTCAAGGATTATAAGGAATGGAATATATATATATATATATATATATATATATATATATATATATACATATATATATATATATATTATTTCATCAGTGGTGAAAAAAAACAGACTAGAGTGCTCAATGTGTAGCCAGAGCAATATATAAGAAATTTATTATTTTCATTACTGTGAGTCCAGAATGAATTCATTCTGGACCCACAGTAATATATTCCTTATATATATATATATATATATATATATATATATATATATATATATATATATATATATATATATATATATATGCCTAAAAAAAGTAAATATCAATTGTAACAAGTAATTTTAATTTATAAAAGTAAAATTTTAAAAAAATAATTTTAAAATAATAAAATAACTATTAATATATATATAAATATATATATGTATGTGGGTGTGTGTGTATAAACTAAAATTAACTTTCATTCAAAATAAATAATAATATTATTATATATATAACGTAAACAGAGTTTTCTAAGTAAAATTGACGAAAACGAAATTTTACAAGAAACATTTTCATATCTTAAATTTTATAAGCATACAATAGTAATTAATCAGTAAATATTGGAAAGGAAAACTCGGTTTTGTGTAAAGAAAGCGTTAATAATGCATAACTAACATAACATAATCACTAACTTTTAACCAATTTCCAATGCAGACATATACACGATTCCGTGCCAAAATTGCCACCATATATGAAACCCAACATACATTAATAAAAAGGCTCAATAGGACATAAAAGCGATATAAGAAATAGCAATTATATATCTAATTATACTTTTGACTTTAAACTAGCAAAAATAGTTTTGTTTTTTTTCAAATAAACAACGACAGAAACGTCTTAAATCAGGACTTATAGCAAATGCAAAACAACAACGTGGAGGTTTCTATAATTCATCGCTATTAATAAGTAAACTCATATTAAAAGAACATAATTACATTTTAGACATAGATTCACTCTCTCATATAATAGGGAAAAAACACCTATAATGATTAATAAGTATAATCAGTCAATAAATTACATAACAAAAATTCACTCATTTCATTTCAGTTACACATCCACATTTGAATTATAACGGCCATATTTATTCCAAAAATAATATCAGTTAAATTATACTACCTCCGGTTGGAAATAGTTGGTGCACAAAAATGTTCAGTTTGGTCGAAAATACTTGGTGCATACAAGTTTCAAGTTTTATAAGGCAGTACTTTTGAAAGGAAATACAGGTCAACCAAATAATTATACTTAATTAAATTGACAATTGATTGTACTTATATTCGTAAAATGAATGATTAAATAAATATACAAAAAATAATGCAAAAAGCTAAAACATCTAACTATTTATTCAATTGTGTTAATTTACTTTTCAATTCTTCTGATATCAAAATTGAAGTGGGAAGTTTTCTTTTTCTTTCTAGCTGTGCTTTTGACATATGCTGAAGCCTGTAATTGTTGCCACCATCAGCCAAAATTATTTGTTCTATTGTCTCCTGCAATGTCAGAAAAATATTGTTCAACTTTGATTTTTCTAATTTTTGAAAGCTGGTTTCAACTGTTGAGATTTTATTGAAGTAACCTAGGTCAAGCACATTCAGATCCGGACTGTTTGCAGGCTGGTTAACCAGTTCAGTGTTCAGCCCTAATCTCTCCGATTTTTGTTTGAACACTCGATCTGTTGGATATACGTGTGGCTTAGCATTGCCTTGTTGAATTATGATTCGTTGTGCAATGGATCCACTTGGCCATTTGTTCTGTGTGGAAACAAGGACCTTTTCAACAAGGAATTCACGAATCTGAATTTTTGTGATTGTATCCATGGCTTTAGTTACCATTGTTCCAGCAGGCCTGTTTCTGCTGTTACGTTTAGCCGCCTCTTGTTTAATAAATGGCCAAATTCCAATCTTCCCGTCAAAGTAACATTTGCGATGTGGATCCCAACGGGATCGAGCCACGGCAGCAAGAAACATTACCTTTGTAATGAAACGCTTGCTTTTAGTGTTTCTTAAAGGGTCATGTTCGTCTTTGCCTAAATAAAATTTCTTTGCATTTTGCGTCATGTAAAACCATTTCTCATCAATATGTATGACATCAAACATTTCTCTAAAAGTTCCCCAATTTAAATCTAACTGCGAACGGCAAAAATCAACGCGACATTTCATGTTTTCTATCGTGAGAAGCGGTTTTACAGCATTTGAATGTGCTCTAATTTCGCCATCTTTCATCCTTGCAATCAACGTTGTCTTAATTATTCCACATGCATGAGCAGTAGACCTCAAAGTGGTTCTTTTTCTCAAGGGAATGGTGTTTATTTTTGTCAACTGCGAACTATAGTCCTTTTTTGGCCACAGAGAAACTTACAGCTCAAACAATCCATTGGCACCGATATATCGGACGAACTGTCTAGTGCTCGTGACCAAATTCTGCCTACAGTATTTCTTCCTATACCGAATTTTGTGGCAACATCTTTGATTGCACCTCGTTCTAGGATGCGCCCTTTAGACCTTTGTAACAATGCTTGCAGAACTGCTGTTCGTCTTGAATTTGTCAATTTTCTCTTATCACTTCTATTTTTACCTTCCACATTGGCATCAACTACATTTTCCATATTTATATAGCCACTGCAGGTATTTTTTAAAATAGATTATATAACAGTCAACAAAGTAATGTGCATAGATTAAACTCTAAATGACTTTTAGAACGAAAATTGTCCTTTTTCAATTAAGCATGTTCTAAAGTACTACCAGTTATCCCCTAAAACATTGAAATGGTGCGTGACAAAACCTAAAACGCGGACAGTTTTAATTCTGTACCAACTATTTCCGACCGGAGGTAGTATCTTTTTTAAATATACTAACGACATAAAAAAAAACTTACTCTAGTCACAACGCTATGACTTGTTTGACTTTCCTACGGCTTTTTTTTTTAATTCTGAAATAGAACAAATGCAGGCATCCTTTTTCGCAACAGATATATTTTGTGTTTTGTACTGGTATTTTATTTTCTTTAATTTATTCACCCAGAAGAAGTCTTACAATAATGATGAAACGTTGATGAACATATAGCATCGCTTGTTCTTTTTGCATCTTCCTATAAGTAATATATACATGTGATTATTTGACAACCTTGGATTGCGCGTGTACGTTGGTTTACCTTGTTACTATTACTGCGTGTATAGCTGTAAAAATCAATTCATTTGTGTTCGCCTTATATAGTTAGTATGGGAGAATGTGATCGCGACATAACGAAAGCTGGTATGTGACTCATTCATTTTTATTCTTCATCTTTCGGCCAGTGGAGCGGAGAAGACGTCCTGGAATCTTGTTCAGAGTGCGACCGGCTAAAGCATTCTAGAGAACACATATTTTATTTGCCATAATTGTACAGGTTTACACTGGCTTATTATTTTTCGCATCTGCTTGTTACTTCTATGAGTTTGAGCTGATTCTTAGTGGATTTAAAGACTTTGAGTTAAAACGTTTATGTGAAAACGTCTTTGTTTTTTGGTAGTAAAGCGTAAAACAAAGCGTGACAAAATGGAATGAAAAAGGGTAGCAATTCAAGTCATTTGCATTTTTGCATTCGTCTGAATCGCATCTCGATTCCATTGCTACATGAGCGTAAAGGGAGTAAGAGCGCGGACTGTCTGCGCCCAGTTCAAATCTTTTCGATTCTTTGGCCTAGTTCCGCTTATGGATGTTGGCAATTTAACGTGACCCCTCTTGTAAGGAGGTGATTCTAAAAAATGCTAGTAATGCAGTCTAGAAAATAACGATGTATTGAAGAAATCTACGTGTAAATTTGTACACAATAGATTTTAAAAAGGTAGAGTGTTTTTATTACAAAAGTTATATATATATATATATATATATATATATGTGTGTGTGTGTGTGTGTGTGTGTGTGTGTGTGTGTGTGTGTGTGTCATTTATTTACACAAGCATTTATGGTTATATATGTACATACGTGTTTTACTACACTTCTGTTTAGAAAAGCGGCATTATCAGTTTATTTATTTATTATTTTTTTACAACAAAATGAAATTCTTTTATGCATTGTTTCCGTTATTTGAAAAAGTCACAATAATAAAAATAGTACAAAATAGAGAACGGCTTTTTAGGAGTAATGACGTTTGCATGAATAACCATATTATAATTATGTTCTGCTTGTAATTGAGCACTTTTTGATAAACACTGAAATTTCAGTTGATTTACATCTAGGAAATTACAGCGATGAATCATAATATATATAACATAATATATATATATATATATATATATATATATATAATTCAAACAAGGTAGTGTTTGAACATATGGTTAAGTGGCAGTTTTAGTCATATAGAACTGGTTTAAAGCTTCACCTCTCACTCATTTTGAGTACTAAATTTCAAACAATTATTACAGTTTATAGATCACCTTCTCAGCTATATTGTGTAAAAAATTCAATTTTCGTTCAGTAAAACAAATTTACTGGTGTTCAAAATCGTAATCGACTACTGTTGCTATTAATTCACCGCTCTCGCGAAAAGAGAAGTAAAAACTGAAACAGATAGAATGAAAGTATGACAGGTAGATACTTGGGCGAATATTATTGAACCCAGACGAGTGCCCTACAGTGTTATGACATATGTGCATATTATGCTTATGCGGGCAGAAAAATAAGGCTGAAATTTAACAAAAAACAAGTTAATTTACTGGAAGCCTGGAAAAGTTATGGATTACAATAGAAAAAAGGGAGCTTGAATAGTAATATGGCTAAGCTTAAACACGGAAAAGTAAAGAACTAGTTATTAAAAGTTGATGAGATATTCTAGCAAAAAATATAGTAAATTCATAACTTCAAATATTGCAGCATTCTGATTTTTTTAAAATTCAATTTATAATATTATATAATAAATTCTTAATTCTGCAATATTTTCAGTTACAAATTTATTATATTTTGTACTAGAATATATTGTACTTTTCTTTTCCAGTTTTAGCAACTAGTCGTTTACTTTTCTGTTTAAGCTTAACCATATTACTTTTCATACTAGCATGTTTCTAATTTAATTCATGTATATATAGGTATGTATGAGTATGTTAATATGTGTGTGTATGTATATGTATCTACATGTTAATATATGTTTATGTATATGTATGTACAAATGTTCACTAAGTATACTTAATTCAATAGGCTAGTCAAATTTTATAGTCTTTCCCAATCTTAACCAAACTCCACACCGTTTATGCTGACGAAGAGACAATATCCAGAAATAACTTTATTTCGTGATGGTTTCATTTATAAATATGATATGAATAAAGAGATATCGTTTCCGAAACGATCGTACATATTGAGTTTGATTTTGGTATGTTATCCCAAATGAAAAGATTAATAATTGTGAAATTATTAATCTTTCGCCCTTTCTATAAATATAGATCTATGTAATAAAATCTACTGAGTTTATCATTTAACTGCAATAACTGGGGCTTTGCTCCTTTAGACTCTGGTGTATTACTTTCTATAATATATATGTATATATATATATATATATATATATATATATGTATATATATATATGTGTGTGTGTGTGTGTGTGTACAGAGAGATATACATATGTATACATATACTTACACATGTAGATTGCGTATTTAATTTTTAGTGATAATTCTTTATCAATCATTATATATATATATATATATATATATATATATATATATATATATATATATATATTATTACATTTTCACCCCAAACAAGGCTCATTGCCACTTTGGTGTAGGGGGCTACTATCAAGGGAAACAACTACTGGGGTACTATGTAGGGATTTGGGCAGCAAGATGTTGGTTCACGTTGCACTTGAACTTCTGCATGTCCGTACAGTTGGGGAAGCAGTGACCTAGAATGGAATTCCAAAGTCTAGCGGTTCTGGGGAAGAAACTACCGGAGTAGAAAGATCTTTTACATCTAGGGATCTCTACAGTGTGGGGGTGGGATTTATAGCTTGTAGGGTCTGTCTAGGGTGTTCACGTCGTGGGGGCACAAGTGATTGCAGTTCATCAGAGCATTCACCATAAAAATACTTGTAGACCATGCAGAGGGATGCAACGTTTCGTCGATGGGACAGAGGCTGAAGCTTAGATGCCAGTTTAGGGCCTATCAGATTTGCGACTCTCTTTTGAACCCTGTCAAGGAGCGAGAGACTAGTAGCCGATGCACCAGCCCAAATATGACAGCAATACTCCATACATGGGCGAATGGTTGCCTTATAGAGGTACAGGATACTTTCGGGTGTTAGTAGTTTTCAAGCAGGGTAGAGAGAGCCCACCTTCCTTGCAGCGGCCCTGGCAATGCCCTCGATGTAATTGTTCCAACTCATGTTTCCTGTGAACGTTAGGCCAAGGAGCTTGAAAGACGTACTCTCAGATAAAGAGTCGTTGGCCATTGCTATAGGTGGTAGAGAAGGTTTCTTGTAATTATTGGATGAAACTAGTTTAGTCTTGGCAGCATTGAACGTGACCATCCATTTTTGTCCCCATTCCACTACTCATTGGAGGTCATCCTCTAGTGTTTCTGCCATTACTTTAGATATATGTTCATTTGTTTTCCTGTCGTGCCTGTTATAGAGTGTGGTGTCATAAGCATATATATCCATCTCAGAGGCAATTTTGTCGGGGAGGTCGTTTATGAATATCAGGAACAGTAGAGGTCCAAGGATAGATCCCTGGGGCACTCCCGCATTTATATCATATTGTTTAGATGTATGACCGTCGAGGACAACCTGGATTTTCTCTTATCTAAGAAGGATTTAATTATGTTACGTATTCTACCAGTGATACCGTATGATCTAATCTTCCTGAGGAGACCCTCATGCCATACCCGGTCAAAAGCCTATGGTATATCTAGAGCTACCGCTCTGCCCTCTCCCGCTTTGCCCAGTGAATGGTATATGCGTTCAGAGATTACAGTGAGGATGTCTGCTGTGGAACGGGCTTGTCTAAATCCATATTGTTGGTCGGTCAGAAGTTTAGCATCTGTAAGGTGCTGGGCTAGAGCATGGTTAATTAAGGTCTCAAATATTTTGGCAAAAAGTGGGAGGGGGCTAATAGGGCGATAATTTATGGGTCAGTTCTTTCGCCAGAATTTTTGAATACTGGCACCACAGAAGCAGTTTTCGAACAGCCCGGGAAGCAAGATTCATTAAGCCATTTGTTGTAGAGTTTGGAGAGAACTGAAGCTACTTCGGCTGAGCACTTTTTTAATAGCACAGCCGGGATGAGATCGGGTCCACATGCTTTTGAAGTGTCAAGGTTTTTTATGATAGCATGCACCTGAGCAGGGGTGATTTTCAGATCGTCTAGTGTGGCGTCTGTCCGCATAGGAAATTGAGGTAAGGGGTGGTTGGAAAGGTCCAGTGTGGAGTTTGAGGCAAACCGACTGGCAAGCATGTTAGCCTTTTCGGTTTCTGAGCAAACAGCCTCGTGATTGTTTGTTAGTGGGGGAATTGTTGATTGCCCATTATTTACTACACTGTTGTAGATTTTCAAGAAGTCACGAGTTCCTAGTTTTTGTGCTTCGATGCGTTTTTTAGTGGTTCCCATAAATTGTCTCTTAGCTGTCGCTATTTCTTTCTTAACGTTACTTCCAGCTTCTATGTACTTCTGTCTGTTTGAACTGGACTTATGTCGGTTAAATATGCGGAATGCTTCTACCTTTGAGCAATGGCAGTTGCGCAAGTCGAAATAAACCATTGGGGAGAGTGGGGTTTGCTATAAAATTTCAACATGGGAACATGCGCTTCGATTGCAGTTTTGAACCATACAGTTGTCTTGTTTGCACACTGTTCAGCAAGAAGAGAAAAAATATTTCCCCATGGGGCGTCTCTGATAAGATCTCTGATGGCTTTCCAGTAAGCCTTTTTATAATATCTCGTTGTTTTGAGCACTGACTCTTCAGTTTTGGCTCTAGAGTTTAGGGCGATTTCAACCATTATCACTGCATGATCAGCGTTCCCAAGTGGGCTGTCGGCTTTCGTTATACAATCATCAGGAACTATGGTCAAAAACAGATCTAAAAGCGATGCGTGTTGTTCTTCCTGATCAGGGAAACGGGTTGGAAAAGTAACAATTTGTGATAGGGAGTAAGATATAGAGAAGTTATGAGTTTTGCTGCCCGCTGCGTCTGTGTTTTTGTGATGGACATTAAAGTCACCAAATACATGTACTTGGGCGCTAGTGTCGAAGGAGAGTGCTGTGTCTATGCTGTCAGAGATTTTGTTTATTATGGTGAAGTCTTGGGTCGAGGGAGAGCGGTAGAGAAAGTAAAAGTAGCTAATGTGTTGCATAATTAGTCTAAAGCACATAAAGGCTTGATCATCTGTTTCTAGGTTTGGTTCTCTAGTCAAGGGAAGGGTATTACGAATGTAAACTCCAAGTCCGTGCATGTGTCTGTCAGAGTCCTTACGGCAGAGTGGGAGATATCCATGCATGTTAAAGTAGTTATAGGGGATGGAGGAGTGTAGGTTAGTCTCACTTAGTGCTAAGATATCTGGGGTATTTGTTAGGAGAAATGCTTCAACATCAGCTAAATTAGTTCTAAGCCCACGGATATTTGTGAATGCAAGCCTCAAGGGAGGAGGCAAGTCGCATTTGTTTGACCCTAAGCCTGGTTTAAGCGTATTTTTCGATTAGATTAGATTATATATATATATATATATATATATATATATATATATATATATATATATTAAGGGTGTCCACAAAGTCTGGCTACATTATGTAGCCAGATTTTGTGGACGCATCCTGTAGATTATGAAGCCAGACTTTGTGGGCACCCTGTATACACACACACACACGTGTATCTATCTATATATATATATATATATATATATATATATATATATATACAGATAGATAGATAGATAGATAGATAGATAGATACAGTGTGCCCACAAAGTCTGGCTACATAATCTACAGGATGCTTCCACAAAGTCTGGCTGCATAATCTAGCCAGACTTTGTGGACACCCTGTATATATATATATATATATATATATATATATATATATATATATATATATATATATATATATATATTTATTTATTTATTTATTCATATTTATATTATATATATATATTTATTTATTTTTATATTATATATATATATATGTATATATATATATATATATATATATATAGAGAGAGAGAGAGAGAGAGAGAGAGAGAGAGAGAGAGAGATTTGGTAAGGTGATTGATAATTCATAATACAAAATTAAAATTTTAAATTTAAAATTAAAAATCAGTTTCATAAGAAGGAGCACAACAAAGCCAATAAATTGTACGATCGTTTCGGAAACGATGTTTGTTATTATGACAGACATTGAGTCAAGGACAATAATTTTAGTATATAGTTTTTATGAAAACAAAGTCTCCTCATCAGAAAAATATGAGTGTTTTTTTATAAAAGACACCATAAATAAACCTAACATTTAAGTAGTGCAGATGAATCTGAAAAATATTAAAATATAAGGAAAAATAGTTAATTAATGATGTAGATAAGTATAGTAATATTGGTTAATAATATAAGTTAGAATAAAATTACATAGTTGTGTTAAGAGTAAACGTTAGAATAAAATTACAAAGCTGGGTTTAGATTATGTATAATCTTATAATAAGATGATGTTAAGAGAATTTCATCAAATATAAGTAAAAATAATAAATAAAATAAAAATGTTATATACGTCCAAATTAAAAAGGGCGACTTTCTAAGTAAATAAAACAATTAGCTCCGAGGCGGAGCCAATATTAACCATATGCATCGCTTGAAAAATAACATAAATAACAATTTTTCAGGAACATTACGGAAATATATATATACCTTAAAATAGTTAATCCTTTGAAAACCGTAATAATCCACAGAGCAATTCATTTAGATGCTGTCTGACGTTTATACATGCTCTAACAGCTTAATTTTAAATTGAAACGCCAAAAGGGAACTTCCTAACGGTTAGCTTATTTACTATAAACACCTTTACTAAAGTTATGGTTTTCAGTAGTAAAAATATCTGAATTAACTTATTTTTACTTTTTTATGAAAATAAAGCATCGCAAATTGTAGCAATAAAAAAAAGAATTATTTTTTCAGGAACATTACGGAAAACGCCCCTGATGTCCGTATCAATGAATTTGATATAATTTGAAGAAAAAATAAATTCTCGAACTACCGATGTTATCATTGAATAAAGCATTATTTATTTAATATTTTCACACAAAAAATTATAATTGCAAAAATATTTTTTTTTTTTTTTAGATTACATATTTCGCATGATTTTTATATGTAAGATTCTAATATTTCCTTGTTAGAACAAACGTGAAAATTTCGGCGTAACATAATTTTATATAATCTTGAAAAATATTTTTTTAATTAAAAAGCAGGGACATAGAAAGATAATTAACTTTAAAAGTGATGAAATTTATACAATTGTTGTCTGGGATGCAATTAAGTTATTTAAGCTTTAAATGGTTTCCATCTATAATTTACATTGGCTAAAAAAATATTCCAAACACACATAATTGTATTGCAAAGGAATTAAAGAGAATTTAAAAAAAAAATCTTTTTAACAACATAGAGTAACGCTAAAGAAAAGAAAGTGGCTATTCTGTATCAAATATTGATAATTTAAACAAGAGACGTTGCCACTGAGATGTAAGAGGCTACTGAAAATTTGGCACAAATTTTCAAAGCACATCAGTTCGACAGTGTAATTTATTTATATTTTAAACATACAATTTAATAAATTTCTGCATCCACTCTCGGAAATATCGACCAGGGAAAAAAAATTTACAAGCGAACAATCAGGAAGAAATAAGCTGTTAAAGTAGCTGTTATAATAGAAAGATTTCCAGTATTTAGGACTCTCAATGATGAAGGGGTGAATTTTGCTTCCGGACGGGTTAGTCGGGAATGTGTACGTCAAGGAGACACAGGTGCTACGAATTCGCCAAAGAACATTTAATTAAAGTATTTGTAAAGCAAATACAGAGATACCACATTGCGCCGATATGACAATGGTGTGGAGCTTGGTTGAAATTGCAGGATGTATTAGATTGGAGACCCTTCTTTGGATCCTGTGTAAGAGAGAAAAAGGTTTGTGGTATATGCAGCAGCTTAGATGTTGCAACAATGTTCTATGCAATGATGGCTTTACAGAAATAAAAGATACTCTCAGGATTAATTAATTTTAAGGAATGATAGAAGGAAACTGCCTTCTTTGCAACAGCTTTGGCAATGTCCTCAATGTATTTATTCAGATTCAAGTGGTCTGCGAATGTTAAGCCGAGGTATTTTAAACAATAAGCTTTTAGATAAGGTTTTATTAGTCATGGATATCGGTGGTTGAAAAAGTTTCTTGTACCTGTTAAAGGAAAGCAGCATAGTCTTAGTAGCATTTAATGTTGCGAAATATTTTTAATTGTAATTTACTTCGCAAATTTCTTATTTTCTTTTCGTTCTTTTCCGCCTTCTTTATTCTATCTGCGTTTTCTCTTCAAATACGTCGGATTAGTTTCATTTCCATGTTCAATGCTTGCTCTTCTAAATCTTTACTCGTATGGATCACCATATTCTTCTCTTCTATGTTCGGTTTCTTCTCCAATTTCTACTGTTTCGTTTTATCTAATGGCTTCGTCTTCCAATGCCTTCATTCGTCCACTTTAAATGGATTCCTAATCATCACTCTTCCTGTTCCCCCAACTTTTCTCTTTTTCCCTTTTACACATCGCCTCGCGTTCCCCCTCTCATTGATCTCATCTTTTCCCTCTCTTTATCTTTTCACCTTTCCATTTTGACCCTCCCTCCATCCCCCGTCCCACTGTTTGTCAGCTTATAATCATTCAATTAAATGAAGAAGACGAAAAAAAATGAAATATTGGCGTTTGTCACGATTAGCAGATGTTGTTATTTAGCCGGGGTAAATATCGCTTGGAGCATTAAACAAACAACTAAAAAAAGACAACAACAAAAAAAAACAAGAAGAGTTAAAATGACCAAATAGAATAAAGACGATATAAAAGTAATGTGTGTGAGAGAGTAGGAGGGCGAGGAGAGGGGGTGAGGGATAAGATGGCGAGAGAGCCGGAGGGGCGTGGCATTGTTTGAGTATCTCTTCTGAGCAAGAAGTCAAATAAACGTAACGAGAATAACGCAGCAGATATGACCGAAATCTACGACTGTGTAACCAATTTTTCTGTTTGCAATGCGATCAACAACCGATGAGAAACTAGGAATAATAATAATAATAATAATAATAATAATAATAATAATAATAATAATAATTATTATTATGATTATTATTATTATTATTATTATTATTATTATCATCATTATTATTATTATTATTATTATTATTATCATTATTATTATTATTATTATCATTATTATTATTATTATTATCATTATTATTATTATTATTATTATCATTATTATTATTATTATCATTATTATTATTATTATTATCATTATTATTATTATCATTATTATTATCATTATTATTATTATTATCATTATTATTATTATTATCATTATTATTATTATTATTATTATTATTATCATTATTATTATCATTATTATTATTATTATTATCATTATTATTATTATTATTATCATTATTATTATTATTATTATTATCATTATTATTATTATTATTATTATCATTATTATTATTATCATTATTATTATTATTATCATTATTATTATTATTATTATTATCATTATTATTATTATTATCATTATTATTATTATTATTATTATTATCATTATTATCATTATTATTATTATTATTATTATTATTATTATTATGCAATAAACAAAGAAAGAGTTTTGAATTTTAATAGTTATCTTAAATGTGTTATTAATAGGACTATGATAGGTATGATCAATTTAATGGCTGTTTCAATGGTTTTAAACGGTTAATCATAATAATTTTTTTTAAAATTTTCGATTACTTTTTTATTGCATTAGAAAGATTATAGTTTAAAGTTAATTCCCCCAAGAAAAAAAGTGTGTGAAATAAAAAATACATGGAATAATTTTATCTCAAAGCTGAAAAACCCTACATTTTACGTAAAAATTCATTATGGCAAAAATCGCGTTTACATTTTTCTGGAAAGAAAAATATAAGTTTTCTGGAATTATTTCCAAGTTAAGTATTAAGTTAAAGTCTTAAGATAATGGATTAATACAATAAATGTACTTAACCTTTGCTAAAAAAAAAGTAATAATTATCCAAAAATGTGACACTAGTAGGAACGAAACTTGTTTATTGTATCAAAAAACACTCTGGCGGCAAAATTCAAGTATGTATGGAAGGACAAATTAGACATAATTTATTTCTTTATTTAACATTATAAAGAGCAACTTTTTTGAGTCGCAGACCCCCCCTTCCTTCATTTAAAAATGCATAAAAGTTAATTAAATTCATAATTCTACTACTGACAATTTATTCATTGAAAAAAAGTTAGCACCATTATTTGTTAATATCAATACAGAATTACAATTGGTCAAGAAAATATTTTATAATCATTGAAAAAAGTAAACACAAAAAAATACAAACTTGCGTTAAAATTTATCATAATGTTTACGTGAAATTTAAAGTTAATAAACACAAACAGGCGGGTAGTTAAAGAGAGGATGAGGCTGGGCAAAACTGACTGGTTTTCTTTTCAACTCTGCGCATCCGTACTTACTGATATGGAACGTTCGTACAATTTTTGCCATTTTTTAATTAAATTATATTTCTATGTTCCTGTTTTTCAATTTATTTTTTTTTACTTTATTTTCCAAGATTATATGAACATTATCTTACGTTGATAATTATAAGTTCTTGCGTGCAATGGAAATATTAGAATCTTACATGTAAAGATTAGGTTAAAAATGAAAACGTACAAAAAGTAGAAATAATTTTTGTAATTATTTTGTGTGTGTGTGTGAAAATATTAAGTAAGCAATGTTTAATTCAATGATGATATTGGTAGTTCGAGAAATTAATTTTTCTTCGAGTTATATCGAATTCATTAATACGGTCTTCAGGGGCTTTTTTCATAATGTTTCTTAAAATTATTTTATTTTTACTTTATTGATACAAATTACGTTGCTTTATTTATATAAAAAAAGCAAAAATAAATTCTTGCGTTTTTTATTTACTACTGAAAACCATATCTTCAGTAAAGGTATTTTTTGTTTAAACAAAAGAAGACATTTTCACTAAAATTTAAATAAAAAATAATTCATTCTTTATATTTTACGATCATTATTTGATAAATACTGGAAATTTCATAAAAATTGGTTAATTTCTTGATTTTTGGTGACTTTTTAAGTAAAGGGAGGGGTCAAAATGTTTATACATTTTGGGCATCGGCATTCATTTTGCCCGTACCTAGACTATGGCAAGAAAATATTATTTTCATTATTTTGATCCTCGAGTATATATTAGGTAACATCTTATATATTTTTAGATAGAGTGATATTGTTCTCGATTGATTAGCTATGTCTAAATGTGTCGGATATATACGCGAGAATCAAAAGAATGATAATATTCTCTTGTCCTAGCCCTAGTTATTACAACCGTAATAACATATACTTAATATCCGATTTTGAACGTTTATTCAATCTATTTTTGTGTGATGTTATTTCTAATTTCATTGTTAATTGGTATATTAGACACGCATATACATATCTATATCTATCTATCTGTATCTATATCTATATATATATATATATATATATATATATATATATATATATATATATAAACACACATATATATGCATATATTTTTTTATAAATTTTGGTTATTTTTGTGCATTGATATTCATATCGAAAAACTTTTTTTCTATTTATTCAAAAAGAGAATACAGCTTCGTTATATATATGATCGTGAAATTGCATTCATCTGCATATTCTATTCAACCTTCATTTAATTAATTCCTATTAGTTTTTTTTCGGTTTTCTTATGGGACTAGCCTGTGTACCAGGGTATTTGAAGCAAAAAAAAAAAACAAAGTAGTAGGCAGGCAGGGCCGAACCCGTACCGCGAAGGAACGAAAGTAAAAAATGTGACGTTTTTGCTGTTGCGTCCATCGCCAAACCGGAAGTAGCGAAGGTTTAAATTAAGGGTAGTCAATAGAATAACGGGGGATGACTTTCGAAAATATCGGAGAAAAAAACGACCCCTCCTTACAGAAAAGTGTCCAGTAAAAGGTGAAGGCATTAATGCTTTTGGCTGATTTTTCGATATATGTTGTCCAAAGAATCGAGCTTCAAAACAATACCGACCTCGTGAAAATTCATCGCCTCAGTCAAAAGTTTTAAGCATATATATATATATATATATATATATATATATATATATATATATATATATATATATATATATATATATATATATATACATTTAAACAGGCAGGTAAGATCATTATCATAGAAGATGATCATCTTTTGTTAACTATTACATGCAGATATTCTACATGATTTATACTTGCGTGAAAAGGTTATAGTAAACACAAACCTCTTTCTATATATATATTCATGCATGTGTATCTATATTTATTTTTTAAATTTTGCCTACCAAACTCCTCTTTTAGTTTTTGGTTTACAGACATAAAACTTGATATATAGGTATTCAAACCCATATGAAACTTAATATTTGGATTTTAGCCGGGGAAAATCAGTGCAAAAGTGTGAAAATTAAAAATAAAAATGGAATTTGCCAGGTGTTGGTCGAACGAATGCAATACAAATATGTATGCGCCACGTAATACACATTGGTTTATGCGTTATTCTTAGCCTTACCGCAAACATGTATAAACGTCAAAAGAAAAAAGTAAATCGTAAGCTAAACGTTTTGGTTTCGATTCACGGTGGTGGCACACGGGTCATTTTATTTATTTTGAACTTTTAAATCATAATTATAAATTGGGTTATCTATATATATAAAAGCGAAAATGTGTGTATGCATGTATGTATTATGTTTGCATGTGTGTTTGTGTGTCCGCTAACAACTTTCGACAGACACGACGAAAATTTACAAACTTGGTATCATATTGAAGCCCCCTACTTCGCCCGAAAAATATCGAAAATTTGGCCAAAATCTTAATTTTTTCGACAGGGGGGTCAACAAAAACCGTCCCCTCGTGACGACGACCGGTTCTACGCGTGCGTAAGATGACGTCATAACCTGATTTACTTTAAATAGTTGAAGAACTGACTAAATTTCACGTATGTCGCGTTAGCTCAGTTGGTTAGTTCGTTGGTTCGTTATCTAAACGTTTTGGGTTCGAATCGTGGTGTGAGATGTCTTTTTTTTTATTTCTTAAATTTAAATATTGAACCAGTATTATTTAAGCCATTTTTCACGTAACGTTCGTTTTTCTGCTTTTTTTTTTTACTTCCCTTATTCTTAGCGACACCCAAAAACACCCGGGTACCCACCGATGTTTTAAATTTTAATATCGAAACAGGCTTATTTAAGCCATTTTTCACGTGTTTTTGGGGGGGAGGTTTTAACGTTCGTTTTTCTGTTTTGTTTTTTCGATTTTTGTATTTAACATCGTTCGTTTGCCATACGTTAGTTTCTTTTGGGTTTTTTCTAGATGTTTTTTATTACCCCCGCCTGCTTAAGTTTTAACGTTCGTTTTTATGTTTTCTTTTTTACTTTGCTTATAACAAACAAACCTGGTCATTGACCTCATTTGCTGAATAGCTATTGCTTATGTCGTCGTCGTTGTCGTCGTAACGCTCTACGACTTCCGTGCGGGCACCTGTCAATTTGGTTCTTACTTAGATAAATTCAAACATCTTTCAGTAACTCATTCTGGCTGGCCGAACAGTTCATGTTTTTTTCACCTTTTATTTTCAAACTTCGCCTCTAGGCTTCGGGTTCGATCCTACCCCCCACAGTTTCTTTTTTTTTAAGAGCACACACACCTCCAAACACCCGGGCAATATTAAGCGAAAATATATGTATGTATGTATCTGTGTATGTTTGTGTGTACGCTAAAAACTTTCGACAGACAGAACAAAAATTAACAAACTTGGTATCATATTGAAGCTCCATCCTCCGGACGACAAATATCGAAATTTTGGCCCAAAAGGACAACTAGAAGTGGGGCAGCTAACCGATTTTCTGCAGGGGGAGCCCCCCCAGTGACATTTTAATGTTAACCATTACGTATTTTTAATTCGATTTATAAGTGCCCCCCCAAAAAAAGGGCCACAGCTCTACCACATAAAATGTACACGGGGCCCGTTTTTTTTTAGTCACCCTGTATTAAAAAACCGAGTCATGTCACGTGATCTTGACGTCAGCAAGGTGTAATGGCAGTTTGTATATATAAACATTGCATATATTGGTTTTTATCGGTTAAAAAAAGGCAACAATCATACAAATTAAACTATGAAATTTTACGTTATGAAAACGTTACCAAAGTTATTAGCAGGTTAAAAATAGTAAAATCTTCGACTTAAACCAAAAACAATAAGCAAAAATAAGTAAATAAAAAAAATGACGCTTAAAAATATTTAGCATGAGACGACCGATGTCTGTTTTCACAATAAAACAAAACAAAAAAAAACGGCCATTTTCTTTTTTTATATTAGTTACACTATGACCTGATTTTATTTACAGGGAGGAAGGTGGGAGGCATAATATGAGTTAATCAGCGTTTGTTTACTTACACATTTTAATATAATACGAAATGAGAGTTAATGGATTTGGTGACATCCGAGGCATCAAATTCTCCTTATTTCCGAGTAACGTTTTCTTTTTCTCTACAGCTTGAGATCTCAGGTATGACCTCCTCCTTATTTTCTTAGTGGGGGAGGGGGCGAAAGATGAGACCGCTTTAATTCTAAGAATAGATACTACACTTTGATCTTAGGCAAAAGATCAAATAAAAAAAGATGCGTGTTAGATATTTTTCGTATATTAAATTAAAACAAGATGTCATATACCAAACATACAGCCTGGGATTAGATAAAATTCATAGAATTTTTCCTAGCAGAACACTCGGCGTCGACTGGGATTGGAAAAAATTGGTTGATATAATTAGCAGATGTAGGTGGAAAAGCATTGAATGTTTCCTAAGATGAAACCGCTTTAATTCTAAGAACAGAAGACCAAGTAATAAAAAACGATACATATTATATATTTATCGTATATTAACTAATTCTATTTAGAGGGAGGAAGGTAGGAGGCAATATATGAGTTAGGGGAGGAGGCGAAAGATGAAACCGCTTTATTTCTAAGAACAGATACTACACTTTGATCTTAGCCAAAAGACCAAGTAAAGAAAAGATGCATATTGGATAAAATTGGTATATATGTACTAGCAAAATACCCAGCGTCGCCCGGAATTGTATGACATAGCACTAGCACGACATATACATTAGCTGCTTACCCGGCATGGCCTGGGATTGGATAAAATTCATGGAATTTCTCCTAGCAGAACACTCGGCGACGCCTGGGATTGGAAAAAATTGGTTGATATATATACTAGCCAAATGCCCAGCGTCTCACGGGATGGATTACATAGGTGGATATCTGTACTAGCAAAATACACGGCATAGTCCAGGATTGGATAAAGTAGGTGTATATGCACTAGCAGAACAGCTGGCATCGCCCAGGATTGTATGTAATAGGTGGATGTGTACTAGCAGAATACCAAGCGTTGCCTTGGATTGTATGACATGGGTGAAGTGTAGGTCCGATTCGACAATTTTGAAGTTGCTGGTGCATTATAGGCAGATTTGACAATTTTGAAGGTGCTTGTGCAGTATAGGTCTGATTTGAAAAATTTAGAAGGTGCTTGTGCAGTATAGGTCCGATGTGTAAATTTTTAAGGTGCTTGTGCACTACAGGTTCGATTTGACAATCTTGAAGGTGCTTGTGCAGTATATGTCCAATTTGCAAAATTTATAAGATGCTTGCGCAGTATATATGTAATAATATGCATGTGACCTCCCTTGGATGAAGCTTCATTGTCAAATTCCATTAGATTAATATGCAATCATTGTTACAATATGCAAGTGACCTCCCTTGAGTGTAGCTTCATTGTCGAATTCCATTAGATTAATATGCAATCATTGTTATTATATTCAAGTGACCTCTCTGGAGTGTAGCTTCATTGTCAAATTCCATTCAATTAATATACAATCATTGTTATACTATGCAAGTGGCCTCCCTTGAGTGTAGCTTCATTGCCGAATCCCATTAGATTAATATACAATCATTGCTATAATATGCAGGTGACCTCCCTTGGCTGTAGCTTCATTGTCAAATTCCATTAAATTAATATGCAACCATTCCTATAATATGCGAGTGACCTTCCTTGGATATAGCTTCATTGTCGAATTCCATTAGATTTATATACAATCAGTGTTACAATATGCGAGTGACCTCCCTTGGGTGTAGCATCATCGTAAAATCCCATTAGATTGATATACAATCATTGTCATAATGTGAAAGTGACCTCCCTTGGATGTAGCGTCATTGTTGTATACCATAAGACTAATACACGATAATTGGTATAATATGCAAATGATCTCCCTTGAGTGTAACTTCATTGTCGAAACCATTAGATTAATATAAAAACATTTGTGTAATATGCAAGTGACCTCCCTTGAGTGTAGCTTCATTCTCGAATACCATTAGATTAATATACAATCATTGTCATAATATGTAAGTGACCTCCCTTGGATGTAGTTTCATTCATGAATTCCATTATATTAATATACAATTATTATCATAATAAGCAAGTGGCCTGCATTGGATGTAGCTTCATTCTCGAACAACATTAGATTGATATACAATAATTGTCATAATTTGTAAGTGACCTCCCTTGGATGTAGCTTCATTCTCGAATACCATTAGATTAATATCCAATCATTGTTATTATATGTAAGTGACCTCCCTTGGATATAGCTTCATTGTCGAATACCATTAGATTAATATACAATCATTGTTATAATATGCGAGTGACCTGCCTTGTAACTTCATTGTCGACTACCATTAGATTATGCAAGTAGCCTCCCTTGGATGTAGTTTCATTTTCGAATACCGTTATATTAATATACAACCATTGTTATAATATGCAAGTGAACTCCCTTGGATGTAGCCTCATTGTCGAATACCATTAGATGAATATGCAATCATTGTAATATTATGCCAGTGAACGCTCTTGGATATGGCTTCATAGCTGGATTTTGTACTAGCATAATACCCAGCGTTGCCGGGGATTGTATAAGAAAGGTGGATATATGTACTAGCAAAATATCTGACGTTGCCGGGGTTGGATGAGATGGGTGGGATGTTTCCTAAGAGAATACCTGGGATCGGATCAGATAGGTGGATATTTGTGCTAACAGAATACCCATATAGGAAGATGGTGCGATTATATCGTAAAATCATGAAAAATTATTGCCCAAATTAGTAACATATCCAAGACTTATGAAAAATGATGAAATGCGAGTTATTTGTTGGTGTGTTTGTAATGAAATAACACGCCAGACAATGTCACAAAGTAATTATTTTAGCAAAGGAAAGGATATTATGTGGATTAAATTATAAAAAAAGATTGTCGAAATTAATAACATATCCAAGAATTATGAAAAGTGACTAAATGTAAGTTATTAGATTAGTGTGTTTATAATGAAATGAACAGCCCATATATAGTCTTAAAGGTAATATTTTAGTCAGAGGGAGTCGATTATCTGGGTTACATCATTAAAAATAATTGTAGAAATAAGTAATATATCCAAGAAAAGTGAAAAAGGATGAAATGTTAGTTATGTGATTGGTGTGTTTGTAATGAAATTACCAGCCCGGACAATGTCTCAAATGAATTATTTCAGTAAGAAGAAGGGGGTTATGTGGAATAACTCATGAAATATTATTGTCTAAATTAGTAACATATCCAATAATTATGAAAAATGATGAAATGTTAGTTATTTGATGTGCATGTTTGTAATGAAATAGACACTCTAGACAATGTCGCATGGTTGTTATTTTAGTAAGAGAGGGGTGATTATGTGTGTTAAATCATGGAAAATGATTGTCGAAATTAGTAACATATCCAAGAATTATGAAAAATTATTAAATGTGAGTTATTTGATTGGTGCGTTCGTAATGAAATAGACAGGCTAGAAGATGTATCAAAGATGAAGGGGATCCTGTCGGTTAAGGAGGAGGGCGATTATTTGGGTTACTTCATTAAAAATAATTCACTTATTCTTCCCCCCCTAAATACACACCTCCAAACACTCGGGCGACGCCGTCCTTTTTGGGGGGAGGGGGTTTGTTTTTCCGATTTTTTAAAAGAGGTTTTACGTTCGTTGGCTGTTTTTTTTTTATTTGGGTTTTTTCCGATTTTTTAAGAAGTTCTTTACCTCCCCTACACGCACACACGTGCAAACACCCGGGCAACGCCGGGTACCCCCGCTAGTATAGTAATGAATACGAAATCTGTATTATAAAGATATATTTAAGCAAATTTTACGACCAGGCAATGCCGGGCGTCTAGCTAATATATATATATATATATATATATATATATATATATATATATATATATATATGTATGTATGTATATCGAAAGAGATAGCGAAATACATAAAAAAGCTTCCTACAGTCTAAACAGAACATAAATACCACGGTAAGGGTACCTGAACGTGGAAGTTTTGTATCAGGAGTTGCGCCCACCTGTTCTGAGTCGGTGTTGTTAAATATCAGTGGTAAGTTAGGACGATTGTAAAAAATACTGAGATAAACAGAGAGCAAATACAGCGCCTAGAATTTTCAAATGGTTACCCATCTAGTGCTAGCCAGGTTCAACGTTGCTTAACTTCGGTGATCTGATGCGAATCGGTGTGCCAACGTATTTATGGTATATAGATAGATAGAGAATTAGTATATATATATATAATTATTTTTTTACTATAATAATTAAATACCTTCGGGATTCTTCAGTGCAGGGTGTCACGATTACTACCAGTCGAACGATTCGAACCCCGCGACACGAGACATCTCTGACTCGATTAGCGGAGGCCGTATCCATTCGGCTACCATTAATCATGTGAAATAGCGTTGAATTTTAAACATTTTCATTTAAATGTTCATTACGTCAGACAGACAGTGATCAAATCGTTATACGATGATCTACGCATAAGAGCTAAATTGACCGACTTTTTAATTCAACAGAAAGTGCTCAACGATAAGAAACGTATTTCTTAAAGGGGCTGTCATAATTATTTTTTTACTATAATAATTAAATACCTACAGACACTAGTGTTTCATCCTTTCGGGATTCTTCAGTGCATATATATATATATATATATATATATATATATATATATATATATATCATAATTACGTTGACACGCCAGTTCTCATCAAATCACCAAAGTTAAGCAACGTTGAGCCTTACTAGTACTATATATATATATATATATATATATATATATATATATATATATATATACATATATATATTATATAGGCATCACCATTTATCAAGGGGCAGAGTCAATTGGACAATATAGTAATCGATAGTAATGGAAATTCGGTAAATGTGGTAACTTAAGTGGAACGGCTCATAAAAACATGTTTACGTTGGACTTGAAGACAACCACATTGTAGTCAGCGGGAAAGCATAAAAACGGAAGACAGTTCCACGGGCGTTCAGTTCTAAGAAAGAAGCTTTGTTTATGGAATCTACGCTTAGGTATAGGCACAGATAAAGAGTGGGGGAAATTATTTATAGACAGCTAGACGAGTGTTTCTTGGGAAAGTGTGGCGATAGATTGAAACTCAGTCGAGCACTTGCCATGAAAATAACGATAAAGCAAAGAAAAACTCGCAACATCTCTTCTGTGAGAAATAGGTTGCAGGGAAGAGAAAAGGACATCTCCCACGAGGCTACGAAGTCTATTTTTACTCTATCAAGGCAGGATAACAAATAAGTGACAAACGTCTATATTTCTAGTTTTATGATGTTAACCATCTTACATTTTTTCCTTTAAGTACGTTGACATTGACAATTCTTAACAGCACCTGGATCGCAGCACAAAATAATTTCTTTAATTATTATATCGATCAGTGAATCTATTTTGCCTTGAACTCCTCAGAAGAAATAGCACCTATCACCCCATCAAAAGAAAAGTAAATGCATATGGCCATGATTAGAATATCCAAAAATTGGAAGAAACGTTGCAAATAATGCAAACAGTATTGGTTACATTTGTGCATACATGTTTCAGTGAAATCCCAATCCAAAGATAAACTCTCATCAGACCAAAAAGAAGAATCGACAATAACAATAATAATAATAATAATAAAATCATGAAAACTGAAACTGTTTATACAGTTTCAGTTTTCATGATTTTCTTCTTCTTCTTCTTATTCTTCTTCTTCTTATTATTATTATTATTATTATCATTATTATTATTTCATTTTTTGTTTAAGAATAGTCTAATTCATGCAAATATATTTATTACTACAGCGCCCACCTTCTTTTTCTGAGTGTCACTATAAGCAGGCACCACACTAAATAATGAATGTCAAGCAGTAGAAGACCGAGGAGAGAAAGCACTAGCCAGACCTCCGCAGGAGATGTGTAAAAAAGACTGGGATTTGGGGGAGGCTTATTGCCACCCAAATTGCTGCCAACGAGAAATCTATGGTAAGCGGCTGTTGCTATATGTGGATAGTACTGAACATCTGGGGAGACTTGTTGTCACTCAGACTCCGGGGAATACCAGAAGTTGTTTTCAAACAACGATCTTTGATGATGGCTTGTGTGAATACTCCTAATGAGTAAACAACAACAACAACAACAACAACAACGACAACGACAACAACAACAACGACAACAACAACAACAATAATAATAATAATAATAATAATAATAAAGGGAACAAATTCATCATTCGTTTCATAATTGCTTTGCTGAGTAACAGAAAAGAAAGCCAAAAATGAAAAAAGAAAAATCTTGAAGGAGATAAAAAGTAGAAAAAAGAACTGAGCCATGGTATAGATCGACTACAAAAAATGCAGATGACAGAATCCCGCCAGCATGAATAATATAATGCCGGATAATAAAATGGTTGAGAATGTACAAAATGCAAGGAATGATTACCAATGTAATAGAAAATGCAATGAGAACATGGAGACTTTAACTAATAGCCGGTGGACAATAAATAACTGAGATTAAAATCTAAAGAGGTATCTTCCAATATGATTCCCTATCACCATTGCTTTTTATCATAGCCATGATGCGCCTTTATATACTAAAAAAAAAATGCCAAGCCGAATACAAGTTCACTAATGCAAATGAAAGTGTGAACGACTTAATGTACATGGATGACCTAAAACTGTTTGCAAAAATCAGAAAAGAACTACAGACGCAAAGAAACACACAGATCCTTTAGGTAGGATATCCGAATGGCATTCCATATGGAAAAGTACGTATTGCTGATGATAAGAAAGGGGAAAACTATATGCAACAGAAGATACGATACTACCCAACCAAACGGAGATGAGGGCAGTAGGTGAACACATAGCTGGAATCAGGCACTATTAATGCAAAAGAAATGAAAGAGAAAATTTGAAGTAAATACCCCATAAAAACAAGAAGACTCAAATTATATAGGAGAAACCTGATTAAAAGTAAAAACACATGCGCAGTATCATTATCATTAGTAAGATACTCTGGACCTATAAACATAGGTTGGACAAAAGAAGAACTGGGGCATATCGACCAGAGGACCAAAAAACTCATGATTACAAATGATGATACTGGCCGACTCTATGTAAAAAGGCAAAACGGATGAAGTGGGCTCGTAAGAATATGTAAATGACACAAAAATATAATTAGAAAAATACATAAATAAGAACACCAAAACAATAATCACCGCAGTAGAGACGCTGAATAAACAAACATGACAGAAATGGAATAAATGAGAAAAAAGAGGACAAAAGAAAAATGAAAAAAGAAACAGCTACAAGAGCGATTAATAAGAATTATAAAAGATGAGATTAACGAAAATACTTTGACATTGCTACAAAAAGGAAACGTAGACAGAGAAGCTGAATTCTATAATAAAAACCACACAAGATAATGCAATCAGACCAAATCATACCAAAGCAAGGATCCACAAGGCACAAGAAAACAGCAAATGCAGACTCAGTGGATAAGGTGACGAAACAATAAACCACATGAGCGAATGCAGTAAACTAACCCCAAAAGAATATCAAACAAGGCACTATCAAGTGAGGAAGGCAGTACGTTTGAAATTATGCAGACGATTGCATCTTGTACATCCAGTCAAATTGTACAAGCAGAAACCGGCCGCATTACTGGAAAATGAATATCACAAAATCCTATGAGCGTGGATATAAAACGGGTAAATCCATCCTAGAAATCAGACTAGATGTGATAATAGACTTTTCCGTTCCAGATCACAGAGTGAAGATGAAGGAGACAGAGAAGCGCAGCCAGTACACAGAACTGGCGAAAGAGCTCAAATGGATATAAAGGATGACGAAAGTCAAGATAACACCACTAATATGAAGAGCACTTGGGACAATCCCGAAAAACTTTGACAACAGAATGGTAGAAATTGGAATAAGAGGGGTGGCTAAGAAGATACAATAATGGATATGGCTAAAATATTAAGCAATGCGGAGACTAAAACGTATGAGCTGAGGTAAAAGCCGGGCATATATAAAGTGCTAAAATGTCAAACACAAAAGAATATAACATAGAGTCATTAAAACTAAAACTGTATAGTTGTAAGATCCCTGCCTACTCCCCTGTCTTTCGCCCCCTTTTATCTCATTTTTGTGTTTGTATGTCACCATAAACTGGCGCCAAATAAGTGAGAGTCAAGTAAGATGGAAAGCCCGAAGAGAGAAAGAAGTAGTCAAACCTCCGCTGGATAAATGCAAATATGATTGGGACCTTGGGGAGGCTTATTGCTATCTAAATTCTAGTGAAAACTAATAGTCACTTCCAACGAGAAATCAATGGTAAGCGGTTGTTGCGATAATACGAATTCATCTGCAAAGATTATGGAAAGAGGTGGACAGTACTGGATATCGGGGGGAAACAGACTTCAGAGAACACCACAAGTGGTTCTCAAAGAACCATCTTTTATGGTGGCCTGTGTGGTTATTCCTAGTGAGTAAATAATAATAATAATAATAATAATAATAATAATAATAATAATAATAATAATAATAATAATCGTGATGATGATGATGACGACGACGATGACAAAACTAATAATAATAATTATAATTATTATTATTATTTTTTTTATTTTATTATTATTTTTAATAATATTAATATAATTATTTTTATTATTATTATTATTTATTATCATTATTATTATCATTTTTATTATTAGCATTATTATTATTATTATTATTATTTATTATTATTATTATTTTATTATCATTATTATTATAAGTTTTATTTTCATTAATATAATTTTTATTAATATTATTATTATTATTAACATTATTTTATCATTATCATTATTTTTATTATTATTATCATTATTTTATTATTATTATTATAATTTTATTATTATTTTTATTATTATTATTATTATTTTTATTATTATAATTATTATTATTAATATTATCATTATTTTAATTATTATCATTATTTTATTATTATTATTATTATTATTTATTATTATTGTTATTTTTATTATTATTATTTTTATTATTATTATCATTATTTTTATTATTATTATTTTATTTTTATTATTATTATTATTATTTTATTATTATTATTATTATTTTATTATTATTATTATTTTATTTTTATTATGACTATTATCATTTTTATTATTATTATTTTTATTATTATTTTTATTATTATTTTTATTTTTATTTTTATCCTTATTATTATTATTATTATTATTATTATTATTATTATTATTTCGATTTCATGGAGTAAACAAAAAAAATGAAGCACAGAGGTAGAAGATACATATAACCTAATGCGTCATTTGATGTGTAAATACAGCAGGAACCAATCAACACAAATATAAGCAACCATGAAAAAATGTCAGGTCATAGATGTATGCGGGCATGAAAGTGGATGATAGTAAACAGCTCATATTAACTCTCATAGGTGTGGTCCACACACATAAGTCAATAGATCCAAATCTATACAGGAGATGTATAGCATAACACACATCAATCAATATATTCAAATCACTTAAAGCAAAGCATAAAAACGGGCACGTGTGAGGGCACCCAAACATTACACACAACTTCAAAACGCTATACATACAACACTTAATATAATTTTCCTCTAACTAGAACACACCAATTCCCACAAACACACGCACAAACGTATACACACGTGCGTGCACACACATATATACGATGTATATAAATATATAGATATGACACCAATTGTCGACACCCATAACAAAATATACGGGTAAAAACTAGTAAAATGAAATTATTTCATCGTGATTTTTACTGTTTTTTGACGAGGGGACATCAGAGTTTTAATCCTATATAAGCATTCTTTATTTTACACTGAATAAACTGACGAAATTGAGTTGGAACGTCACAAAATAACCAAAAACATTAAAATAACAATGGTGCCTTAAATCTACGAAAAACAGGTCTTGGAAAGCATTAAAAATATAGATAAAGAAAATTAGTACAAATATACACTATATCTTTTTTAAGTTTTTGTTCAATTATTCAAGTGAAATATGACAGTAAAAGTCTTACCTTTGTCTTGAATAATGTGGAAAAGTATATATAGATGTGTACATCCAAAAATAATGTAACTAATAATAAGTTCTAAGAGCAAGTCTTTCGCATTTTGTGTGTTGAGCAGGGGGTGATTTTATGTATATATAATACAAGATATACATATATATATATATATATATATATATATATATATATATATTTGTGTGTGTGTGCGTGTGTGTGTGTACATGTATATAGAGATGAACTGTTTTAGCCATTACTATTGAGTACCGTTAAGTTTAGGCATTCAATAAGCATGATTTTAGAACGTTAAAGTTTCCTCCGGACAGTTGAAGGACGTTTACTTGGCGATAACTGTCTAGAAACACTCGCTTCTCGGCTGCATCTGATATTGTTGTCTAGTCACTTAATCAAACGTATGTTACGTTGTTGTTGGATTTGTGTGTGTGTGTGTGTGTACGTGTCATTGTTACTAATTTCTACAGTGGCTCTTCACTATCTGAACCCAAGTTCTATTTATGACCTATTTGAGTTCTTTCCGTGATCACAATGTTCTTATGATGGTGTATGTGTATCTGGCTTACATGCATTTGGCATATCTTATTTTCAACTACATTGTTGATCTTGTGGTCCACCTAGGTCCCATCTGTTCTTGAAGGGGAAGCTGGAAAACTGTTGGACAAAATGCATTTCACTCCAAAAAACGATAGTTGGTTTTATATTAATTTTTATTTCACTTTCTAAGTGTCGACGCCGATGAATGAAAAGGGGGTTAATTCTATTTTATAAGACACGTCATCTCTCTTCCAAGTGGGGAGAGACAACCATCAACCCGACCGCTCTTCTCTACGTCCAAATTCTAACTTCGACTCTATGCCCAGCTCACCTGATCACATGGTAATAACCACGTTCTCCCGGTCCGCTATTTTTAGAGCTTTCGGTGAAACTTATTCATGATATAGCTCGATAATGTTTTGAAACTTTTATCAAAACATCTTCATATCTCATCTCTTGTTTATCTCGGCCGTTAGATAGTAAGATAGATAGATAGATAGATAGATAGATAGATAGATAGATAGATAGATAGAGATGGATAGATAGCTAGATAAATAGATAAAAAATAGATAGATAACTACATATATATATATATATATAGATATAAAGATAGATCGACAGAGTAATAATTTCCCGTGTTGCACCTACTGCATGACAAGAATACTTCTTTTTGATTCGGTCTTTTTTCTCAGTATGTTTGTCCATTTGCTGCATACATATGAA
>NC_136489.1:40528014-40555514 GCF_053919585.1 Euprymna scolopes
CTCCACTCCTCATTTAGCCCCAAAAGTCCCCCAGGGGACGTAAAATCATGGTGATAATGAACAAACGGTGCCGTTTCAGGCCTTAGCATAAGTAAATTTGAGTTCTGCACCATGCATAAAAAGAAATGACTAATTCCATCACTTGCACCCCTCACCCCATTTTGCCCGAATGTTCCCAATGCCTTAACATATTTTAATTTGAGTTCAGCGCTATGCAAAAATGCTAGTAAATAAACATACACTGAAAATGTTAGACAAATATGGGAAGATAGTCTCAAAAATAGAGTGTTTTTATTGGCTCTTAAAGAGCACTTGGGGCACACCCAAGAATTATCGCGAAGTATAGACAAAATTATATAGAAATCAGTTCGTTAAAACTTTTCAGAAAGTAAAAATTCAAGGGATCATTTTTTTTTTTTATAAAACACAAAATTGTCAATTTTAGGCATTTTTACCCGAAAGGCACATCTGAGGGGGGGGGAGTTTTCCGGGAAAATCCGTTCTGTTACTTTTTTCTCATGTTTTATGTTTGTGAAAAAATTTCCAAACTCTCCAGGGCGTAGTTATTGAGAAAATTGTGGACGGACGAACGGACAAGGGTGAATTTACATATCCACCCTCCTTTTGTCGAGGAACCAATTATAAATAATTATTTTCCACCCTTACAGATACTAGTGTTATATGTTTTCTTAATTATCAGTGCAGGAGATATATATATATATATATATATATATATATATATATATATATATATATATATATATATATATTATTCCTTAATTGGAATTCATTTTTTGAGATGAGCATTATATGTTAATTTTTATTTTTATTTCGGACTATTAGTCTCATCTTTACTGACGAAGGCCAGAGGAAGTTGGCCGAAACGTTGTGAACCAATAAAAAGATCCAAAAACAACAACTATTAAAGATGAGACTAATCTTCCGAAATAAAAATAAAAATTAACATATAATGCTTATCTCAAGAAATGAATTCCAATTAAGGAATAATATATATATATATATATATATATATATAACAATCGGTACGGACCCGACTATGGAAGATCAGATAATAAATAAACGTGGATTTATAAGATCAAAGAATCCAACCTTGATCGGCCTTCGGGGCCCGTGGAGCAGTTCATAGAGACGTTGAATCTCTACGGTTCCAGATGAACATTGTCTGAAGATAGCGGTTTCAATCCCACCCAAAAGCGTGCCAGAGGTTAATTGGTCAAAAATGTGGTGAGACAACAACAACTACGGATGGCATCAATTGTGATGGATGGCTCTCGTCTGGGTGAGGCTCCGTGTTTTGACAAGCTTCTGGGTTTAACCTTTACTCCTGATCTGAAATGGAACACGTACATTAAGTCTGTTGCCAAGGTCGCTGGAAAGATGGTGGGATCCTTCTACCGCTCCAGAAGATATCTCACTACTGATGCAATTCTCTATCTATATAAAAGCCAAGTACGTCCAAGGATGGAATACTGTTGCCATATCTGGGCAGGAGCTGCTAAAAACAGCCTATCCTGCCTTGACAGAGTACAAAATAGACTTCGTGGCTTAGTGGTGGATGCCCTTTTCTCTACCCTGCAACCTCTCTTCCACAGAAGAGACGTTGCGAGCCTGTCCTTGTTTTATCGTTATTTCCATGGCAAATGCTCGTCTGAACTCCAATGTCTGGTCCCCCCTCGCCAATCTTTCACGAGAAACACCCGTCTAGCTGAATCCACTGTGAAAAATTTCCCCCACTCTATATCTGTGCCTAAATCAAAACGCGGATTCCATGAGCAAAGCTTCTTTCTTAGAACTGCACGCCTGTTGAACTTTGTTCCGTCTGCCTGCTTCCCTCCGGACTACAATTTGGATGTCTTCAAGTCCAATGTTAACAAATTCCTAATGAACCGCCCCCTTAAGTAAACACCTCAGCAAATCTCCTCACTAACTTTATGTACTTGCAATAACCCTTATCCCTGAGTGGCTTCCGGGCCTTGATAAGTGGTGATCACAGTGTAAAAAAAAAAAAAAAAAAATGGCAGTGATGGCTGAGAATGCAGTTAGGAGATTCGAAGTTCCTATCCGTCGCGGTTACCACATGACGAAGGCCAGAGGAAGTTGACCGAAACGTTGTGAACCAATAAAATGATCCAAAAACAACAACTAATGAAGATGAGACTAATAGTCCGAAATAAATAAATAAATAAATATATATATATATACTTTCTTCAGTTTTTATTAATTACCATCTCCACTATATATATATATATACATATATATATATATATATATATATATATATATATATATATATATATATATATATAGTGGAGATGGTAATTAATAAAAACTGAAGAAAGTGCTCAATACTGTTGTAGAGCAAATATGCGTTTTATTTTTTATTACCGTATCTCTCTGTTAAGTTATATTATTGTTCTCGCTACACGGCCGTTATATATATATATATATATATATATATATATATATATATATATATATATATATATATATATATATATATATATATATAAAGAGAGAGAGAGAACGAGAGAGAAAGAAAGAGAGAGAGAGAAAGAGAGAGAGATGTATGTGCATATACGTTAAAAACAACACAATATACACAGTGACCGTGAATGACTAAGAGGAACATATGCATATATATATATATATGAAATAAAATGGAGGTGGAAGGACCTGGATAATCAACGTTTCGCCCGATTTATGCGGGCTTCTTCAAGAGGGATGGTCATTGGTGTCGTTGTTTTTATTAGTTGGTAATGTTAATTGTCTGTTGTGTGTCTGGCTATTTAAGTCATGTTGAGGGTATTGCAAGTTCATGAATGTACGTTCGATATACTCAAATTCTTCCACGATGTATTCTTCACTGCATATTCTCAGGGCCCTACATACATTACATTCATGAACTTGCAATACCCTCAACATTTTTTGGCAAATACAAAAAGAAAAGCACTAAAAATTTACCATAACCGAAACCGAGACCATTCCTTAAATAGCCAGACACACAACAGACAATTAACATTACCAACTAATAAAAACAACGACACAATCTATAAGAACCTAAATAAGACAGGCATTCAAATAACAAAACTAAACTCTTTAACAATTAGGGATCTAACACGTAAAATTATAACTAATACCAACATTAACACCAAAGCCGGAATATATTCCATACCCTGCCTTGATTGTGGAAGAATATACGTAGGAGGAACTCAACGTAATTTAAATAAAAGAATATATGAACACAAAAGAAATGTAAAAAACAACTCAACGCCATATTTTCTCACATCATGGAAAACGACCACCATTTTGATTTTAACAAAGCAACTTTCCTTAAACACATACATAACAGATCCACACGACGTTTAATTGAGTCAGCTATAATCTCCCATTCCAGCAATATAATTAAGCAAAGAAAAGATTTTTTCCACGTTGCTCCCTTTCTGTCGAAAATAATTATTAAAGAAAACAACTTAGACACCGGTTAAACGCGAAAAAAAAAAAAATTCGTAATTTTCACTTAATTTTATTTTTATTTTACTTATTTACTGTATTTTATCATTATCTATTTTTAGACTCCATTTTATCACCTCCTATTCTTATTTTTAGACACCATCTTTTAAGTTACTGCTCTATTTTATCCCAATTCAATGATTTCTAATTTAAAAAAAAAAAAGATTCTTTCGTAATCTCGTGTCATTTTATTTATTTAATCTATCATCGCTATATTTCAAAACACAATTTTTAATCTCTACGATATTTTATCTTTTAGACGTAATCCACTACACTAGCGTCTAATTAGTTCTTCTCTCATAAAATGTATATACATGTATATAGGACATCTAATTTACATAAGGAAAACACGCTGCTCTCCCCCATCATTATATATAGCCCCAATCCTCCGACTCTCTCGTCAATGACCATCCCTCTTGAAGAAGCCCGCATAAATCGGGCGAAACGTTGAGTATCCAGGTCCTTCCACCTCCATTTTATTTCATATCGTCGGATTTAATCCAACTCAACAATCATATATATATATATATATATATATATATATATATATATATATATATATATATATGAGAGGGAGAGAGAAAGAGAGAAGGAAACATAGAATAACAGAAAGTAAATTTAGCACGCTCATTTCTCCTAGGATTAAACAATTTTTTTCTGTTAGTATATTTCCATACTGCTAGAAAGATCTACTCAGATATTGATCACTCTCTAAATAATCACTGAAACTCAAAATCTCAACGCTCGTGTGCCTCAAAAGATCCATCCCAGACTTATATCTCTTCTATATCTTCATCGATGATATCCCAAATATCATTCTGTCCATTCGTTTACAAATACGCAGAAGACACTACCATTTATGGCAACGATCAAGATCTCTTAGTCTGTTTCCTCCGAGCTTTAGCGCATGTTGCAATGGAGAAAGGTGGCTAATTGTTTTTAACGCATGCAAAATTAAGCTGCTATATATTTTACGACTAACGTTCTAGTTTCCACAAAGGCACAATTAATAGGAATGATAGGAATGGTTCTCGTGTCAAAGAAGCACGTTAGTTTGACAAGTTTCTTGAACTGAGCTTCATTCTTGACCTGAAATTGAAAACTTACATAAAATATGTTGCCATGTCGCTGGAAAGAATGGTCGCGTCATTCTACTACTCTAGAAGATCTCACTCCCGGCACAATCCTCTGCTTGTATAAAAGGCAAATACGTACTAAAAAGAAGTACTCTTGACACATCTACAGAGGAGCTGCTCGGTGCAGCATATCCTGCCTTGACAGTGTTCAAATTGTTTGAATTCTAGTAAGTCATACCATTTTCTCCTCCCTGCATCATCATTACCACAGAACAGACGCTGTGAGCCTGTCTCTGCTCAATCGTTATTTTCATTGCAAGTGCTTCTCCTCCGTCAAACTTCCACAAAAAGCAACAATTTCTCTGACTCTCTATCTGTGCCCAAGTCTAAACGCAAATTCTACGAGGGGATTGCAATAAGTAATGCCCCTGACCCACTTCCAATTGTCTGATCCAGCTGAAATTTTGTATGTGCAATGATTTGTATCACTACGGGTTATGTGGCAAATTGCAGCTCTGAACTTATTGTGGTTTCTACAACTGTTTGAACTGAGTCAGGTGTGAAATGGAGCTTGTTGAATATCGAGCAGTGATCCAGTTTTTTGTATTTGAAAGGACGCACACCACATGAGACTTTTGATGAAATGAAAGAAACTTATGGTGATAATGTCCCATCATATGACCTTATAAAACGCTGGGATCGTGAATTTAAACATGACTGGAAGTCTGTGGAAACAGCTACAAGACCTGGTCCCCCTTCTGCCATTGATGAGGCATCTGTCCGTCAAGTTGAGGCTGCCATTTTGAAATATCGGCGCATTACTATTCATCAAATAGGCTAAGATGTCAAGATTAGTACAGCGTCTGTGGAAACTATCATTCATGACCATTTGCATATGCATAAGGTGTCTGCCAGATAGATTCCCAGGTTGCTCACACCATTCCAGATGCGAGAACGCGTCGATTGCTCCAGGATAAATTTGGAGATGTGCCAAGAAAATGAGTCAAAGTTTTTCAAAAGACTTATTACACAGGATGAAACCTGAGTCCATCACTATGATCAAGAGACCAAAGCCTAGTCAATGCAGTGGAAGCACTTGGACTCACCGCCTCCAAAGAAGGCAAAGATGCAGCCATCCGCTGCTCACAGTCTTCTGGGACCAGGACGGAGTAGTGAGGACAGATTTCTTAGCAAAGGGTACCACAATTACAGGAGTCTATTATGCTTCACTTTTGAGGAAATTAAGGGAAGCTATCAAAATCAAGAGGCGGGACAAGATCAGCAAAGGCACCCTCCTCCTGCAGAACAATGCCCCGGTCCACAACTTGCATGTCGCCAGATCAGAAGCACGAGCGTGTGGTTATGAAATCATCTCCCATCCTCCCTACTCTCCTGACCTTGCATCCTCTGACTTTCACTTCTTCCCAGCCATGAAGTCGTTTTTGAAAGGAAAGCGTTTCCCAGATGATGCAGCTTTGATTTCTGAAGTCACGTTGTGGTTGGAGGACCAACCTGGGGGGTTCTACAAAAACGGTCTCCAGAGCTGCATCAAACGATGAGAGAAATGCATAGCTCTGGGTGGTTCCTATGTAGAGAAAGACTAATAACTGTGCCAACTTTCGTTGATCTACTTCTATGGGAAGTGGGTCAGGGGAATTACTTATTGCACACCCCTCGTATGCACAAATCTTCATTCTTAGAATTGCAATCTGTGGAACACTGTTCCATTGGCGTGCTTTAAAGTTGACTACAACATGTCGTTTTCAACTCCAATATAAACAAGTTCTTGCTTCCCCTTAAAAATTAAATGTTACCCAGTTTCCTTGAAAATGATAGATACCTAAGCCGTTGTCTTGGTGACCACTTTACCTTCATTATTCGATTGACCGTCGGGCTTGAAAAGTGATGACGCCCTTGAAAAAATTGATGTTAACCGCCCCCTTTAAGTACAGTTTTTTGTATTTCTCTTGCACTTGGTTCACTGAGTATTTCGTTTTCTTTTTTTCTGAATTCTATTTAAGCTAGCATGACTGAGAACATTGACTTCAATTAAAATTTGTTACTTTCTATTCTCGTTCATATCACTAGATCAGATGACTGAATACATGTGAACCAGCGAAACAGTCTGTGTATAGATGCCTATTCGTTAAGTCTCGTCCATAGTCTGCCGGATGGTGACAAAACCATAAATATTGTTGATGCTAGCTTGACCTGAACAAAAATTACCATTAATTTGGTTAAAAATCTGCAGCTGGAACTAGTTCCTATACTTACAAAACATTTGTTGCCATCTCTGCTGAGGATATAGGTTTCTATGGAAGCGCAGGCTATACTAACTTTTTTGAAAATCTTACTAAATCTTTACTAGCAATCTATTTGCATTATACCGGATACCAGATATTCATCTGTTATATCAGACTCTCCAAACGAGAGCTCGTTTTTAAAGTCTAACGGCGCATTTAATTTTATTCTCTTTCACTTGAATCACTGAATATATTCTTCAATTAGTTTTTTGAAATTCTGTCCAGTTGTTCCTATAGTTACACGAATTATTGAGATCTTCCTAATATTTCCAGTTTCTTTCTAGATCATACATTAGACCTTGGTAATTCGTTATCGTTTCTCTCTACTCTTATACGGGGCATATTGGTCGATGCTTATTTTTAAAATCAAATCATTCTTTTTCTACGGCAAACCCCGGGCCTTTTGTCTTTGTTGAAATGAACGGCTGGGTCCGTGAGTAATTGATGTGTTTATCCTACAATTTCATTCTGGGTTTGAAATTAAAAACTAACATCAAATCTATTGCTGAAGTCGCAAGAGTTTTATTCACTAAAAAGGAGACATATTGCCACTTGAACATAAGGGTCTTCTATTTGGGGTCATCTTTACAAGATGGCTACTTGAGATGCAAAAGTCAACATAGGTTAAGATTGATAAGTTGAAAGTTGCGTTATTAAAATAATTTATTAAAATAATTTATTTCGGAAGTGATTCGCATGTTTTTTTATGCTTTGTTTCGTGAAGATTGTTGCCGGGGAGTGCAGTGTTTTCATTCATTATCAGGCAAAAAGGGCAGGTTTTAGTTGAAACTGTAAGAAATGGATTTTCTACATGATGAAAAAAGATGCAATCAGGAGCCGCCGATAGGCGTTTGGTAGTTTACAAATACCTAACCTCGGAGAATACATATTATTTCTCTGACATGGCGCCGATAATGGAAAAAAGGATTGCTGTTAGGTTGCGAATCACTCGGTTGGAGAAAAGTTAATAAAATTGTAATTTTAAATAGGGGCCTGTATACGTGACACGTTAATCAGTAGATTGGATCTCAAACGGGAGTATGATATAACAAAATACCTTCATAATTCTTTTGATGGGTATATATGATGGTTGACCATAGTTAAGGATTTTATGCTTTGGCGAAGATGTAAAACACACACGCGCGCGCGCATACATGGTCCTTCAAAACGATAGTTAGTAAATTAGTAAGCGCGTTCCAATTGCACAAGAGGTGGAAGGTTAGTTATATTTCTCTAGATCTTTGCCGGGGGCTGTGGTTTTCGAATCTTTGGAAATTCGACTGTGTCGATCGGTAGATGATATCTTAGTTTAGATAGCTGACCGTTGTAGATATGTAAGTAAGGGTTTTCGATTTTGCTTCCCATAATTATGGTATGATTGAGATGATGGAAAGTAAAAGTTGATGACAGAAATACAAGTATCGTCTAGTAACACTGAGAGGGGAAGGGAGTATCAGAAAATCGAGCGGACGAGTAAATCGTCAAGAGGCCAAGGATTGAGGGTCTTGGTGTTTATACTTATAGATTTTCTTCGACTTCAAGTCAAGAATCGGCCAGAAGGGAGTTTCTTGTGTTGAAAATCTGAGTTGATGAAGCTATGGGCTGTTTAAGCCAGCTACAGTTACCGGCATGATGCGATAGATCGTTCAACATAATAGACAAAAGCAAATGGGTTCCTTTAGGTAAAGCGTGGGTGATGATGATTATGACTGTCGGAGTGGTCAGTGGAGATAGCTGACCAACAGAAATTAAATCGAAAGATTTTACAATATAAAGGGGATTTTTTTACCTTTTCTTGACCGGGAGTGTGTGAAAAGGTTATGGAGTGACTAGCGGAAATAGGGGGACTGCTGTGCTCGGTCGTAAGATACGCTTAAATACGATAGTTAAATTTGTCCAGATTTCGTATATATTATTATAGGGTCGTGATTTCAAAAGTAAAAAAAAATGTGTTTGGATGCAATCAGCTAGAATAGAAACCGAAAGCAAAACTGTAGCATTCAAAGCTGATGACGTTACCACTGTACAAACGTGACATTCATCTGAACTGCTTAAAAATAAACTAAGATGAATGTACAAAATATATAACCATTTTTTTTTTCAATTTTGGTCCCTTTTTGATCCCTTAAAAACTATTTCAACCGGCTAAAACCCCATAAAGAACGGTTCATAAAAATCCTATCATTTGAGGCCCCTAGTGCCGCTCTGTGACTTTTATTTTCGGGAGAGATAGAATTTGAAACTATGAAGAGACAGACAGACATAGTGGCAATTATATATTACATTATGTAAAAATTTAGGCAGTCATTTTGAACTATTGAGAGGAGGGAGTGATATATAATCTATCTCGAGTTATGCCAGCATGTTGAAAATTGTGATTTTCTGTGCAGGTTCGTTAGTGCAAAAGAGATCAAAAGATTAAGTTGTTGACGTACGTCAAACGCTGAAGCTACAGTTAGCGGTGGCACCTAAAATATCATTCTGTTCGTGGAAAGAAAACGTGGAAAGAAAAAGAGAGAGAGAGTGAGAGAGAGCATAAAAAGAGAGGAATATTTTTTTTTTTCAATTTTCACCTCAAACAAGGCACAGTGCCACTTTGAAGCAGGGGGCTACTATCAGAGACTTAATTAGCGAGGTCATTTTGAAGGGAGATGAGTAGAAAGATGTTTGTTAACATTACACTTGAACTTCTGCATATCATTGCAGTTGGGAAAGCAGAATCCCGGAAGGGAGTTCCAAAGACCCGCAGTTCTGGGGAAGAAACTATTGGAGTAAAAGGCTTTCTTGCACCTAGGGATCTCTACTGTAAAGGGATGAGACTTAGTAGTTTGTCGGGTTTGTCGGGGGTAGTTACGTCGGGGAGGTACAAGTGTTTGCAGTTCGTCAGAGCATTCACCATTTCGCCAGCATGCAAGTGCATTCTGACTTCGGATTTTGTACGAAACATGGGTGTCGAGATGGACGTATCAATGTGGAAGAACAAAGAAACGCGAAACGAAAGATTGAGTCAACAATACGATGGATTCCCCTCGTTCACTCGTAGACGAATAAAGTAATCCATGTCAGAAAATCAGCGTTATGTTTTCGTCAGATGTTCCTTTACAGCATCGACCAGTGACCGGAAGAATCGATCAGGGAAGACCAAAAAAACAGAAAAAAAGCTATGGTGACTTTATTATCGCATATATGTATACACTCACACACTAGACGTATCACGGCCACATACATAGACATACATAGGCACGTACTAAGAGACACATAATAATGATGAGGCATAGTTACAAAGCACAAAAATCCTTCTCCTTCCCCGTAATGTTTCATAACGAAATACCAAGGTCTTATGTACGATATGAAAAAAATGGAATTTTGGGAGGATCGACATTATTCTAGGCATTATAGGAACAATCAAATTTATGAAAAAGAATTTTAAAAACTAGCTAGCAAGTATACTCGGTAAACCAAGTGCAAGAGAAACACAGACAATTTTTCTAAAAGGTAAAGTTAGAATCTTAAAGAGGCTCTCTCGGTTGGAATATATGATATAGCAGGCGAATGCCTGGTATCCACTCGGATGCCACATCCGCAGCGAAAACAAAACGAAAACATTAATACACAACACTCACACGCAAACGTCCAAGATACATACGCAGAGAGCGCGTATCAGCACAAGCATACAAAATGACATTTAACTAAACCCACCGACATATATACAGAATCACTTCAGTGCTTGTTAAGATAAAGTCGACAGATTGATTTTTTTAATGTGTCTTTGTAAGCAAGCAACAACAATATTATGTGCTTAGTTATCAGGCCGTAATAGTAATATATCCAAGAATTAAAAAATTCAAGTAGAACAACTACTATTGTGCTATTAGGAAAAAAATATATCGATATCAGAGTATAATGTTAGTCGCCGTAAAATGTCATCTAAAGTATGCGTTCTGAGTTATGTCCCCTGCATATGAACACTTCACCGTCTACTTCATAACATCTAAGAAAAATACAAATACCTAATTTTCCGTAAAAATTACTTTTAATTATAAATAACTTCCTTCTCGTTAATTCTTTTGTAATTTTGGGATATATTATTTTTTGGGACTTGACAATTAAGTACGTATTATTGTTTCTATGTTTTCAAACGATACAATTTAAAAGAAAATTGGATCTGTCAACTCTATCATACCAAGTACCATCACTTCATACACGTACACAAACGCGCACTCACAATGAAAGGAATGTGAACGCATACTCACAAAACATACATTCAGAGCAGAAGACGCGGAGAAAACACGCAGGGCGCACTCACTCACGCACACATACATACGTTCTTGCAACGCACACATGGGCAAACGAGTGCACGTAAGAACTTCCTGTCTCATCGATAAGATTTGTTGAACATTCACCGGCAAAAATGGCTGGCGGTCATCTCAGAGGTGCACGTTTTTATCTCGAACGACTCACGGTTATTCCACCTTATCACTCTTCCAAGCAAGATGGCTGTCGGTAGTTTAGCCTCGACGGCGCGGAGAACGTTCAAGAGTGGCGTCGGGTTTACAGACGTGAGACGCCGAAACGAATGAAAGAAACAACAGGGGTAAGGGCGTGCGGTGATTGAAGAGCAATCGGATGGGGTAGTAAATATATACCCTGGTAACAACCTCTCTCTCCATCTCTTACCCGCCCCCATACTCTCTCATAACATAATGTCCTCCGGCACTTCGTACAATGCTCGATCCGTTCAACTGACCAGGGATTGCCTCGCAAAGTGTCATTGGGATGGGTTGGCTTATATATCTACTAGTGAGCCAACACAACGTTTCCCGGTTATAAAAGAACGAAGGATTAAGTATAAAATGTACACATACATTGCGTAAATAGGCAAGAATTCATTTGTCATGTAAAATATGACAATGACTAAATTGTTAACGACACGGCCTAAACGCTTAAATATGTCAAGTTCGAATCCATTTCGTCCTAAAAAATGCTTTCATTAAGCCAACACTTGACCTAATCTATAACCTGCTGAAAAGTAGGTAACGAAAATTAAAGTATTTTTTTTTTCGTTTGTGTGTGACAAAAATTCAGAAACTACACAAGATAGATTTACAAGCATAAAAAAAACGATGGGATTTTTATGAGTCTTATTTTTTATTGCATTTTCCAAACAAAGCACAGTTCCACTTTGATGTAGGGGATCTGGGACATAAGTTGCAGGGGTACTATGTAGGGAGTTGAGCAGCAAGATGTCTGTTTACATAAGATTTGAGCTTCTGCATGTTAGTACAGTCGGGAAAGCAGGAACTTGGAAGGGAATTCAACAGTCTAGAATTTCTGGGAAAGAAACTATTGGAGTAGAAGGTTTTCTGACATCTGTGGATCTCTACTGTATAGGGGTGGAATTTTGATGCTTGTTCGGTTTGTCGAGGGTATTCACGTCGAGTGGGTACAAAGGATTGTAATTTTTCGGATCATCTTCCACCAATAAAACAGGCAGAGGGATGCAACATTTCGTCGATGGGACAGAGGCTGCAACCTAGCTGACTGTTCGGACCATTTAGGTTGGCAACTCTGTTTTGAATCCTGTCTAGAAATGAAAGAATAGTAGCAGATGCAAATATGACAACAATACTTCATACGTAGGCGAATGTTGGTCTTGTAAAGATACAGGATACTTTCAGGCGTAAGTAACTTTTTTGCACTGATGAGAGAGCCCACCTTACTCGTAAGACAATGCCCCCGATGTATATGTTCCAACTCATGTTCCCTGTGAACGTTAAGCTGTGTCTGGGCTGCTGTAATATCGCTTCTACTAAGGTCACTAGAAATGAAATTCGAAATTTGTGCATGATGAGAGAAAAAACACTATATATCGGGAGGTGGACTTGTGAAATAATGAACTAATGTTTATGAACGTATGTATATGTATATTTACAGTTATTGAGCATATTATCTTTTTTGAAACTTTATAAATAAAAAGATTAGAAATTTAAAAAAAAGCTACGAAGCCTATTTTTTACTCTATCAAGGCAGTATAAAACCTGTCTGCACATCCCTCGGCTAACATCCACATCTGTGGTGACTTCAACGTCCATAGCGTTGAATGGCTGACCCATTCAAATAAGACAGACGATGAGGGGAGGTTTTGTCATGATTTTGCCATTGCATATGACCTCACTCAGATTGTTCGCGAACCCACCCGTGTGCCCGATACACCCAGTCAATATGCAAGCCTCTTAGACCTTTTTTCTCTCAACTTCCCCTGAGCTATGTTCATGTTCCGTTCACACTCCTCTAGGATCCTCCGATCACTCCGTCGTATAAGTTAAGATAAAAACGAAATGTAATAAGTCCCCAGATGTACCCCTCCACCGTACTGTATACCGATACTATATGGCTGACTAGGATAGCTTCCGTACATTCATATCTGATTGACCTCTACACTTCATGTTTAAAAAGGATGTGTCAACTATAGTATCAGATCTGACCGAATGGTTAATTGTAGGCATAGACCGATTCATACCATCTAAAAAATTCCAACAAAAACCTAACAGCCAGCCATGGTTCTCCCCAGAATGTGCTGCTGCTATCGCGCACAGAAATCAGTTTTTCCATAGCTACCAACGTAATAGATGCATTGAGACTAAAGCTGCTTTCAGGACTGCCAGCAACCACTGTAAAAGAGTAATAAAAAATGCAAGAGAGATATATGCCCAGTCTGTTAAATCCAAGGTAGCTGATCAGCGGCTTGGTTCCCACCAGTTTTGGCAAATAACAAATACGATCCTGAACAGAAGTGTGCGTTCTATCCCAACCATTATCAATGGACCAGAGGTCATCTCGTCAGCGTCAGACAAGGCCAAACTATTTGCAAAGAACTTTGCAGCTAATTCTACCCTATGCAACGAAGGCCATCAACTCCCCATATTTCCTCCTATAACACAGAACACGCTAGGTAACATACAAATATCCGTGCATGAGGTCGCCAAGCTGATCAAGAACCTTGATTCCAGTAAAGCAACTGGCCCTGACGGCATCCCAATTATAGTGTTAAAAACGCTTCAACCAGAACTTGCTCCCATACTTACGAAACTGTTTAAGCGCTGCCTTAAGGAGAAGTGCTTTCCAACTCCCTGGAAGATCTCATCAGTTTGCCCTGTATTTAAGAATTCAGGTGATAAGTCATCTCCCTCTCAGTACAGACCAATAAGTCTTCTGTGTGTTATGAGTAAGTTGCTGGAATCCATATTAAATAGAGAAATAGTCAACCACCTCATCAAAAACAACCTTCTTAGTGACACACAATATGGTTTGCGCTCTGCAAGATCTACCGCAGATGTGCTGACTGTTATATCTCACAGGATTAGTGTATCTCTTGACAAATGCTTCTTTTCTAGGGCAATTGCTCTTGACATATCAAAGGCCTTCGAAAAGGTATGGCATAAGGGTTTACTTCACAAGATTTCCAGCTACGATATAACTGGAAATGTTTTCTCAATCATTAAATCATTTCTCTCCGATAGGCTCATAAGAGTAGTGGTCGATGGACTAAAATCAGAGGCCTGCAGTATTAATGCTGGAGTCCCTCAGGTGTCAATCCTGGGCCCAACTCTCTTCCTGATCTACCTCAATGACCTCCCAAAACACATACTTAAATCATTGGTTGACATCTATGCTGATGACACGACCATCTACGGCAACGCATCAAAGGCTGTTAATGACAAAGTTCTCTCTGATTCTCTCTCCTCTGATCTCGAGCGCGTTGTTCAGTGGGGGAAGAGGTGGCTGGTTACCTTTAATGCATCTAAGACCAAACTCCTATCCTTACATCATCAACGCTCTGATTCCCTTCTGGCATCAATTGTGATGGATGGCTCTCGTCTGGGTGAGGCCCCGTGTTTTGACAAACTTCTGGGTTTGACCTTTACTCCTGATCTAAAATGGAACACGTACATCAAATCTGTTGTCAAGGTCGCTGGGAAGATGGTGGGATCCTTCTACCGCTCCAGAAGATATCTCACTACTGATGCAATTCTATATCTATATAAAAGCCAAGTACGTCCAAGGATGGAATACTGCTGCCATATCTGAGCAGGAACTGCTAAAAACAGCCTATCCAGCTTTGACAGAGTACAAAATAGACTTCGTGGCTTAGTGGGGGATGCCCTTTTCTCTTCCCTGCAACCTCTCTCCCACAAAAGAGACGTTGCGAGCCTATCCTTGTTTTAACTTTATTTCCATGGCAGGTGCTCGTCTTAACTCCAATCTCTGGTCCCCCCTCGCCAATCTTTCATGAAAAACACCCGTCTAGCTGAATCCACTGTCAAAAATTTCCCCCACTCTTTATCTGCGCTTAAATCAAAACGTGGATTCCATGAACAAAGCTTCTTTCTTAGAACTGCACGCCTGTGGAACTTTGTTCTATCTGCCTGCTTCGCACCTGACTACAACTTGGATGTGTTCAATTCCAACGTTAACAAATTCCTAATGAACCGCCCACTTAAGTAAACACTTCATTAAATCTCCACACTAACGTAATGTACTTGCAATAACCCTTATCCCTGGGTGGCTTCCGGGCCTTGATAAGTGGTGACCACTGTTTAAAAAAAAGAATAGACTGTTTTAGCAGCTCCTGACCAGATGTGGCAGAAGTACTCCATCCTTTGGCGTACTTGGCTTTTATACAGATAGAGAATTGCATCAGGGGTGAGATATCTTCTGGAGCGGTAGAAGGATCCTACCATTTTTACAGTAAAAAAAATCCTTATACATTGTGCACATTCATTTTAGTTTATTTTTAATTTTTAATCAGTTCATATGCGTGGCATGTTGGTGCAGTGGTAACGTCACCAGCTTTGAATGCGACACTTTTGCTTCGATTATAAGCTGATGACACCCAAATACATTATTTTTTTTTACTTTTGAAATCACGACTCTATAATAATATATACGAAATCTGAACAAATTAAAATGTCATATTTAAGCGTATTTTACAACCGGGCAAAGTCGGACCCCCTCCACATCATCCCGCTAGTATTTGATAAAAAAAACTAAAACAGCATGAAATGAAAAATACTTTGAAGATTAATTTAAACTAAGCAAACATACTTATGTGAAAAAAAAGTCATTTTAATCCACAAAGAAGGGTGACTTACTTTTCTCCAAAAACAATCAAATCGGGGAAAAGTAAAGTAAAACTCAGTTGGACCCTTGTCTGATAAAATGCGTAACGATATCGTTGTGTGCGCGGAAAAAATATAATTAAATAAAAAAGAAAACAATTATATCGAAAGTTTATTTGTAGCTGAGGTCACGTTACACATTCGTGAAATGTTTAAAATAATAAAAAGAAACGTTAATATTTCACTACTCTTGCATTCAATTTTCTATTTTTCTACTTTCTAATTTCATATCGAGTCATCGCTTCGAGGAGAAAGGAACGAAACAGAACAGCATTTCTGATGCTTTGCAAGTACGGGAATCAAGCATCTCGATGTTGTTGACGATATGAGCGTTGATACGAAACGTGAGACTGAGTAAATGACACCATCGATCGAACACCTCAAGCTTTTCAATTTTGTCTTCTTATAGGTCACGTTGTAACATAGCGCGGATGCAGGTACGCAAATGCATGCGAAATGACGTCACCGGTAGGGAAAAATAAAGGTTTTAAAAAGAAGATCGCGTTAGATACGGAAATAATGTTCGAGTATCATGTTAGAGGCGTGGATGACGTTTGAGAGCACGTGCAAGAAGACAACCACGTGCAGGATGTTACGGCGGTAACGATAGAATTGGGAAATAAATGTCGTCATACAACAAAAAAATCGAGTTCTTTTCTATTCTTGGTCTCCTTGTGACTGAGGCTACAACGTGTTGGTTACAGGGTCTTTGCCGCATATAATAAAATTTTGCGTAGCATTTGGTTACGGACTTGGCGTCGTACAGTTTTTATTGTATCAAGTTTTATTGTTTTCTGATTAGAACTTTAACGTTATCAATAAGAAACGGAAATCAGTAATGAAGATTCAAAAACAAAAAAAAAAAGCGATAAGCTCTCGATAAAAAATACGATTTTTGTATTGATACGTCTAATGTAGACAAAAGACTTAACACCTGTAAATGATAAGAGATCAGTCCATTCATAGAAAGATTATAGAGAAAGAGAAGATAACAGGGTTGAAATATCTATGCGAATAGATTCTATTGGATTCTGCATATTTCTTTCCAAATGAATTTTTATTGTTTTTCTTTTTTTTTTGCCATAGTTTTCATCAGCAGCGGGTTAAGTTCAGAGCGCTGATTTGTGCATCTGTAACGTTTGTATTTTAACTTATTGCAACATCGTTTTAATATTTGCAATTACTCATCATTCCGTGCGTTTGAAAAGGGAGATAACCTTTTATCGTTATTTTTCAAAGTTAAATGTAAAAAGTAAAAGTGAAAAAAGTTTTTAAAAAGTAATTGTTATATATATATATATATATATATTTATATATATATGTGTGTGTGTGTGTGTGTGTGTGTGTGTGTGTGTGTGTGTGTGTGTGTGTGTATTAACTTACATCATCGGATGATATGCATGGATAATTCTATCCTATCTATTGAATTGAATTAAATTAACACACTTGAGGCTGTAATAATTAAAAACAGATTTGGCTATACTAATGTATTGAGCATTTTTTTATCCTCGTTTTTATCACATTTACGTCTTAAATATATATATATATATATATATATATATATATATATATATATTGGCAATATTGCATTATTCGAATGAAATGAGCACACTTATATATTTCTTTTCCTAGTGCTGAAACATATTACACATATTTTTGCAGATTTCAAATAATTTCTAGCTATAAATATATTAGACATATATTGCAGTTTATAGATGTAGGCTGCGGAGGCAGATTCCACAATACTAATGTACAAAAAAATAAAAAATAAAAATAGGAATAACACTATTTGTCATTCGATTTTAGACTAATGGTATCTCTTAGGATAAAGACTTAGTTTAAATTGCATTATATTTTATTTTCGCTTGTTGCAACCGCGTATTTACATTTGCAATTACTCATCACTGCGTGCGGTTGAAAAGGGGGGGGTAACTATTTTTTTTCAAAGTCAAACGTAAATAATTAAAAGTGATAAGTTTTAAAATCTTATAATTTTATAAGTTAAAATGTCCTTTTATAAATAACTATCAGCCCTCTTACATCGTATACGGCACGCGTGTTGGTTGTTCACAAATGAATACATGTAACAGTGCATGCGAAACGACATAAGCGGTAGGAGAAAATATAGACTTTAAAAACGATACGTTATAAACGTTTCATAGTACCTAGAGTACTCATCCACAAGCAAAAGATCTATCTAATTTGCATATTCTTTTAAACATTCATTAATTCCCTATTAGTTTTTTTCGGTTTTCCGATGAGATGATCATCTTTAGTTAACTCTAAAGTGTATTTATTATTATTTATATTGATGCCCGTTTGTCTTATAGTTTGTAATGTGGTTTGTATTATTTGAATCCAAATTTCGTTTAGAGTGAGCCAAAACGATTGTATTATTGGTGCGGATGGGCGAAAGAAAATATGTTTAGGAGATAAATGTCTGGTGTGGATTATATTTGAGTGTTATTTCTGGAAAATATACAAGTGGCTTTTTTTCTTTGCAATTAATATAAAATATGTAAATATGTAGTTATTGCAATGTTTTTAAAGTTTTTATAATTTATTTGAACTTCTCGTTCGGATATTCTAGACTACAAATTCTAAATGCATGTAAAAAGAAACCAACTGGTTTTATTTTGTAGTCAGTAGTTGAGAGGTCTGGAGTACATGGCGGATGAGGCAGAGTTTCGCAGCCTAATTCGTTCAACTTCTGCAAGGTCGGTTTAGCAACGTGCTGTCAGGCATTGCCGTGAATTGGCAATTTTCTGTTGACTAATGCTGGGTGTTCTTGTCGAAGTTTCTGATGCATTTCATCAGTTTCTTGACAGTACTTCCACGCCGTAATGGTTTCGCCTGCATTAAAAAAAACTGTAATGAATGAGACTGGTCGCAGACAACCAAAGAGTAAGCATGGCCTTTCTTGTGGCAGCTCTGGATTCGGGAAGTGTAGTGAAGCGTCGCCGATTGTTGTAAAGAAACCACTTTACATCGCCAGTCAAAACCCGATCAAGAAACGAGGCGTTCTGCTTGCGTAAAAGTAGAAAAAATTGCACTTCATGACAGCGTTTCTTTTGGTCGTCGTTTAATTCGTAAAGTACCCATTTATTAAGTTTCCAATCTTTCTCAATTGGTTGGAAATCGTCGTATTGGTTACGCCTGATTGAGAAGCAAGGGTAAGAACAGCTGTGCGTGAATTGGCTTTGACTAATGCTCTAAATTGATTCTTGTAAAAATCCGATGGCCAACCACTACGCTCATCATTTTCAAGACTCCCGTCGCCCCCACGAAATTGTTTAAAACCAACATTGTGCTGTGCGTTCAGTAGGGGTTCCTGGGCCAAATCCTTAGTTGATATCGCGAGCTGTTTGAGCAGCTTTTCGCCCTAGCTTGAATTGAAATTTTAAAAACTTGTGTGAATTTGCTTTTTTTCTATTTTTGCATTCAATATTCTAAAAAGAAGCCATTTGTTTTAGAATGATTGTAATTTCAACGACTAAATAGAGTGAAACCGTAGCTACCGTAATACGATGGTCTAACGACGACTATAATTTAGTCTGGTGACGTCATGAACATTGGTCTGTCGAAATTTGGTCACGTGTCTTATAACTAAACCAGAAGTTGGTTCAAAGTTTTGGAGGGTTAAATAAATTTAAACATGCCGTCGAGATGTATAGTTCCAAAATGCCGAGGTAACTACGAAAATGGACCAAAAGTTACCGTGTTTTCATTTTCCAAAACAAGGAAATAATTTACCAGTGGATTAATGCAATAAAAAGAAAGAATTTTACTCCATCTAAATATGGCAGAGTAAGTGTTAAAATGTTTGAGATAATTTTTAAAAAACACGCACCTTTTTTATTTTTTTAATTAATTTTTTTAGAACGTATTTTAAAATAAAAACGAAAGTATGTATATAAAAATGAATTTTACATGTAATTTAAGTTATGTGCTGAAATAATAAATTATTATTTAGAAACTTATTTAAAATGGGGAGTATGGTGAAAATATTATGTACTTTCATCTAACAATTTAATAAAAGCGATATCGTAAAAACGGAATTCCTTGTTTAAATAATTCTAAATAAGAAAAATCATTTATCTTTTTAGTTCAACTATTTTACTGTGCAATATTTATATCAGCGTGAAATAGATTAAATTTATTTCAAGTTTATGACCGCTTTTGTTATCCCAAAAGCTTATTAATAGTTATTTGTGGTAAATGTCGTGGCCCTGTAGGCGTCAGAATTTTGGAGAATATACTTCTTAATAATGTTTAAAAAAATAATAGAAATATTATTTTTTATTAAAAAAAAAAAAGTGTTTACAAAATGCCGGCAATAAAAAAAAATAATATTTCCATTATATTTTAAACAATTTTAATAGTTTATTTCGAAGGATATTCCATAAAGAAAATAAACAACCCACTTTAAACGGAGAAATTACGAGTTTTGTATATGTTATTCGCAGTTTTGTGTTAGGGTTGTCAAAAATTCCCCCCAAAATTCTGATACTGCTAGTGGCGCTGTAAACGAAAACAACGTTTAAAATTACGGCAAACGAGTAGTTTCAAGTTATGAAGAAATGTTAGTTTTAAAAAATGGCAGATCACTTTTCTATAAAAATTTAACGTAAAATGAGCACCAACTTTATGGACATTGTTTATTTTTAGGGCGCTTTCTTTTTAACAAATAAAGGCGAAGAAAAATGAGTATGACCACCTTTATGTTGGGGGTTGTGAGTCAACGTACAATGAACACAGTTTAATGTAAAGTGAGCACCCCCTTTCAAAAGGTGTAAACAGAATTTTTGTCGGGGAGAGGGGGTCAACTGTAGGTGCTCATTTTACGTTTAGTTGTGTTCATTCCTACATCAAACAGGCACTTCGTCTTGTTTGAAGCGAAAATGTAATTTAAAAAAAAAAATGCTCGTTGCACATGTAATAAAAAAAATGGCCATAAAGTGGGTAGTCGTTTTAGGTTAAATTATCCCCTCCACTTTTTTAACGAACATCTCTTTATATCTTGGAAACTACTAGTTTATCGTAATTTTAAACATTATTTTCGTTTTCAGCAACCCCGAAAACCTATAAAAGTGTTAATTTAAAAGGATTTTTCGATGGTGGACTAATTCTGCACATTTACCTTATTTTTTTTTATTTTATCGTTTTTTGTTATGTAATTTTCTTTCTTTTTTTGTATTAAGTCAAACATGGTACGATTTTCTTTGAAATTATTTCTTAAGGTATGTGAACTTCATTTTCGACCTGAAGACATACAGCGAGAGGCATCAGCATTTGATGAAAGGACTGGAAAGACAATTAGTGTTAAATTAAAAAATCCCTATCTTAAGGATGGTGCTATTCCTCGAATATTACCAAACTGTCCCTCCTATTTATCGTCATCAACCACGTTTAGAGAGTCTCCTAACGCAAAGAAAATGCGTTTAGAAAACTCTGCTCTTAAGCGTGCATTATGTGAAAGTGTTGCTGACCAGTTAGAGTTACGGAAACGTAAAACTTTCCATAATGTTTATGATTTAGAAAAAAAATTAACGTTTATTGATAAAAATTATTGGACTTCTATTAGGCAAGACAATAGCATCTGTGAGACTAACCGTAGCCCTCGGCGCAAGAGGGTCCGTGTGTGCCTGGCGTGTGGGGTGGTGGCTGATCCTGTGGTCGGGGCAGCGGAAGAAAGAGTTTCAAGATGGCGCCTGCCTGCTTTTATTAGAGACGGAATCTTGCAGGATCGCGCGAGATCTCGCGGGGATGCAAATTAGCTAGGCCATCTTGAGTAATAAAAATCGGTCCATTGGAGGTGCGAGGCAGTCGGGTTCTGACGATCGTGGCGATCAGTACAGTGACCGTTGGGTTCCGTTTCTATTCGTGCAGTCAGCTGAGCTTTGTTAGTTACCTTCGTGCCGTGGCTGTCATTGTTTGTTGGTTTGCTGTGTGTTGCCGTGGTTCTTCAGTGAAACGCTTCGTCGCCCACGACGAGACTCCCCGTCTCCTACACAAGATACTCTTACAAGCTATTTCGGCCCCCCCACTCCGAACTTGGTTTTCTTTTCTTCAATGGCGGATAGGTTCGATCTAAAGTTGATACCGGAATTCGACGGATCCGACCCGGTACTCAGCTGGGTTGAGAAGGTCGAGTTACATTGTCAGTTATCCGGCGTGAAAAATGTCGAGCGCGTAATTCCTCTGCGGCTGACCGGCGGGGCCTTCGCTGTATATCAGCAACTCAGCGCTGAGGAGAAGTGTGACTACTCGAGTATCAAGGCGGCGTTGTACAGGGCGTTCGCCACTGACCCCGCCACTGCATGGGAGCAGTTTGAGACGAGGTCTATACGCTTGGGCGAAACTGTGGACGTGTATCTCGCCGAACTTAAGAAGCTGACGGTGTTGTTCGGCGGTCTTCCCGAGAGGGCCCTAGCCTACAAATTCCTGTCAGGACTCCCCGCTGGAGCAAAGCAGCTCCTGCGAGCAACCTCTACCATGTCCTCACTACCGCTGAGTGACCTAGTGGACAGAGCCAGGACAATAATGAAGGATGACTCGACGGTGCAGGAACCGGTAGTCGCCGTCGCACAGGCCCCACCAAGTGGCGAAGGACTGTCTCAGGGACCCAGCCCGCAAGGTGATGTCATCTGCTACAGATGCAACGGGCGGGGCCACATGGCAAGAAATTGTAGAAGGCGGTCGACGGCTGTTCGCTGCTACCGCTGTAACAAGACTGGGCACATGGCCCGAGACTGTGCGGGAAACGGGGACGGGGACAAGGTGCCAGTGCCGACCTCTTCCCCGAACAGAAAATAAACAAGGCGCTCCCTGTCATTCAGGTCCGAGTTAATGACACGTTATGTTCAGCCCTCCTTGATTCCGGTTGCTCCCGCACCATAGTGTGTGCGGACTTCTGTCGGGCGTGGAAAAAGAAGAACGTCAGGATAACTACCATCACTGGAAAAATACGAATGTGTTGCGGCGTGGGTGTGGTACACATTCGCACAAGAACTGGGAACTCGGCCAACGTCGAAGCGCTGGTGACACGCGAAAAGCCGCTGAGTTTCGACCTGTTGCTAGGCTACGATGCCATCAAAGCCCTGGGCGGCGTGCGCATAACGCGCGCTGGCGTTGTAGAGTTTTTCAGGATAGGCCCCCGGTGTGCGCAGCACTAAGAGTCGACCAGCCGGACTTCAGTGCGGAATTCGACGACCAACAGAAGGCGTGGACCGCCACTTGGAGGTGGTCAGAGGACAAGGAACCGGCCAAACTACAAAACAAAGTGGCAGAGTACCGTATGCCCGACCAGATAAGGCCTGCATACGAAAGCGAGCTCCGTGAATGGATTAAGAACGGTTGGCTGATTCCATACCCCTACGACAAACTTGGACCCCCCCAAGGGCCTGATACCGCTGATGGCAGTTGCCCAACCTAACAAGTCAAAGGTGAGGCCGGTAATGGACTACCGTGAGTTGAATGCGCACGTTGATGCGTTCACAGCGGACGCCGACGTCTGTGCCAGCAAGCTGCGAGAGTGGCGCCGGCAGGGGTCCAATGTGTCCCTACTGGACTTGAGAAAAGCATACTTGCAGGTCCGGATCGGCGAGGCGATGTGGCCTTTCCAGACAGTGATGTTTTCCGGGAAGAGATACTGTCTTACGCGACTCGGATTTGGGCTAAACGTAGCACCCCAGATAATGAAGGCTATCGTCAATGCCGTGTTGTCACAAGAAGAATGGATCAGAAAGGGAACATCGGCGTATATTGACGATATATACGTGAACGAAGATATCGTGTCCTCTTCGCGCGTAAGAGCCAAACTTGCCGAGTTTGGTCTAAACTGCAAGGACTCTGAGCGGCTTGAGGATGGTGCCCGCGTATTGGGCTTGAGCGTTCAAGAGGAGCGAGGGATCCTGAAGTGGAGACGTGGAACCGCAGTTCCCGACGTACCCGACGTTTATACAAGACGTGCCGTGTTCTCCCTGTGCGGGAAACTTGTGGGGCACCTTCCAGTATGCGGATGGGTTCGTGCAGCGACAGGCGTCATAAAAAGGAGGGCAAATGCGGTCACCAAAGGCTGGGACGATGAGATAACCGACGAACTATTGGTTCGAATGTTAAAGGAGACCGTCGCTAGTGTGAAAAAGAATGACCCCGCCACAGGGGACTGGTGTGTGCAGGGAGACGAACTGAGCGTGTGGGTGGACGCAAGTTCTCTAGCGATCGGTGTAGTTTTGGAGAAAGATGGGGCCGTAGTTGAGGATGCCTGCTGGCTGCGACCGGCGAATGATGCTGCCCATATCAACCTGGCAGAACTCGACGCTGTAATAAAGGGCATTAACCTGGCACTTCAATGGGAAGTGAAGAAACTGCGTGTGCACACTGACTCACTTTGCGTGCACCACTGGGTGTCGGACACACTCACGAGCAAGGCCAGGGCACGCACCAAGGCAGCCAGCGAAATGCTGATAAGACGGAGGCTCGAGACTGTGAAAAAACTGGTGACGGAGTACAACCTGTCCGTAGACGTAGTGCTCGTCACCTCGAACTACAACCTCGCCGACAAGCTCACTCGGGTACCACGGAGATGGTATGAGGCTATGAAGAAAGAAGCTAAGCCATTGCCTCTGTGTGCTGCCTCCGTCGAGGAGGACGAAATCAGGAAGATACATCACGACAGTGGGCACCCCGGAGTACAACGGACCTACTACTTTTTGAAGTTGGCTAGACCATCAATACCAAAAAGCGCAGTAAGAGCAGTGGTCAGGGAGTGCCAAACGTGCCAGTCCATCGACCCCGCCCCAGCCAGATGGCGGAAAGGACAGCTGGGAGTGGACGCGACTTGGAGTCGGTTGGGTATGGATATAACCCACTACGGCAGCCAACACTTCCTCACGCTGATAGACTGCGGGCCAACGAGGTTCGCGATTTGGCGCCAATTGGCAAGGCAGGATTCCACCAGTGTCATCCACGAATTGGAATCCATATTCTACGAAAGGGGGCCGCCTGAGGAGATCCTCACGGATAACGACACGGCATTCTGCAGCAGGGAATTTAGGCATTTTATGGACGACTGGGGGATCCGCCTTCGACACCGATGCGCGTATGTGCCGAGCGGCAACGGCATAGCGGAGCGATGCCACCGAACCGTGAAGAGGATCGCGGCCAGGAAGAAGTGTACGATCGCGGAGGCGGTTTACAGATACAACACAACGCCTAAGGACACCGTGACTGGCGGCAGTGCGCCCGCTGATGCGATTCATCACTATCACGTGCGCGTCAAGGACGTTGAAGTGTGTCTACCCGACCAACGAGAACCCCAGGGGGCGTACCAAGTGGGAGACACCGTCTGGGTGAAGCCACCCGGCGGCCGGTGCACCAGCAGCTTTTGGAGAGGGCGGGTCACCGGCGTCATCAGTGAACAGGCCATACTAGTCGATGATACTCCGCGCCACGTAAGGGATGTCCGGCCCGCTCTAAGCGCTGACCAATCGGCAAGCAGTGGAAGTAGCGAGTCATCCGACGATGAGCGATGGATCCAACCCGTGCCCCACGAACCTGGTGACTCAACTGCGAGCAGTGGAAGGAGCGAGTCATCCGACGATGAGCGATGGATCCAACCTGTGCCCCATGGACCTAATGACTCAACTGCGAGCTCTAATGCTGATGCTGATGCTTCCGATGCCACTTCTGAGAGCTCCGATGAGGAAGTCCCGGTAATACCCCTCCGCAGGAGTGCTCGAATCAAACGGCCACGTCCGCCGTGTCACGTATGTGATCTGGAGACCAGGGGGGAGTGTGAGACTAACCGTAGCCCTCGGCGCAAGAGGGTCCGTGTGTGCCTGGCGTGTGGGGTGGTGGCTGATCCTGTGGTCGGGGCAGCGGAAGAAAGAGTTTCAAGATGGCGCCTGCCTGCTTTTATTAGAGACGGAATCTTGCAGGATCGCGCGAGATCTCGCGGGGATGCAAATTAGCTAGGCCATCTTGAGTAATAAAAATCGGTCCATTGGAGGTGCGAGGCAGTCGGGTTCTGACGATCGTGGCGATCAGTACAGTGACCGTTGGGTTCCGTTTCTATTCGTGCAGTCAGCTGAGCTTTGTTAGTTACCTTCGTGCCGTGGCTGTCATTGTTTGTTGGTTTGCTGTGTGTTGCCGTGGTTCTTCAGTGAAACGCTTCGTCGCCCACGACGAGACTCCCCGTCTCCTACACAAGATACTCTTACAGCATCATTATATGCCATATAAAGAGATGCCCATGCCCAAAAATAAAAATGTCTATGGTGATTGAACCGGGCTGAGTATTCTGTAGTGATGTGGAAATCAGTGCTATATGGGAGTATAGAATTCCTAAACATGTAACAGAGGAAAATACTCTGCAGATTTTGATGGAAAACATGAGAAAATGGACATCGAAAAACAGAAAATGAAAACTTATAATATAAGTTCTTTATTAAAATTAATCTTATCGTTTTTGCTATTAGTGCAAGATGAATCATTTAAATATTTTAATGCCATTAAGTTAATATGTGAACAAATTAACATAATGACAATGTATAAGGTTAATTATTCGAATGAAATGATGGTATTTTCTTCCTTATTATATAACTGCTCCCCTAGAGGGCACAGACTGTTAAGAGACACTAAAAATGAAATTTTACCATGCTATTCAACCATTCGAAGATTAATCTTATCAGCTTCTATGAATCCTGTCATTGAACAACATGATAACAATTTTCTCATGTATATTAAAAGTAGGTTACTAGTGCAGAATGACATCACAGTATCTTTACTTGTTGATGAAATACATCTCAAGCCTTATCTTGATTATAAAGGTGGTAATATTGTTGGTTTAGCTAACAACAGCAATGAACCTGCCACAAGTGCATTTGCTTTTATGCTTAGCAGTGTATTCTCACAATATAAGGAGCTGTGCATGTTATGCCAACTAAATGTCTTCTCGCTGAGAACTTATTTGACATAATTAAACGTGTAATAATTGGCTTAGAAGATATAGGGTTTAAGGTATTATCTGTTATAACAGATAATAATACAATAAATAAAAAAAGCTATATCTTTCTTTTGTAGCCCATCAAAGCTTTGTATATCCCCATCCAGTTAGAACGTCTAGCCCTCTTTTCTTCTTATTTGACTCAGTGCATATATTAAAATGCATTAGACAGAATTGCTTTGGCCAAAAAGATGAAAGTAAATGCATGATGTTCCCAAAGTTTTGTTATAATGGAAATCATGAATTAGATAACATCCAAAGTGCTCCATTTTCTAGTTTACATAAACTTTATTCCCTAGAACTCCAATCACTTGTGAAATATTGCTATAAGTTGACTTCAAATGCTCTTTCTCCGACTACTTTTGAAAGGCAAAATGTTAATTTGGTTTTGCAAATTTTCAAC
>NC_136489.1:40560514-40653014 GCF_053919585.1 Euprymna scolopes
GGAGAGGGATAGCACTAGTTTGACTATAATTAAGGCATAACTGGACTCCTTGAAAAACAAGGAGGAACAGGGAGTTTTAATTAAGGTTATGTTAAAGAGAGCGCCAAATAGAGGTAACAAACATGGCCGTCGATGGTCTACCAATCGACACATCGCCAGTATCACATTGCCGGACGGGAGTACCACAACCACACACGACGGAATCTTGGAGGGTTTTCGGTCTCATTTTCAGGATCTCTTTACCAGGGAGCCCAGTCTGACAACGATTCACTTCGACGCCTATTTAGCTGACTTTTTCCGCCTTGAGGCGATCGAAGCAGCTATGTGCGAAAGATGTATAAAAGTCCTAGAGGCTCTGAAGCAGGTCGGGCTAGACAGAACTCCTGGTGTCGATGTTCTGCCTTGCGAATTATATTTGAGGCCGTCGCCCATTTTCATTATCTTGCTGGGTGTAATATTCAACACCTAGTTTAGGATCGGGCCCATTCCTGATATTTTACCAGGGGGATCATTAAATTGTTTCGCAAGGATAATAATGGAGATAATGGTATAGGTAATTTTCGGCCCTTAACACAGTTAAAGATTTTGTCCAAGATCTTAGCAAACCGTTTGCAAATTGTCTTGCATCATCTCGTAAGCCCTGCTCAGACTTTTGCTGATTCAGGATAAGTTGCACATGACACGCTTGATCATAACAAAGTCGATAGGGGAGCCACGCTTATCAATTTAGATCAGTCCAAAGCTTTCGACAGGGTCGATCATTGATACCTAGAGGCTGTTCTTTCGCCGGCTGGATTGGGTCCTCAGTTTCGCTCTTGAATTCGCCTCCTGTACCAAACCTCGGTGCTATTGTGGGGGTGAAAGGTGTGAGATCGAAGCTCTTTAATTTGTCCAGGGCTATTCGTCAGGGTTGTCCGATTTTACAAATGCTTATGTGCTTGCGTTAGGGCCTTTTTGCACAACCTTAGGGTGAATCCAACTCTTCGCGGGATTACTTTTCCTGGTAGCTTACACCTCGGTAAACTATACTGCCTATGCCGACGGCGTGACTGTGTAACAAGCCGTGTTGAGACTAGTCTTCGGCATGGAAATAAGACGGTATGAACGAATGACAGGAGCCAAAATCAACTGCGATAAGGCTTGCACATTATTGCCTGGAGGAAATACCCCTTCAGGGGCCCTTTGACTGGACTGATGGGCTCTGGAAGATAATTGACGTTTGGTTTGGCCCCGACCTTCAGTTGGAGAAATATTGGTCGGAAGTATTGAAAGCAATCCAGCGTACAACCAACTTGTGATTCCTGAGGACTTTCACTTTAAGAGTCGAGCGTAGGTATGCAGTATACACATTTACTCTCGTATCATCTACCGTCTATCAGTACTTCCACTCCTGGAAACCACACTATTACAATTAGTGAGTACTTTTTTTCTCGTTCATATTGTGTGAAAGGAATCCATGATTAGTAAATCTCTTACCTGCTTCCGTCGGAAAACGGTCTCGGAATGTCAAGCATTGAGATTCGTAAGCATGTGCTTCGCTTAACTTACCTAGATTGAATGTATAAATCATGTGAGGGACACTGAATTCTGGAAAGAAGACATTAAGAAAGCCTTTCCGGCTTTGCAAGTGTGCACTCAGCTGAGGGAGGAAGCACATAGGTTGCTCCGAAACGAGTTCTCATTTTATCATGAGTGTCGACGGGCCTTGAAGCTCCTATTACGGGTGATAGAAAGCCTCTCTGACACTCGACTGCTGTATTGTAAAGCACTATATAGTGTCATTGTGAGGGGATCTGTTCGAGATGTTAGGATTGGGTGGGGGGGGTCGATCTTACGAATGGGAAACGCCGCTCAATATGGCCTCGGGCACTTGGGTTGAGGTGTCTCGACTATTATGAGGCATTACTTAGCTGATTGATAATTAGAGATGCCCTTTGGGTTGGCAAAAAAAGTTTTCGTAGTGGACCGGGTGGGGACACCGAGTTGTGTGAGATGCGGAGAATGATTACGTTTTTTTTTTCCACTGCGTTATCGTTCGTCCGCTGTGCAAATTAGTTGAAGGCTTCACGATTCGCATGTTGAACGGAGAGTTCTTTGTTCTGGAGTCGGTTTCGACATGCTGCAATTTGGCACCGGGCAGGGGAAAAGAGGAACACTACGTTTTTCTGTGATTACTAGCAGTTATGAGAGAAGGAAATCTACGGAGATGAGCACTTCACTGGCAGTTTGTCCTTATTTTTAAACATCGGTTGAATGTGCGGATTACGTTGGAGAAGGTGAAATTCTTTTCGGCAAATTTCAGCAAAAAGTGGGTGGAAGTTTCGTGCCTGTGTCGACTGAATGGTGTTAATCTTGAATGGTATTTGACTTAGGTTATGAACTTTGGTTAGCTGGAACGAACATAGTCACCATATCGAACAAGGTAGGCTAAAATAGGTTAGAATTAGGCTTTCTCCTTTGTTGACTTAGCTAGAGTATGAATGACCCATTTGTATTTTGTCCCCCCCCCTTTGTTTTCTGTTCGATAATCTCCACCCCTGATCACATATTAAGTGACGGATTTGCTGTGCTGTTTTGTCTGATGTATGCCCACTTCCATAAGTGTTTAAATAATATTGTTTTTAGGAGACCCACACCTTTTTCAACTGCTAAAACTGCTTATCTGCACATCTACTAGTGGGGGGATTTTAAACTAACACAATTTTTCTCATTGTAAATCTTTTATTTGTTGTGCATATTGATGCGTTCGTGCTCGGAATCGTGTTCCATTAATTACAGTGTTGCTCGGTATCATGTTCTGTCAATTCTATGGTGTCTCTTTGGCAGACGTGAGTTCTGTCGGGTGTGCGCTTTATTTTCATAATATAAACAAGCTATTTCGGAATAGAACAGATCGTGGAATCCTTGATGCTGAGATTAGATTTTTGTCGATAAGGTGATGCAATCGGGTGGATAAAAGAGATAAAATTGGTAGTTAAACTAGATGTGCAAGACGTTGCCAGTTTTATTTCACTTTTTCTGCATGGAAGATGCGCTCGCCCTCTATCGATGAGTAATGAAACATAAGAAAATGCAGAACAGATAAAAATGAAATTAGTGACCACATGCACTGAAAGGATTTTGTAAGCCTACGAAAAACTACGATTCGAGTGAACATGTAAATTGGTTGATGTTTACCCGAATGCAATCAAAACATTGGTTGGACTAGCAGGATACCTAGGGAGATGACTGGATCATACTGTCAAACTTGCTTTTATAACGGGATTCACAGATGATATATCTATAGAACTACAACAGTTAACTCGTGTAGAGTGAAAAGACGTGACCAAACTGATACCAACTGCACGGCTTATAGTCAGCCAAACGTTCGAGTTATTGAAACATTAGTAGCGAGTGCACAAAGTAATACGCTGAAAAATAAATCTAAAAAGAATCAAGCCTTCAGTGCTTTAGATGTCAAGGACCACAACTGAGGAAAGATTGCACAGAGATACCTAGAGCTAGAGTAATGTGCTACAATTGTGGAAACATTAGCCACATTGCTAAGTGTTGTCCTCGGATTCAGGGAAAACGGACAAGGGGAGTTTATGTACCACAAGCTACCCCGACAACAGAATGAGGGCGCAATACGTGTCTCGTCCTATAATAGAAGTGGTGATGGATGATTCAGAATTGACCGAACTTGTCGATACTGGGTGTCCCACCACTTTAATCGACTTCAAACTCATGAGTGGATATGGTAGGAGTGGCACAGTCAAAGCAGTTGATGGGGGGGGGACATAGAATGTAAATGAACCAGGCAAGTTCATTGTCATATCAAAGGCCTTCGACAAGGTATGGCATAAGGGTCTACTTCACAAGATTTCCAGCTACGGTATAACTGGAAATATTTTCTCAATCATTAAATCATTTCTCTCCGATAGGCTTATAAGAGTAGTGGTAGATGGACAAAAATCGGAGGCCTGCAATATAAATGCTGGAGTCCCTCAGGGGTCAATCCTGGGCCCAACTCTCTTCCTGATCTACATCAATGACCTCCCTAAACACATACTTAAATCATTCGTTGACATCTATGCTGATGACACGACCATCTACAGCAACACATCAAAGGCTGTAAATGACAAAGTTCTCTCTGATTCTCTCTCCTCTGATCTCGAGCGCGTGGTTCAGTGGGGGAAGATGTGGCTAGTTACCTTTAATGCATCCAAAACCAAACTCCTATCCTTACATCATCAACGCTCTGATCCCTATCTGGCATCAATTGTGATGGATGGCTCTCGTCTGGTTGAGGCCCCGTGTTTTGACAAGCTTCTGGGTTTGACCTTTACTCCTGATCTGAAATGGAACACGTACATCAAGTCTGTTGCCAAGGTCGCTGGAAAGATGGTGGGGTCCTTCTACCGCTCCAGAAGATATCTCACTACTGATGCAATTCTCTATCTATATAAAAGCCAAGTACGCCCAAGGATGGAATAATGTTGCCATATCTGGGCAGGAGCTGCCAAAACAGCCTATCATGCCTTGACAGAGTACAAAATAGACTTCGTGGCTTAGTGGGGGATGCCCTTTTCTCTACCCTGCAACCCCTCTCTCACAGAAGAGACGTTGCGAGCCTGTCCTTGTTTTATCGTTATTTTCATGGCAGGTGCTCGTCTGAACTCCAATCCCTGGTCCCCCCTCGCCAATCTTTCACGAAAAACACCCGTCTAGCTGAATCCACTGTGAAAAATTTCCCCCACTCTATATCTGTGCCTAAATCAAAACGCGGATTCCATGAACAAAGCTTCTTTCTTAGAACTGCACGCCTGTGGAACTCTGTTCCGTCTGCCTGCTTCCCTCCGGACTACAACTTGGATGTCTTCAAATCAATGTTAACAAATTCCTAATGAACCGCCCACTTAAGTAAACACTCCATCAAATCTCCACACTAACGTAATGTACGTGCAATAACCCTTATCCCTGAGTGGCTTCCGGGCCTTGATAAGTGGTGATCACTGTGTAAAAAAAAAAAAAAGTGGAGATAAAATTATGTTGAGTACAAGTGAATGTAGGGACGATCTTGATGTATCACCTCATTAACGGGATCGACGTCATAAATGGAATAAACGTAATCAATGAGATGGGAGGTGTAACTATAAAGAAAGCTGAGGTAAAGTTTAGAAATATATATTGTGTCGCAGCTCCCCATTAGGTGAAAGCTTGCAAAATTGAGGATAAAGACGTTGAAGTAAATTTCGATGGAGAGAAATAGACAATAAGATGGAAATTGAGAGGAGATCCTCCAGTGTTACAGAATAGTGCAGTATTATAATAATTTCCTGGAAAGTGAGAAAAATTTTGAATTTTAGAAAGAGGTGGAAAGGTGGATATTGGACAATATTCTTTTACCATGGAAGTGAGAGAGAAAAGATGTGTTACTGCTGATGGCAGTGTTTCAGGCTAGAAAAGGGAAAGTCAGGCCAGTGTTAGACTTTCGTGATTTAAACCGTTTTTCTGGCATGTCATACAAGGAGCGACATAATATTGAAACAGTTAGTAGGATATTGTAGTCCTTAAGTCTGCCTACCTACAGTTACATGAGGCAAAGGAACTATCGCAGTACTAACTGGTCTGTTATAATAATATATAATAATTATATATATATATATATATATATATATATATATATATATAATGCAGAACTTGGAGGAAATCTTAAAAGGGGAAGGTGTGATTACCAGTGATCAAAACAATACCAAGATGAACGCTATCTAGAATAATTTTTTGTGCATGTGAGTTTTTAATTAAGGAAGAGTCGTCTAGCATTTAGAGACAGTAAAAATTTGTAACGACGCTTCTTTATTGAAATACTAGCAGGTTGGTCGGCGTTGCTCGGTCGTAAAATACACTTAAATATATATTTAATTTATGCAAGTTCTGTGTTTATTATTATGATAAACCAATTTTCTATTGATTATTCTATGGTAACAATCCAAAGTAAAAAATATATATGACATGGCTACCATAATCTAGAATCAAAACACAAAAATATTAATCTCCGACCTTAGTTGTTTCTCTGAATCATGCTCATACGCACACAAAATATTTTTTTAAAAAGTTGATTAACCGTACAAGGTCAACTTAAGTAAATTTACGCCCGTCAATTGACAATTTTCTTTCACTTTTGACCACTTCACATCTATTTTACTTGCTAAAGACGCAATCGAAATTGGACCAACAAATTCCTTATATATCCCGCTTTAAGTCTGTAGGTTTAGTAGAAACTGTTTCTCAGACAGACAGACAAGGTCACTTTTAAAAATATTCAACAACAGTATAGTCAGTAGTTGCTGCTTTATTCAACTAAAATCAACAACATAAAACAATATCACACATTCAATTGATGAGTACAGTTTTACATGTACAGAGTGGAACCATAAAATCATCGCCTTGAAAAGACAAGAGGGGGCCATTTCCACGTGATAAAAACCGGTTTTATTTATTATTTATTTATTTATTTGCAGACTATCTACTAGTGTGCCAGTTGTATACAAATCCCAAGAGCGATAGGAACCTTCTATTATGCCTGAAAGATACACCATGTTTAATGAGCGAGTACAACTCCTGCTCTCTACCGATTAAAGTTATGAAACAGGTCCATTTCCAGTACCCTCAAAATACAAATCCGGACGATTCAACGCTTGAGTGAACAGCTCAACACATCAGACTGCGCATGTTTATGGTGTTTGGTGTGGTTTCAAATAACGGTCACATCATGCCAACTCACGACCTCGAAATCGGGTTGAAAGTCAACACGAAAGTGTACCTGGATGTGTTGAATATGTTGATCCTCTGGTGCAATCAGGTCGCCGTTGCAGACACTAGATGGGACAGTAGAACGGTGCAAGCCCACGAGTCCAAATACTAAGATTCAGAAAGAGTGATACGACTTGTATCCCGCTCTTACTGTCTCCTCCTCTCCGACCTGAATTCACTACTTCGTTTGCTTATCACCAACATGACCTACCACAACACCAAAGCCAGCCTGATTGCTGCCATTACCCGAGTATTCATCGAGCTCCCGCCGGCTCTTTTGGAAAAGGCATGCTCCCCGTTCCGGACCCGTATTGAGGCGGTGATTGAAGCTGAAGGCGGCTACATTGAATAGATATCAACTCTACTACATAATCAAGTTACCTGAATTGATTTTTTTTTTCATAAATCTTTAAAAATAAAGCCGTAGTGCTTTTTTTCTTTAAGGCGACAATTTTATCATTCTACCCAAATTACCTATGCATAATTCATACGAGTAGAGCAATATCGCACTGCTAATAAGCTCCGTAAAGCCTTTCCAAGACTATACGTATCAAAGTCCTCCATAAATAATCAGGTTACACCATTATCATTCCGTTATTCTATATTAAACAATCATAAAGCACAAATCAACGCTGTTAGATAAACATCCCATCCACTAAATTAAGACAAAAACGTATTAAGGTATTCATTTTAGCCTGTCAATGTAACCTACTATTCTTGGTCTTCTTGTCAGTAGCATTATTAGTTGTAATAATATTCATGAGTTCAACGTTGGCTGATTGTAAATGTTACCCAAAACGAGCCTTTCGAGATCTCTCGGTAGGGGTACCTCAGACAAGTGGCAATTAACTAACATGCACAAATAGTGCACCTGTGGAAATGCATAGCCTAGAATCAAACTAACTCATGTAACATTTCGTCAAGAAGGTGGACGGGAGTTACGCCGGCCAGAAATCTAAATGCTAAAATAATGTCAGGGCGAACCCCGTCTGATCATTGTTGGGTTTCATTTTTTTTTTTTTTACATTTAGAAAGAGTAAATGTGAGATGCAAAATTATACGTTGCCAGAATACGGGGAAGGGGGTGGGTATCGGCTGTACTGTTATTTTTCTATGATGTTGTTGGTTATCGCCAAGGGATATGTATTATTTTTTATGGGAATATAAATGAGACAAAAGCTTACATTTCATAGGTGTATTCTCCAGTGGGTGGTATGAATAGATTTTTTTGCTCGAAGGGATTCCTAACAAGATGTGTGGCTAACGCGTATCTGTTTATATTTTATACGTCGTTTTGAGTTACCAGGCCTTCATATTAAACATTTAAACCGTATCCGCCAATTTACAAAAGTGTTATATAGTTGTAGAACAGAAGAGAAATTAGTTATCTATCTATCTATCTATCTATCTACCTATCTATCTATCTATCTATCTTTGTATCTGCTTATCAATATATCTATCTAGCTATCGATCTATTAATCTATCGATCTATCTGTCTACCTAATCGGAAGTAAACAAGATATGAGATGTAAAGTTCTGTTTTGATAAAAGTTGTCAAAGCATGTTGCACAATTTGGTGGACAAGTTGTTGGAAAAATTGTTGCACAAGTTGTTGCACAAGTTGTTGCACAAGTTGCACTTGAGGAGAGTTGACCAGCATCGGAAGTACGTGTCTTTCTGGCACGTGTTCTGGTTAGCTGAAAAAAAAATAGATGAGTTGGAATTTGGACGTCAAGCAGGACGGATAGGTTAACGGTTGTCTCCCCCCCCCTTGGGGGAGCTGACGTGTCTCAAACTGGAGTCTAAGATAAACCCACAAGCAAAGATATTGACTTCCCATTCTTCTGCAATCGACACCTGGGAAGTAAAAAAAAAATCTATATAAAATCAACCATCGTCTTGCAGTTGAAATGCGTTCGTTCACAGGTTCCAGCTTCCATCCTAGAAAAGATGAAATTCCCAGGTGAACAAAAAGAGCAACGATGCAGTTGAAAAGTTGATGAGGTATGTCGAAATACATGTATGTGTTTATGTAAATGCGCACGCAACACACTTGAACGGTCACGGAACGTAAATAGACTGTAAAATAAACAAATGGTTCAGATACTAGAGAACCCCAATATAGATGTTTAGCAACACGACACACAATCACACAACGTATATATGAATCCCTCCTCTTTAACATGACTAAAGTACAGCACCAGATTAAGTTCATGGTGATTCGCTTTACTTTAAGTTAAAATTCTTGCTTTACCTTCCATTTTTTTTTAATTTTTACTGGGAACGACGGCTTATAGGGACTGACATATGCCTGTTGAAAATTATCAAAAGTTTATTTGGTTTTTGTAAAGTACTAATCTCTAATTGGCACGTGTCGGAATTTAATCCCAGTTGGATCATTAGTTTACACATTACCATTTTATCAGTAAGGCGATTTAAAAAAAATTGCTTAACAATTAAAAGGAAAGTGATTGCGCGTGTTGCGAAAGCGTTGCTTCTGATTTTAGAAAGTACTGTCTAGGTAAAGTAATGGCTGAATAAATATGGGGTAGAAAGAAAAGATTTCAACCCTGCATTGTCAATAAATCTCCAACCCTGTCCTACCGCCATAATTTTACATCACTGTGGCTGCTTTGCAAGTATTTTAATGGGATGTGCTTTGATGAGCCCATCGTCCTTGTCATCCGATAAACAACCCGCATTAAGAATTATAATCACACCCTTTTTAGCGTAGGGGTCCCGAGATGCCAGAAAACCTTCTATTTTAAAAGTCTTTTCCTTCGGGATGCTAGGCTTTGTAATTCCTTCCCTGTTACCTGCTTCCTTTACTGTAATAACACGCAGAAGTGTAAATGTAATGTAAACCGATACGTCGCTCATCTCCAATAAGCGTGGTCACAAATAGTGGCCCTTACGTCCAAATGGTAATGTGCCTGGTTTGGAGTGGGCATGACTTAAAAATGTTATTCAATGATTCTCCGCCAAGAAAAAAAAAACAGTAAAATTCGGCACCGATGGCACGCTGTTGCACATTGACTTTAAACATAGTTATACAGGCATAAATGAAGCTTTTTGTGTGTGTGGAGGGGGGGGTCATGCACATTAACTCTCTGAGCTATTTCCTGGTTTTAACATCGAAAGAGAATTAACGGTGTTAATTAATTTGTGACCCTGTCAAGTTACGTCCCTTTAATCAATCTGAAAACCGCGCGAATATTCCGTGTCATTGACTTTAATTTTAATATTTTCTTGTTCACGTCATTTTTAAATCAATTTACGATTTAATAGCCGCCTTACAGAATACCTTTGGCGATGCAGATTTAAATATACTTTCTCAACAACCTCATCTATTAGATTTCTATTTATTATGTAATTTAATGTTGTTCTATTTAATCTATTTTTTTATATATATTTTGGATTAACATCCATTCATATACTTTTCGATATTTTGTTTTTTACTAGTTGGCTACGTTTACGTTCGTAAAATAAGCTTATGATATTTTAATTGATGCAATTTCGGATTCATCACCACCATCATCATCATCATAGTTGTTGTTGTTGTTGTTGTCGTTATTATTATTATTATTATTATTATTATTATTATTATTGTTGTTGTTATTATTATTATTATTATTATTATTATTATTATTATTTTCTATGGAATAGTTTTAGCATTGATTTAGTTGATTTTTTTTAGATAATTTTTATTTCATCAACTTGCATGAAAAGAGCTATGTAAAAGATGCTTAAAACCTTTTGAATTATGCAAATACCATCAGTAGTTCAAAAGTTATGAGAATTTTAAGTGCCAAAATTTAGGCTTTTTCATGGACATTTTTCTGTAGAAAAAGCGGACTAAATTACGGATCTCAACATTTCAAGAAATTCGGTAATTTCGACACCATTTATTTATTTTTCAAGCTATTCTCGTGAAACTTGACACTCTTATGTAAAAGTGTGTGCTCTTTCTGATTATGCAGTCAAATCTGATGTATCTCTTTACCATAAGTCATGAATTATAAATTCAAATGTACAAATTTCAATTTTTTTAAAACTGGCGCATAGTATCATACTGTGAGTGTCTATTTATGAACAAAACTTAGTATTATAGTGGTATTTAAATATAGATTTAGTGAGAATAGGCATTTTCCTGCCTCCTCACCAAAGGAGAGCTTAATCTTGGGTGTGGCCATTGAATGCTTAAAGAGCATTCATGGCTGGTATTTACTACTCCCCTCAAAGAAAAAATTGAGTACATATGAATTAATCTCAGAAATAAATTAAAGAAAAATTTTCACATAGATTTTGGATTTCTGTAAAAGATAGAAATTTCCATAGTCGACCAGAATTTATGCATTTTGGGACCAGTCCAATTTCTAATTTTGTTAATCCTCTCTATCTGGCAAAAAATATACCCCTATTTTCTGAGATGCAACCCTAAATCGTACTCTACATGAATACTTTCACAGTACCAGGATACCAGGAATCCTGATAAGCAACAACTATATATTCACCAGTTGATGGTAATTTTTGTCATTTCTATTCTGTTGTTTTACTGAAAATTCAATTATGTAAATAAAGAAATAAAACGGTAATTTTTTACTTTGTTTCCACCTTAACATTTAAAATTACTTCTATAGGTTTTAAGGTATGCTAAAAACGAATATCGCATTTAAATTTCTGCAAATAAATAAGGATATTAAGCAATGTCATTTCTTATGTTATGTGGACATCTTGATACGCGCAAGCTCGCAAACGCAACTCCGAGAAACTATGCACAATCGCGCATACCAAGATGGCCACTAGCAATAACATAAGAAATGACATTGCTTAATATCCGGAAAGCTACTTATTTGCGGAAAATTTAAATGCACTATTCGTTTTCGTCATATCCAAAAACTTGAAAAGGTAGTCATTTCAAAGAAAAATGTTAAGGAGGAAACAAGGTAAAAATTTACAAAATGCATCACAATGAAATTCCTTATCAAACCGCCTAATTATTATTATTATTATTATTATTATTATTATTATTATTATTATTATTATTATTATTATTATTTAGATATCCTCAGTTAAAAAAAAACGGGTTTGTTTTACAGATTCAAAAAAATAGTCTTGATAATGAATTAAAAATAAATTCAAGTTTCACGATATTTTTTTTATTTAATTGAATAGTTAACAAAGAATACCCTCCCTTCCCGATGTTAAGAATGAGTTTCTAAATAATAACGTTATTATTTCAGCATGTTGCATAAGTGTACCTTTTATTTGTTATAAATTTGTTTTTTTACCACTAAAAAAAACAATTCTATCTTGAGTACAAATAAGTTGGACACATGTACTTAGTACATTTTGTTGTTTTTTAACTAATGTGTACTAAAAGCGTTAAAAACAAAAAAATGGGATTGTTTGGAAATCAAATTTAAAAAACTTGAAAATATTTTTTTTAATTGACGAACTCAGAATAAAAAATGACTAGTCTAGTAAGACAAAAGCAGAAACACAGTTTTCTATTTTAAGAGAATATGACACGCTTAGCGACCGTTTTTCCGTAAGCAGATTTGATTTCTATAAAAGATAACATTTGAAATAAAATTCCGCTCAATTAATAATTATCAAATATTTAAATATTATACATGAAAATAATTCTGAAATTATTATATATATGAAAGTGGATGATATATGCCGATTTATCTCATCAATTTTGAAATATTCTTTGTCAACTTTGCTCGGTCGTAACTTTGCTTCCTGTGGTCGTAAAAATACAAATAAAACACCAGTAGAGATAGCCTGTAAAATTTCAGCCATATCCAATCAAATGTAATCCCGCGCGTGTGTATCAAAACGTAACGTATGAAATGTAAACATTAAAAAAAGTGTTTCCCTTTTTGTTGTCGTCATTTTTTACTAATTTTTCAGTTTTAACTTGGAGCATAAAAACTTTGAACGCATAAAAGAAAAATAAATTAACATCATTGGAATGTTTATTTTATTCTCTCTCCATCAATATAATTTTTAAAAAAAGGTATGACTTGTTGAAGCACATTAGGTATGTAATATTGCCGATGTCCACGAAAATGCAGCACACGCTAGTAATGCTATATATATATATATATATATATATATATATATATATATATATATATATATATATATATATATATACTAGCAAAAGTACCCGTCGTTGACTGGGTTCAAAAACAGCCTACAGAAAATGGACTCTGATTTATTAAAGTGTGATAGGTTATGAAAAGGAAGGGATGTAAAGAGATAGCTTCGAATTTGGGGGTATCAAAACCAAAGCAAAATATGATGAAATTAAAAATAAAATAGATAAACCCAATAATTTATTATACCATACCTGTTCACACTGAAACACTTATCACAATATTATGTGGATATATATTAAAACCCCTTGTTAAACTTTGTGACATATTTCCATTCTATGGAGGTCAGGCGCGAACGAACATCCCATAATTTTATTATACCATATTTTCTCAAACTGAAACATAATTATCAAAGTATACTTACGCAGCTAGATATGATAAGTCTTTATTAAAGTGTGTGCCTATTTCTATTCTATGGAGGCCAAGCGCGATGCAGACCCCACAATTTTATTATTTTTATTAAGTATTCCCATACTTTGTGGTACAGGCGCGAACGCAGACCCCACAATTTTAATGAATCATGATTATGTCAGATAAAACATACCCATTCCTGTGTCTCCATACATCTTCTATCATTATATGCAATCAGTGTTCTATAATGGTTAACCATATAGAAGCCTATTCGTGACCAGACACACACACAGACGTTCAGCTTTATATTATAGACATTAGGCTACCCAATAAGTTGTTAAACACGTACGAAAATTGAATTTTAATGAAATTTGTAATTGTATTTTGCGATTATGTTGTTATAGTGATCTCTATCTTTCAATTCCAGATGGCAATTCATAAAATTGAGTTACGAATTTTGATTCGTTACTGCTGGAAACGAGGTTTTTCAACCAGGAAACCGCAGAAGAGTTTTGTACTGTCGAAAGTGAAGGAACAATTGCGTATTGGGCGATCTCAAAGTGGTACGAGCATTTGGCTTCTGGCGACAAGATTCTTGAAGATAAGTCTCTTTTGGGATGGCCGTTAAAGTTGGATGATGGTGACTTGTAAACTAGGTGGGACGTTGTGCTTTTATCGAGCACTCGAGAATTGGCTGATGAGCTTGGAGTTAACAACGCGACAATTCATCGACACTCGAAGCAGCTTGATTTTGTTCACAAAAGCCGCGCCAAAATCTGCACGAACTCGCCTGAGCACAAACCAACATACAACCTGAAAATTGCTGTCAATTGTTCAGCAACCAATTAGACGAGCGTTTTTGGAAGCGCATTGTGACATCGAACAAGAAATGTGTCTATCTGATCCAACACAATCCAGACAAGCGATGGATTTAGAAAGTGCAAGAAACACCGTCGATTCCAAAACAAAGTCGATTCGAGTCGTTGTGCGTTTAATAGAACTTTGACGGAATCGTGCATTTGGAGTTGGTTCCGTATGGTGGTGCCATCAGTTCTGAATTTTATTGTAAGAAACTTGATCGGGTCGACGAGAAGTTGAAGCAAAAATAACTGGTTCTGATCAACCTAAACGCACTTTGATGCAACAAGGCAATGCCAAACCACACACCGCCACGTGGACCAAAGACAAATTTGAAGAACTGGACAGCGTTGAGGTTCTGACACATCCAACCTACAGTTCTGAGTGTGCTCTATTAGATTACGGTTTTTTCCGCTCAATGTAAAGTATCTGTAAGGCTGCCGATTCGACTCGTCTGATGAAGTCGAGGAAGTGTGTCAAGAATTCTTTGGCTCGAAACCGGTTGAATGGTACCTTGACCAGATATGAAAGCTTGAAGATCGATGGCAGAAAATCTTAGAAAATAATGGACTTTATTTTGAGGATTCATTTTTGTTATTTTGTTATTACTTGGCAAGTAAAATTCCAATTTTTTAAGTGTTTACGACCTTTTAGGACAAGCTAATAATAGTGTATTAAATATATAGTAGTAATTTTTAAAGTAAAAAAGAATATGATTTTGGTGCCATAAGCGGGAATCGAACGCAAAACATATAATGCTCTAGCTTTAGTCGTTACTGTTTAACATATCGTCAAATGGATAAAAAATACTGTTAAAAATGAACTAACTTAACTGTGTAAATGTATTTATTTGCGCATACGTACTGATAACACGTTTAGTCGAGTTACGCCTGCCAAGTTCCAATTTTTTTCATTTTTACTAAGCAGCTATTTTTACCAGCTAAACCCCCGATTCAAAAACGTTCTACAAAGAATATAGTCATTTGAGTCGCCTTGCACCAATCTGCAACCTCGGAAAGGATGCACTATAAAAATTAGAGACACACAGATATTTGTTTTATACATTAAATTACATGTGAAAAAATCATACGTTACATTCAATATTTATTAGTTTTGGAAAATATTTCCGTAAATCAATATGTATTTTTTTTTTAAATTAGTTTATGAATATTTTTATTCATATTAAAAACGATTTTAATTTTGGCCTACACTTTCGGAATCCTACAAAACAAACCTAGTTATTTTTTTTATATCAAAAAATTGTGCGAAAATGAAATGAAAAAATAACAGGAAAGCATGGAACGTAATTGGGTAGGGTCGCCATGTAAACTAATACCGTTTACTTTCAAAGAGGAAATAGCTCGGAGTCGTTAATATGCATAAAAACACTTCTTTGTTCTCTATGATCTTACCTATGTGAAATTATGTCTTTTTATCTAGTTATCTTTTTACACGCGTTCTTTTATTTTTGTAGACAGCTTCTTGAAATAAAGTCTAATTTCCTTACTTTTTTGTACAGACGATGAATTCGCTATTAACGATTTCTTAATTCTCTTGCCAAAAAGAAAACCGGAAATAATGTCATAAAAGAAAGTGTTTCTAGATTAAGTTTCGCCTCCTTTCGACAATTCCCTAATCGTCTGTCGGGTCGATTAAACAACTTCTTTCTTGATTACTTGTTGCCATCGTTTGAATTTCGGCAAAAAAAGAAAAGAAGAAAAAAAATTAGAAGTGCTTAAGCCGTTTACAGCCACCCATTTCATTGTACGCTGATTGAGTTGAGCTTTGAGACATTAATTTTCCAACATAAGTCGATACGAAAACAGTTCGCTAGGACCCGTGAGGCAACGGATAAAAATGTTAGATGCTAAACACTCCTACGTCACAGTTTCGGGTGTTAGAAGGTCCAATCTTCAAATATGTAATGGTATAGTTTTTAAATAAATAATCAGCTTTTTAGCCTTTACATTTTTAAATCGAACACTCTCAGTTTCTTTTATATACATCTCGACGAACTTATATAACCTATCGTGAAATTGATAAAAAAAATTCTTTAAAAAATGAACTGATTTAACCGTGTAAATGTATATATTTGCGCATGCGTACAGATAACACGTTTTACTGTCGTGACGCCTGCTAAGTTCCAATTTTTTTCAATGTTTACTTAGCAGCTACTTTTACCAACTAAAAAACGATAAAACGGTTTACAATATATATATATATATATATATATATATATATATACATATATAACTACTTCATTTACTCACACAAATTTAATATACGAAAGTATAGATTTATGCGTAAAATTTAAGTATTTACTTCAAAAGTGCTCAATACGAAGGTAGAGCTAGTTAGTAATTTATAAATCGCCATATATATTTTATAAATTACTATATACACACACACACACACACACACACATATATATATATATATATATATATATATATATATATATATATATATATATATATATATATATATATATATAGTGATGATCATATTTATTGGCACGGTAAAATAAAAGTTAAATTTTGTCTAATAAATTCTAAAAAAGGGATTAAATTAAAGAAAATAACAAAGTATATTATGTATTTTTAACTGGCCTTTCCGATGCAGCAATCGGATTTTAGAAAAAATAAATAACAAAGGAACAACAAACATAATTGCAAAAAACCCTTGTTCAAAATTATTGGCACGGCTTTGTTTTTCTTTTAGTATCAGTATAATATCAATCAATTTCCGGTTTACGTGCTTTCTGAACTTTTTTATAGCCATATTATGCTTGTTTAACGCTAATTCAGTGAATAATTTTTTTTAGATAATTTTTAGATAGCGATTTATTTAAACTATTATAAGTGACTAAATTATAATTTTCAATCGCCATGGTTAAAACTAAGGAACACAGCGAAGACGTCAGGAAGCTTGTTGTAGCATGCCATACCAATGGGGAGGGCTATGATAAGATTTCAAAGAAGCTAAACCTTCCCAAATCCACTGTTAGAGCCATAATAAACAAGTTCAAATCGCAAGGCCACGTTATGAGTTTAGAGGGTAGAGGGAGAAAAAGGATTCTTTCCCCAAGAGATGAACGGAAAATTGTTCGACAAGTAAAACAAACCCCAAGGATCTCTGTTGGGGAGATTGTTGATGAACAGAGCACCTCTGGAGTGAATGTATCTCGACATACAGTTGGTAGAGTTTTGAAGAGAGCTGGTTTAAAAGCATGTCGTCCGAGAAAGACTCCCTTATTGAAGCCTATGCACCTGAAAGCAAGGCTAGCCTTTGCAAAACGTCATATTGATAAAGATGTTGCATTCTGGAAACGTGTTCTATGGACTGACGAAACGAAAATAGAGTTATTTGGCCATAATAAAGTGTCTTATATTTACAGAAAATCTGGCGAAGCTTTCCTGCCTAAGAACACCATACCCACAGTGAAGCACGGTGGAGGCAGTTTGATGTTTTGGGGATCCTTTGCTGCCTCTGGACCAGGGCGACTTGTTAAGGTCACAGGTAGCATAAAAAAGGAAGATTATGTTAAAATATTGGATGAAAACCTGAAAGACTCTGCTAAAGAGCTCTCACTTGGTCGTCGTTGGTGGTTCATGCAAGATAATGCCCCAAAGCATTCGGCTAAACTGACTAAGAAATGGCTTGAGGACAATCATATTAATGTTTTGGAGTGGCCATCACAAAGCACAGACCTTAATCCAATCGAAAATTTATGGAGAACATTAAAATTGAGGGTAATGCAAAGGAAGCCTAAGAATCTTATTCAAGTGGAGGATTATTGTCAGGAAGAGTGGGCTAAAATTACTACTGAAGAGTGCAACAACTTGGTTGTAAACTATGAAAAGCGACTGAGGAAGGTAATCAAGGCCAAGGCTATACAATTGATTATTAAATAAATCGTGCCAATAATTTTGAACAAGGGTTTTTTGCAATTATGTTTGTTGTTCCTTTGTTATTTATTTTTTCTAAAATCCGATTGCTGCATCGGAAAGGCCAGTTAAAAATACATAATATACTTTGTTATTTTCTTTAATTTAATCCCTTTTTTAGAATTTATTAGACAAAATTTAACTTTTATTTTACCGTGCCAATAAATATGATCATCACTGTATATATATATATATATATATATATATATATATATATATATATATATATATATATATATATATATATCATTAAATAAAATAGATATTTTTTCTGTTAATTCTATTTTTGATCCTTTCCAATTTCAGACTAAGCGCCTTCACTTCTGGCAGTACATGACTGATGTAATCGCTATATTTGTCCTAAGCTCAAATAATTTCCAATCCTTCTGGATTCATCGTCAGAGATAGATTTATTTATCTGGTTTTGGACAATCATATACCTATATATAACGTGTATAAAAAAACTACTAATAATAAAATAAACTTTACTAGGCACGGCCACAACGAAAGGAGAAAGTAAGTAATTTTTTAAGGAGTCTCTCTTTAGAAATCTACCAAAAATCAAGTAATTATCTATCAATACGAGATTTTCACCGATCATTAAGTGAAAAATAAAATTTATAAAGGTGTACTTACTTTTCATAATCCATATTTATATTTTTGGGGGCCTACACATCCCCTTCTTAATTTGTGGGTAAAAATATGCTTAAAATAATCAGCCGAAACTGAACAAAATATATTGTATCGTGGAGAGTGGGGATTGATTTCAAACAAACAAACAAAATAAAACAGCGAACGTGTCAGATTTTAAGGTCAAAAATCCGAATTTTGAATGTGTTTTATTTTTAATCTTTTGTGTTTTGAAGTGTGAAATTCTCTATAAGCAAGAGTAATAATCTCTGGGCCACCGTCAACCGCGATTAGAATTAAGTGAAATTTAACATTTATAAAGCTAAATATGGACGTAAACATTGTTAAGATGATCTGAAGTGATCAAGTGCCCGGGAAACGCGATATAGCATGAAGGGCATTTGAATTATTATTTTTTATTTCACAGACAGTGCTACACTGTTAAAAACTTCTTGAAGGTGCGGATATAATTATAAATAATACTTTTTGGTGTGTGTGTGTGTGTGTGTGTGTGTGTGTGTGTGTGTGTGTTTGTATACCTCCAGACACCTGTGTTTCCCTTTTTCGGAATCATCAGTGCAAAAAGGTACTCGGCGCTGGTCGAACGAATCGGTGTGCGTGTGCATGTGTGTGTGTGAGTGTCTTTTCAATATGAACAACTTGATAAGACAGACTTTTCGTGTAAAGAGATGATAGTTTTTAATAATATAGATCAAAACATCATTATGCCAGTGTCGCGTCTGCGCAATGTTTGTATAAATCAAAATAAAATTATATAAGCACTGTAACGTGTCTACATGTCATGTTCCGATGATGGCATGGAATTGTCAAAAATGTTTAGTTAGGATTTTTAAACTTACTTTCTGATTGAGAAATTAATTTGGGTGACCTAATGACGGCTGGGATATAATTTAATTTGCAAAAGCTCTTCGGGTATATTGAGCACTTTTAAAATAATATTGATTTTTAGTTGATGTTATCAATATTCTCTCTCTCTCTCTCTCTCTATATATATATATATATCTATATATATATATATATATATATATATATAATGTGTGTATGTACACATATATATATACAAGCACACATATACACGCATATATACACACATATATATATACAAGCACGCACGCGCGCACACATATGGCGTGTATAATAATAGATAACTGATATTTATTTTCTTTGTTTAGAAAAAGTAACTATAATTATATTAAATTTGCTTTATTTTCCATTTGTCTCCCTAGGGATTTTTGTGTACATTGTTAGCACATACAATATACATACATATAGAAAATATTTCTTGATGTCATGATTGAGACATTGTTTTTTTTTTGTTTTTTGTTTTTTGTTTTTTTTGTTTTTTTTGTTTTTGTTTTTTGTTTTTGTTTTTGTTTTTTTTTTGTCTTAATTCGACATGATGTAATGAACTAGAAATTATATTTACCAACGTAGTCATGAACTTCTTACTAACTTTCTGGCTATCACTCTTACCCTCGCTAATATTACGTGCTTAAACGTTCGCCCTGCTCTATTTTATATCGTCCGTCTCTCTCTCTATATATAACATTTTATATATATATATATATATATATATATATATATATATATATATATATATATATTATGTAACCTAGCACCTTATCCAATCTTCTGATGAGAGGCATAAGGCTTCGAAATGCCATTGGTATAAACAGTCACTACTTACCCATCACCCTAAATAAATTCGCACCCTGTTGAATAAATAAATAAATAAATAAATAAATGCATATGCATATTTTACATATATATATATATATGTGTGTGTGTATATCTTTACACACACACACACACACACACACACACGCATATATATATAAGAACAAATAGTTAATAAAACATGTTAAAAAACCCTTTGAAAAAGAGTTAAAAACATATTTAATCTGAAAAGGAAACACTTAATAAGTGTATGGTTCTTTATCCGTGGAGTTTCGATGAAAACTTTCCTCCTCATCTGAGGGTAAAAATTAGTAAAATCCGGGATCGGATTTTGCATACAAAAGTATTTGATGAAACTGCAAGTGAATCAAAGATCTAATTTGATAACAAAAAGTGAAGCAGAGGGAATATGGGTATATGGTGAAGAAAAATGTGATTTCACGTAAATGGATAGTCTGGTGAACGGTAAATTATCCAATGACGGTAAAATCCAAAAATGTAAATCCATGAAAGTTAATTAAATTTCCATTCGCACAAGTAAAATCAAAGGAAATCCCGTAATTGGAAGATGGTCCAAAATAATCCAAAAGGCCGAAATCCATATTCACAAATATGTACAAGGAAAAAGGGGGAAATTCCACTAATATTAATAAAAGAAAAATAAGATATGCGTTTGACACGGCTGCCGAGACAAAAACAGCGAAGAAGAAGAGAAAAATAGATCAGTGAAGAAGAAGAGACAAAAAATTAAATGGTGATAGAATTAAATATAAAATAGAAAAGCAAATGTCAAAATGACCCAGACAAAATGACGTTAAAAGGAGCGAAAAATGTAGGGTAAAAAAGAGGTCAACTAAAATGTATATGTTATTACTAAAGAAAATGTCAGCAAGAGTTAATAAAGGACACTAAATGGAATAAATAAATAATTCAATAAATACATTAGGAAATAAATAAAAAAATAATTAAAAAATTAATAACAAATACAATATAAAATAAAAAATAATTGTTTAAGGGGAGAGGATGACCGGTATCTGCAAATTCCGAATAAAGCCAGTAAGTATGTAAGTAAATGCATATAGTAAAATATAAGTAAATATATATATATATATATATATATATATATATATATATATAGGATATGAATGTATAAGTAGATTGATATATTAGATAGCTAGAAATATTTAAAGACTAAAACGGAAATTGCAGATAAGAAAACCGGTCAAGCAAAGAAGAAATAAAGAGTTAAAATAGAGGATTATTAAGTTATAAAGTATTAAGAAAGTATGTCGAAAAAAAAACGATAATGTTAAAGAGAAATTATATATATCTGAAAAGTTTAAGTAATAACTATGTAATTTCAAAATTACCATAATTAAATTTGGACTTATCTTTACAGAAAGAGATCAGTTCGTTTTTAGAATATATTATATTTTTACTTTGAGGGGAAGTAATTATAGTTATAGCTTCAGTTGTGCAGAGGCGAAATGACTTGGAGCCTAGAGTATAAAACAACATTTTTATGATAGTCCATTTGATTGAGAAGGGGGTATTATTAAAGTTAAGTTTTTTTTAATTAAAGTGGCCAGAGAAGTTCCTTGGTTATTATTAGAATTATGGTTGTTAAAAGAAGAAATGTGGTTTGATATTCTTTTCTTAATTAATGTTGAAGTAACGCCGATATATGTATGTACTTTATTAAAAGCTCGAGGTCTGATATTAATATTAATTTGCTGATTTGTATTAGTTAAATAGTGTGAATTTTGTTCATTGTGTTCAACAAATGGTGGGACAATGATTGTACGAGGACTATTTTGGAGGGGATACTAAGTGTTGTTAGTGTTAGAATGGCTGTTAGGAGAAATATTATTTTGCTCTTATTATTATTATTATTATTATTATTGTTATTATTATTATTATTATTATTATTATTGCTAGTTGTATGATTGTAGATGGACAGGCTTCTCGAGTGGTGTATTAGATTAGTAATTATATCAGATGGAGCATGGGAAGAAGGATAACTTGAAGACGAAATATTAGTGTCTGTTATGGGAGGATTACGTGGGAGCTCAGTAATTGGGCATGAGTATATAACATCTTTATGGGTGCAATCATTATTGAGTGGGCAAAGATGTTGTTATTACAATTACAGTTAGTTTTGGGTTTAATTGGGAAAGGGATTTTTCGAGCTGATTTAATTTTTTTGTTATTAGATGTTAAGATTCTTTGTGCTAAATTAGGCATTGTTGAATAAGAAATCCTGATTGAGTTTTTATTGAAAATAGAACTATATCTGTGTGGGTATTTGAAAGAGTTGTGTACAATGTTGAAGAATTCCTTAGGTATATTAGTTTTGACATTTAGGGTAAATGGAGGATTAAATCAAATATTTTTCTTCCTCCTGATGCGACTGGGTGGGTTAAAGGTATTACGATTAGTATTTTGGTTTGGATTATATATGTAGACTGGTTCATTGTTATTGATAGCGGCAGATCTTGTTATTTGAACTGGTTTCTTACTAGTCATATTGTGTGTGATTACAGATTTAAGGCGGCCAGCAGGAGGAGCATAATGGTTGTATTTAATCTTTTCATTGTGTCATGAGTTCCTTAAGGCATTATTGAAGAAAGTAGCATTTTGATTAAAAAGATTCTATCAGCAGAACGAGCAATAAGATATGCGTTTGACACGATATGCGTTTGACACGGCTGTCGAGGCAAAAACAGTGAAGAAGAAGAGAAAAATAAATCAGTGAAGAAAAAGAGACAAAAAATTAAATGGTGATAGAATTAAATACAAAAAAAGCAAATGTCAAAATGACCCAGACAAAATGACGTTAAAAGGCACGAAAAATGTAGGGTAAAAAAAGAGGTCAACTGAAATGTACAGGATATTACTCAAGAAAATGTCAACAAGAGTTATTAAAAGACACTAAATTGAATAAATAAATAATTATATATATATATATATATATATATATATATATACTAGCATTTCAGCCCGGCGTTGCCCGGGTGTTTGGATGCGTATGTTGAGCAAAAAAGAAAAAAGTGGTAGTAGGAAGGCAGGCTTGAACCCATACCGCGAAGAAGGTGGTAAGATTAAGTGTGACATCTAGAAAAATTGCTGTTACGACCACCACCAAACCGGAAGTGACGTAGGTTTGAATTAAGGCTAGAAAATCGAAAGAAATGTGTTCACTTGAAGGTGAAGATATTAATGTGTTTAACCAATTTTTGTTTTTTTTTATTCGTCGTCTGAAAGGTCAAACTTCAAAACGATACTGATCTTGGTAAAATCCGTCTGCTCTGTCAAAAGTTTTAGGCAGACATACATACATACATGCATACATACATACATTTATATATTGGTAGCTAAACATTTTCGACCCAGACCAGTTAAAAAGCTTCCCTTATCTCTGAATACCCTTTATGTAAAATTTCAAATGTTTAGACCAGAAATTGTCTGAGTAATTTGATAGAGACCGCAGAGGTCAATTTTTTTTACACTTTCACTCCTATTATGACTCCTTAACCTTTATTGTTTGGGTCTCAATTCAAGTTATTAAGTTAGATCCATGTCCAATGAACCTATATCTAAAATTTCAAGTGTTTAGGCCCCAAATTATCGGGGGAGTTTGGTAGAGTCCTCAAAGGTCAAATCATTGAACTTTGACCGATTTCAAAGATTTCCCCAAATCAGTACCCTGTATATCAAATTTCAAATCTGTAGACTTAAAATTGACAGGGTTATTGCGTAGGAAAATATACACACATAGACAGACACACAGACACGTTCACTTTTATAGATATACTAGCATGGGTGCCCGGCGTTTTCCAGCGTTGCCCGGGTATTTGGAAATGTATGTTGAGCAAAAAAAAAAAAACAGTGGTCAATTTTTTTAACTTTGACCCCTATTATGACACCTTAAAATTTATTGTATTGGGCTCAAATCAAGTTATCTAGTTAGATCCATGTCCAATGAACCTATACTTAAAATTTCAAGTGTTTAGACCCCAAATTGTCGGAGGAGTTTGGTAGAATTATCAAACGAAAAATCGTTGATCTTTGACCCTTTTACACCCAAATTTCTGGGCTAAATCGGATCCCATAGATTTTCCCAAATCTCAATAGTCAGTAGACTAAAATTTGACAGCGTTATTGCGTAGGAAAATGTACACATACAGACACGTTCACGTTTATAGATATACTAGCATTTCAGCCCGGCGTTACCCGGGTGTTTCGATGTGTATGCTTAGCACAAAACAAAAAGTGGTAGTAGGAAGGCAGGCTCGAACCGTACTGCAAAGGAGGAAAAAAACGGGAAACCCCATGACGTCTATGCTGTTACGATTACCGCTAAACCTGAAGTGACATTTTTTTTTAATTTAGGCTAAACAATCGAAAGGATGACTTTCAAAAATATCGGCGAAAAAAGCGACCCACTCCTGTAGAAAACTGCCCAGTTTAAGGTGAAGATTTTAATGTTTTTCGATATTTGTCGTCTGAAATTTCGAACTTCAAAACGATACTGAAAAAATCCGTCGCCTCCGTCGAAAGCTTTGTAACTAAAAATTTTTTAACCAAACCGATAAAAAAAGCTTGCCCTATCTCTGAATTCCCATTACGAGGGTAGGTAAAATGCATGTAAAATTTCAAATTTTTTAGACAAAAAATTGTCTGAGTAATGTGGAAGACACCGCAGAGGTAATTTTTTTTTAACTTTGACCCTTATTATTAATTTATTGTTTTGGGCTCTAATAAAGTTATTAAGTTAGATCCAAGTTCAAGGTACCTATATCTAAAATTTCAAGTGTTTAGGTTCAAAATTGTCGGAGGAGTTTGGTAGAGTTCTCAAAAATCAAATCGTTGAACGTTTACCACTTAACACCAAAATTTCTGGCCGATAACCGATCATATAGATTTTCCCAAATCTCAGTACCCTGTATATCAGATTTCGAGTCTGTAGACTTTAAATTGACAGAGTTATTGCGTAGTACACAGACAGACACACAGATACACAGATACGTTCACTTTTATAGATATAATAGGATGGGTGTTCGGACTTGTCAAGGTGTTTGGAGGTGTGTGCTAAGCAAAAAAAAAGGTCAATCTTTTTTTAAATTTGACCCCTATTATGATCCCTTAAAATGTATTGTTTTGGGCTCAAATCGAGTTATTAAGTTAGATCCCTGTCCATGGAACCTATATCTAACATTTCAAGTGTTTAGACCCCAAATTGTCGGAGGAGTTTGGCAGAGTCCTTAATGGTCAAATCGTTGAATTTTGGCCGAAAACCGATCACAAAAGTTTTCCCAAATCTCAGTATCCTGTATATCAAATTTCGAGTCTGTAGACTGAAAATTAACAGAGTTATTGGGAAGGAAAATTTACACAGACAGACAGATAGACACACAGGCACTCAGACACGTTCAATTTTATAGATATATAGACTAGCATTTCAGCCCGGCGTTGCCCGGGTGTTTGGAGGTGTATGCTGAGCAAAAAAATAAAAAACGGTCAATTTTTTTAAAAATTTGACCCTTATTATGACCCCTTAATATTTATTGTTTTGGGCTCAAATCAAGTAATTAAGTACGATCCATGTCCAAGACACCTATATCTACAGTTTCAAGGGTTTCAACCCTCAAATTGTCGGAGGAGTTTGGTAGAGTTCTCAAAGGTCAAATCGTTGAACTTTGACCTCTTAACAGCCAAATTTCTGGCCGATAACTGATCAAATAGATTTTCCCAAATCTCAATACCGTGTATATCAAATTTCGAGTCTGTAGACTAAAAATTGACAGAGTTATTGCGTAGGGACATGTACACAGACACACAGACATACAGACACGTTCCCTTTTATAGATATATAGATAGATAGATATCCCATGCTGATGACAGCTGAAAGTTAGAAACATCCATGTCCAGGAATATACAATAATAAGGGGTGACTCATTCATATATATATATATATATATATGAAATAAAATGGAGGTGGAAGGACCTGGATACTCAACGTTTCGCCGGATTTATGCGGGCTTCTTCAAGAGGGATGGTCATTACCATCCCTCTTGAAGAAGCCCGCATAAATCGGGCGAAACGTTGAGTATCCAGGTCCTTCCACCTCCATTTTATTTCATATCGTCGGATTTAATCCAGGTCAACAATCATATATATATATATATATATATATATATATATATATATATATATTACACAGTGATCACCACTTATCAAGGCCCGGAAGCCACTCAGGGATAAGGGTTATTGCAAGTACATTACGTTAGTGTGGAGATTTGATGAAGTGTTTCCTTAAGGGGGCGGTTCATAAGGAATTTGTTAACAGTGGACTTAAAGACATCCAAGTTGTAGTCCGGTGGGAAGCAGGCAGACGGAACAGAGTTCCACAGGCGTGCAGTTCTAAGAAAGAAGCTTTGTTCATGGAATCCACGTTTTGACTTAGGAACAGATATAGAGTGGGGGAAATTTTTCACAGTGGATTCAGCTAGACGGGTGTTTTTCGTGAAAGATTGGCGAGGGGGGACCAGGGATTGGAGTTCAGACGAGCACCTGCCATGGAAATAACGATAAAACAAGGATAGGCTCGCAACGTCTCTTCTGTGGGGGAGAGGTTGCAGGGTAGAGAAAAGGACATCCCCCACTAAGCCACGAAGTCTATTTTGTACTCTGTAAAGGCAGGATAGGCTGTTTTTAGCAGTTCCTGCCCAAATATTGCAACAATATTCCGTACTTGGCTTTTATATAGATAGAGAATTGCATCAGTAGTGAGATATCGTCTGGAGCGGTAGAAAGATCCCACCATCTTTCCAGCGACCTTGGCAACAGACTTGAATTACGTGTTACATTTCAGATCAGGTTAAACCCAGAAGCTTGTCAAAACAGACGAGAGCCATCCATGATAATTGATGCCAGATGGGGATTAGATGGGAATATATATATATATATATATATATATATATATATATATATATATAAAGTAATGTGATTGATAATTTAAAATTTAAAAATCAAATTATAATTAAATTAAAAATCCGTTTCATAAGAAGGAACAACAACAAAATCAATTTACTGTACGATCGTTTCGGAAAACAATGCTTTTTATTGTGGTATACATCAAGTTACGTACAATAATTACATATAGTTTTTTAATAAGCAAGGTCTCCTCGTCAGCAAATTTTTTTAGGGTTTTTTATTAAATTTAAAAGACACCATAAATAAACCTAGGTTTATTTATATAACCTATCATACTTTCATAAATCAGAGTCCATTTTCTGTAGGCTGTTTTTGAACCCAGTCAAAGACGAGTACTTTTGCTAGTATATATATATATATATATATATATATATATATATATATATATATATATATATATATATATATATATATACACTCTTGTTTCATTCTTATTCACTCTATGCGCTCAGAAATCAAAGGTGCGGTTCGTAGGGGCTAACATTTTATCTCTATGTGAAATACATACATATTCAAATATTCTAGTAAAGTTTACATCTTAAGCACAGGGGTGGGAAAATTTAAAATATAAATTTCCGCTCCCCAATTGACGATTTGAATATTTGATAGTATATCATCCTTGTCGTCTCTTGGTCTTACTGGATTTCAGAAGTAGTGTTCATTTAATCTGGTGGAGTATTCAGCTTTGTTACTTGAAGTAATGTCACTTGGAGAAGGTGCAGCATTCCTCAGAACAGCAATGTTTGTTTAGCCATATCGAGATCTTATTTGTTCTGCGAACACTTGTAAGGAAATGGATCCTCATACCAGATTGTCCTGTAAACGTCTGTGCCTTGGACCTTAAATAAAATAACAAGAATAAGCGTGATTTAAATAGAATAACAAAAATAGTGTACATTAGGCGTTTAAGTTTTTTCTGTTGCCTAGTAGGCAAACATGCTTCTATCTATCTATCTATCTATCTATGTGGGTGTGTGGGTTTATTAACAGTCAGAGTTTATAAAACTAACTATATATCATAAGATTTTAATATTTCGTTATATAGAATAGCAAATATCACCACATGTATGTCTACAATTTAACCTATCACTGGAGAGAAAAGGAGCAATAAACTGAGAGACTATTCTTTAATTTTTGTCTTTTGATTATTTTATATTGGACTGGTTTTTAAAACGCATTTGTTTTCTGTTTTAAATAAGCTTATCTTAGCTACATAGGTAACTCAGCGAGTCATATTTTTCTGCTATTATAGCTCACCAAAATTTTATTTCGTTTTATCAAAGTGATTAAAAAAATTTAAATGCTTAACCAACATTTATCACACATCTTTCTTTTCTTGGATGGAAAGGATGCTTTATATTCAGAGTAAATATAAACATCCTGTTTGCTCCACTAAGACTTATTTGGGTATTTCATTCCTTCGGACCCTCATAGACAAATGAACCCAGCACGGACAAATGAACAGAGAACGTCATTACAGCTCTAATACTTTGCAAGAACTAATGTTAAACTTTGTTAAGCCAGTGGATATTGCCCAATTGTGTTTTAACTGAGTAATCAAATAGTATCATATTTTGCCCTTTATGAAAAAAAAGAAGACAGCCGCTTACGAAGGGGAAAATAAGCTGACCGCTTACAAAGTGATGTAAAAAACTGGTTGCTTACAGAGAAAGAAAAATAAGGTGGCTAAATTTAAAGATAAAGAAACTAACTTGTCGCTTACGAAAACAAAAAATAAATGACAGTATATGGAGGGAGAAAAAGCTGATAGATAAAGAATTTGCAATTTATAAAGATGACGTTGGATACTTGGAAATAAAAGGAACTTGCTGCTTACGAAAAAGAAAAAGGTGGTGGTAGTTTAGGGAAAAAAAGTTATCGGCTTATGAAGGGAGAAAGTGAAGCTCGTCCATACAGAAAAAAACTTACCGCTTATAATAATAAAAAAAAAGAAACTAACCAGTTTTTATGAGAAAAAGAAGCTGAGCGCTTACAAGAGGTAGATAACGAGCTTATAAGCTATGATAAAAAAACGTTGGCTTATTTTAAAGAGGGGAAAATGAAACCGGTCACAATTTTAGAAGAAAGAAAATAGAAGATATTCCGCTTAAAAATAAATAATTGCCGATTACGAAGAAAGAAGACCTTGGCTAATTTTGAACACAGAAAAAAAGAAAGATAAAGAAAATTAATGTTTACGAAAAATGGAAAAAGAAGGGAGAAATAGAAAATAGCTACCCCCGAAGAAAAAAAAAACAAATAAAAATAAAAAACTAACCAATTTCGAAAAGAAAATAAAGAAGTTTTATAATTTTAAAGGAGGAAAACCAACACCCTTTACGACGAAGAGAATTTAAGGTAGACGTTTCCAAAGGAATTAAAAGAGGTTGTTCAGTTACAGATAAACAGATAAAATAGATGACTTCTAACGATGGAAGAAAATAAAAAAGATGCACCAAGAACAATTGATCGATCAGTGTTTGCAAACACCATAGGGGAAATCTCGAACCTCAATGTGATTTCATGTCGATGATATTTAACATACTTGATTGGACATTATTTAAATTTTAGTGTACAAATGTGAGGAATGAAGCAGGGTTGTGGGGCAGAGTTGGACGACGTTTACCAAAAGTCTCCAAAATGGGCAAGCAGTTAAAATTTCCTGAGAAAAGAGGGTATAAGACTTACCACACTTTCAGAGCCAGAGAACATTTGCAATAGTTTTTTTTTTATCGATTTGTGATTTTCCCTTGGAACGGTTCGATTGTCACTTCCTTTTTAATTTCCATTGTTAAGTATATTGATATTATATCTTTAAAACTAATAACATTACATATGTTTCTGTTGGGATAGCACCCTTACAAATTCTAACGATAGACGATTCCTGACGTCATTTCTCGGTAGGCAGGTTCTGCTTTCCAGTCAGTCTGGACACAAAGCTCAGAGGAAGAGAGTCGTAACATTACTTGCCCTTTAGTTTAGTGGAGTTCCCACGCAACTAACATACTTATCTGTATTTCTGTTAATATATTATCTGTATTTCTGTTAATATATTAGGCATTTGACTGTTTCCAAGTCTTCTCGTTATTTCTTTCAACATTTACACAACAACAGTTTCTTAAATAATCAAGACGCAAAGCAAAATCAATCGTAAAGATATATTACATACAATAAAAATCATTTTTAAATTATTACTGAGACTCGTTATTCTGTGTATATAAGTTTTTTTTCCAGAATATACATATATATATATGCATATATATATATATATATATATATATATATATATGTGTGTGTGTGTGTGCGTGTCCATATATATACATATATGCGTGTATATATATGTGTATATATATGTATTTGTGTGTATAATTATATATATGTGTATATATGTGTGTATATATATATATATATATATATATATATATATATATAAATTTCAAATCAAGAGATTTTTATTATTCTATGTAAGACAAAGAATACATTTGAAATATTATAACTCCTTATCCTAGATGAAGAGATAGTAGACATCAAAATTCTATGGGATAAGGAGTTATCATATTTCAAATGTATTCTTTGTCTTACATAGAATAAAAAAATCTTTTGATTTGAAATTTAACAATTTCACGTCATAAATTTTTAAATTTATTAAATCACTAAAATTTTGATTTATTTGCTCTATCTTCTATAGTGAGCAATTTTTATTTAGATCGGGTAGTCCTTATAGAATATTACTGCCAATAATATTTCATAAGACCTATAATCACAGTTTTCTTTACCAGTTAATTTCTTAGATAACTTTATTCTGAAGTGTATATATATATATATATATATATATATATATATATATATATATATATATATATATATATATATATATATATATATACTAGCAGAAGTACCCGTCGTTGACTGGGTTCAACAACGGCCTACAGAAAATGGACTGTGATTTATGAGCGTATGATAGGTTATGAAAAGGAGGGGCTTGTAAAGAGATAAGTTTTGATACTAAAAATTTTACCCTAAGCAAAATATGATGAAAGTAAACATAATTTTCGCGAAAATATATTTTTTATATCAACTTTGTTTGCATTCGTAGCCAAGAGTTACCAACAAAATGATGTTTCCTTAAAAGAGAAAATGTTATGTATGAAATAATATAAATATACAAGAGATGAATGTTACCACGGTCAATAAAAGTTACTTTTATGGTAGAATAGTTCATTGGTTTGTATTTTTAAGTAGTTTGTAAAAAAAATTTTTTTTTTAATTCACGAACCGGTTTTAAAAAAAAAATCAAAATGGCAGCGACTTTGAAATGGAGAGCCCCGTTTTCAATTTGAAGGAGGGGCACCTGAGCATTCTGAGAGTTCCGTCAACGTAAGGAATATTTATAAACATAATTTAATGTTTTCCGTTATTTTGTGCTTGAAGAATATTCGATTATGGCATGTGTAGTTTATATAAGATTCATTTAAGTAGTTATCGCCTCAAATTTCGTTTTAATTTCGGTTCGCTGAAATTATTTCAAGCAAAGAGCCATAAAAAACTATTTCAAAACAAAAAGTTTTGAAAAATAATGAAGCTTTACTTACTTTAGAAAAATAATCCGAAACAGCAAAATGAGATATTATAAAAGTAAACACGTAATTACTTTAGTTTTTTAAAGCAAACAATCGATATAAATATGGATAAGAAGACAATGGCATCCTTTTCAGGCAGAATATTTTCGTTTCAGTTTTACAGTATTGAACGGTGTAGTATTGCGCCGTCGGATTCAGGGTTGTACTATTGTAATGTAAAGAACACGGAGAAATGGTTGTAATTAACTGAATTTATTCTAATACACTGACAAAAAAAAGCTTAAACAGATATATAAATAAAAATAAAGAGGTTATGTAAATGTTTTTAAAAAGACACGTAATCACGTGAGCAGGATTTTTTCCTTCTTTTGACACGATAATAAGTAACGTTCTTATTTTTTATTATTTATCTATTTATCTATTTTTGAAAGAGTGCCCCATGCAAGTGAAGAAGGAAAAACAGAGTTATGGAAAATTTGTGTCGAGAATTGTCTAAAGTTCCAACATTTTTTTTTTTTTGCTTTCACTTTAATAAGAACGTTAATTTATGAGGTGAATTCATTCCACACAATATGATTCAACTAAAAAAAAAAAAATAAAAACTAACGTGAATTTAGATTAAAGTTAAGGTGTTCCCTTTTAAAAAAAACCTTGTTAAACTTTGTGACATATTTCCATTCTATGGATGTCAGGCGCGAACGAACACCCAATAATTTTATTATACCATATTTCTTCAAACTGAAACATAATTATCAAAGTATACTTACACAAATAGATATGAAAAGTCTTTGTTAAAGTTAATAGCATATTCCCATGGAGTACAGGCGCGAACACAGACCCCACAATTTTATTATACCATCCCTATTTAAGTCAAAACATAGTTATCAAAATATTATTATGTACATCTATATCAAAAACCCTTGTAAACGTGTTTTTTTTTCATTTTTTTATTTCCATACTTTGGAGGCCAGGCGAGAACGCAGACCCCACAACTTTTATAAACCACCGTTCTGCCAGATCAAACATACCCATTCCTGATCCTCGATGCATCTTCTCTCATTATATGTCATCAGTTTGTTTGTTTTTTTAAATAGTCAACCATATACGAGCCAATTCGTGACCAGACACACACACACAAACACACAGACTTCAGCTTTATATTATAGAAGATATATATATTTATATATATATATATATAAATGAACGTTCCTGAGTGTCTGTCTGTCTGTCTGTCTGTCTGTCTACAGACTCGAAATATGATATACAGGGTACTGAGATTTGGGAAAATGTATGTAACCCGTTTTCGGCCAGAAAATTGGCTGTTAAGGGGTCAAAGTTCAACGATTTGACCTTTGATAACTCTATCAAATTCCTCCGCCAATTTTGGGTATAAACACTTGACATTTTAGATATAGGTTCCTTGGACATAGATCTAACTTAATTACTTATTTGAGCCCAAAACAATAAATGTTAAGAGGTAATAATAGGGATCAAAGTTTTTTTAAAAATTACCTCTGCGGTCTCTACCAAATTACTCAGACAATATTTTGTCTTAACATTTGAAATTTTACATAAAGGGTATTCAGAGATAGGACAAGCTTTTTACTTGGTTCTGGTCGAAAATTTGAGCCATCAATATATAAATGTATGTATGCATTTTCTGAAATCCAAGTCCGCCTGTGAAGAAATTTATAGAGTATGTTAAATAAATATAGGTATATATAAATTTATTCATCAATTGAGAAAAGGGCTATAAATTCTCTTTATTTCTGAGCTCATTATATCTGTATGAGTGTCTGTATTAAAATCCTGCAAGTTTTTTAATCCTTTAATATATATATATATGTGTGTGTGTGTGTGTGTGTTTGTGTGAATGTGTGTGTTTGTGTATGTGTGTCTGTCTGTGTGTGTGTTTGTGTGTGTGTTTGTGTGTGTGTTTGTGTGTGTGTCTGTGTGTGTGTTTGTGTGTGTGTGTGTGCATGTTTTGTTAAATAGTACAAATGACTTGCATATTTTTTATTGATAGTTTTAATGCTCTCATAATTTGAGTTCCAGTAACTGACGAACTAATTTGCTTTACTCGCTTTGTGCCTTATTAATTTCTGTTTCTTCTGGGCAATCTTCATGAAATGGTTACGGCAAATTCGTCTGCTAATTATAGCCAGATACCTCAATATTATTCAGCCATCTAAAAATGGAACAAAGAAAAGGATATGCAGACACGAAAACACGCAATCTGTAATATTTAATTATATATATATATATATATATATATATATATATTTGTTGTTGTTTTGTTTTTTTCAAGCGATGAAGCTCGTATTTATTTAGAAAGTCGCCCATAATTTGTTTGGATGTATATATATTTATTAGATTACTGTTTTAAAAATAATAAATAAATATAAATATAAATATATATATATATATATATATATATATGTATATATAATTATTAAAAATGGATAAAATCTGACGATATAAAATTAAAATGCAGGCCGAGAGGCCTTGAGGCTCGCGTTTCGCCTGTCATAACGGCTTTCTCAAGAGGGATTGTCAATACTAATAGGGAGAGTCGTTATGTAAATTAAACATTTATATACATATATACAGTTTATGATGTCATATATATATATATATATATATATATTTATATATTTATATATATATATTTATATATATATATATATATATATATATATAGTCATCCACATACAGTACTGTTTCGCTGTTTCATATATATATATATATATATATATATATATATATATATATATATATATATATATATATATAAAAGAAATTAGGACGGGAGTATTTAGGTTTATCTTAATTGTTTTCCTTAATGATCTTCAACAGATAGGGAGAAATGTGGAAGAAGCCTTTTCTTTGCTTTAGATGTGGAAATGAGAGCAAATTCGATTAAACAACGTGTTGATTTATTGTCTACGTCTTTTAGTAGAGTTGCATTATTAGAGTCAAAATGGTAATTATTTTCTATAATGTAGCAGAAGATGGCATAAAGTGTTTTATTAATTTTTCACGTCACTCTTGTGTTCATATAACCTTTTATCAAGATTACGTTGCTTTATCTTATATATATTTTGCCGCAATCAAGGCAGGGGATAGTCCGGCTTTGATCTCAGTTTTAGCATTAGATACAGATTTACTGGTTAGATTTTTGATTGTCGAGGAGGTTTTTTGTTTAGTTTTTTGTAAATGGCGTTGTCATTATTGTAAGTGGGTAGGATTAATTTTCTGTTATGTGTTTGGATATTTGGAGGCTGTCTTGATTCCGGTTACAGTAATTTTTTAGAGCTTTTCTTTTTGCGTTTGGTAACAAATCTTGAGAGTATTTTTAATTTTTTAAAGGTGTGTTCTATGTATTCAAATTCTTCATTTATCTATTATTTGCTGCAAATTCTTCGGGCCTGAAATGAAACCCATTTATTAAACCTCTTTTCACGTTATTATTCTAATGTGAGTAAAAGTGTATATAATCATTTTCATTACTTTGCGATGAACCTTGAAACTTAGTTATTATTTATTACATGGATGTCTAGAAAAGATATGGAATTATTGCTTTCTTTTTCATAAGTGTATTTTATAGTAGGTTCGATTTAGCTTGTTAGTAATGTGCTCTATATTAGAGGATTTGGGGAGGAAAATTACAATGTTGTTTATGTATCCGTAATAAGATGTGCCCTTGGGCAATTTGTATTTTAGGGGTCCAATTTCTAATTACTCAAAAAATAACTATGCCAAGATCCTCCTAATGAGGTTACCTATGGGTAATCCAAACTTCTGTTTGTAATAGCGTCCGTCAATTTTGAAATAACTCATATCAGTACATAGATATATACTGTTAATTATACTATCAGTTGAAAAAAGTAAGTTAATTTTTATTTTATTCAAATGTTTTAGAAGTAGGTTAAGGCATTTCTTGGCAGGAATATTAGTATATAAGATATGTCGAGGCTGTTTATAGTTTTGTTTTTCAGATTAAGGTTTTTTTTTTATTTTAGTAAGTAATTCACAAGGGTTTTTTTTTATGCGGAATTGCTAATTGTGCCTAATAGTGGAGTTAATAGTTTTGCAATTGCTCGTGCTATTTTATGGATAGCACTGCCAATGCCCGAGATAATAGGGTGAATTGGAGTGTTATTTTTTGTGTGTCTTAGGTAGCCATATATATATATATATTAATTTGCATAAAGACTCCCTTCTATTAGTATTTATAGCCATAAACATTAGACCCTCTCGTCATTGAGAAAGCCAACATAAGACGGGCAAAACGTCGAGCCTCTAGGTCTCTCCGCCACCATTTAAATTTCATATATATATATATATATATATATATATATATATAAGAAGTAATCGATAAGAAGTAATAGAGTGGCTAAAAGAAGATAACTTTAGTGTGATTAAGGGTAATTTACATAAAAAATGAGAAACAACATCTTCATAGATATATATGTTGATGTTTGAAAAGAATCAGAATTGGTAATTGTATCGGAATCAGTAATTTCGAACCGAATCAATAATTATATGGGAATTAGGGATTTTTTTTTTAAATACACACGAAAACCCCTAAAGCGATGCATTCATCTACAAGATAGACACGCACATTCTGCATATGACCTATATACGAAAATAGACACAAACATATTAGACACTCATGCAACACAGTATGCGTACACAAACACATGATGTACACACACACACACACACACACGCGCGCGTAGTTTCACTTCATAAACACATGAAATTATAAGGCGCGTGTATAAAACACCAACGCATGTACAAATTTGTGAGTCACGTGACATTTAACTCTAAAGGTCTGCTGGGGTACGTCCACTATACAATGCGACACAATGGAGTTTATATGTTTTCATTTAATTATTTTTACTGCGCAATAATTCATATCAGTTTGAAATAAGTTTGACTTAAAAAAAAAAAAAAGAAGACATTGCGGCTGACCCTTTTGGTACAATAAAGTGTACTGGTGTATACTCACTACTACGAATCCGGAATAGGGGCAAGTGAGCGAAAAACAAAATGAAAGTACAACAAGTACATGAGAACCGAATTTTTCCTTGGTCGGAATCTATCTCTCTTACATCTATCGTTGGTTATTTTTTGTCTTTGATGTAGTATTTTTAGTACTCGTGCAGAATACGGACCGCGCTGAAATAAGAACGTTATTATTTGGAAAGCCAGCCTTAACATGAGGATGGTAGTTAGCTATTCTCTACTTTTTATTAAAAATTTAATAAACAAAAGATACCGTAAAAATTGAACTGAAGTACTAGCTTTGTTAATGAGAGTAGAAAGTGGAACAAGAGTTTACTCTCGTCAGCCTTTTAATTCTCATTTCTCTTATTTTGAACCCCACCCCGCTCAAACAAGGGCACAGGCGGTCCTGGGTTCTGTGGAACCCATCCCTGTATTTTGAAAACATTTAGGAGATCTTAAAGAGTCTTAGGTAAAAAGACAGCATCTTAATGTACCAAACCACACTTTTTCCTGATCCCCAATCTGGATCTAATTTTTCGACTTCCTACTTAGTTCGTACTCCCAATTAGAGACGAACCTGCTCGTTTTCTATTGGTGCCGGAAAACAGGTGATAGTCCAAATTTTCCTGATTCCCAATCCCGATCTATTTTTAACATCCCACTTAGTCTGCACTTCTAATTAGAGACAGATATGCTTGCAATCGGTGACGGAAAATCAGTTGGCGACCTAGATTTAGCACAAAGTTGAAAATGTCTTACTAACCTTCCCCATTAGCATTTTGTTTGGTTTCTTTATTTATATTTCTTTTTGAATGTTGGTAGTTTGTTGTTCCAGCTTCCACCATGTTTCAAAAATAAAATATTGTATTTTTTAATTTTGTGTTCTAATTTTTGATCTAATATATTTTTTTCAAATAAACTCAAAAAAACAAAACAAAAACATCTTGGAATTTTAAGTTGAACTAAACCATAAAGTGAGTGTGATAATATTATGAGTTTCTAGTGTCGAGCAGATAAAATTTTCTAAATGTAAATGTCCGTGTAAATGACCATCGACCCCCACCATTCCCCCCATACACAATGTGCTCAAGATGTAAGCTTAGTGGTAACAGCTTTTATTCACTGGGGAGGGGTCACTGCTTATCAAGGCCCAAAGGCCAATCAAAGATAATGGTTAATAAATGTTAGGTGGCTGCCGAGATAACGCCATGACGATCAGTAATTGTGGAACTTGGATAGGATTTCATTATTTAAGAGAACTGCCTAACAAGAACTTGTTTCCATTAGACTTGAAAACGGACAGGTTATAGTCAGCTGGGAAGCAACCCTGCTGTATTCTGTTCCACTGGGAAAGAAAATTTGCTCATTGAAGTTTTCCTTTAGTTTTAAGCACAGATAGAAAGTGAGTAAAATTGTTGACAGTTGTTATAGTTAGATGAGTATTTGTTGCGAATTTCTTGAAGGGGAAGAGGAAAATATTGAAGCATAGTTAGGCACTTGCCATGAACATTACAATAGAGCAGAGATAGACTTGTAATGGCCGTTTGTGGGAAAGAGAAAGTAAAGAGTGGAAAAGATCCCCGCCCCCTACATTTCGAAGATGATTTTGTATCCTGAAAGAACGAAAAAACCACTCTTAACAGCTCACCCTGTGGCAACAGTGTTTCTTTTTTATTGTCTTCATTTTATAAATCATTTTGTCTTAATATTTTGTAAACGATGTTTCTGACAAAAAATAATGTCGTTTTCTGGGTCAAAATCTATCAAGCACTTATCCTTGGTTTATTTTTTACCTTGAAGTTGTATTTGTTTTTAGTTCCTTACATCAAGTGGCTTTATGGCTTGTCTGGGATGATTTTTCATTATAATTTTTAATGTATATCACGTGACGTTACTCGCGCTATCCTTTCAAAATCTACTTATATGTTCATATGCTTAAATGCAAGAATGTCGTCCATATTTGTTGGCAGATATGATTGTCAGGCCCATCCTATTTGCTATTGGTCGTTTCGGATTTAATCAGGACTGGCATTGCTTGCGCAACGCAATTGTCCATAATCATACTTGACAACCGGGTTACAATGCATAAAGTTTCGTAAAAACTGAAATTTGCAAAAGAACATTTTAAAACATCATGAAATATTAATCCAATTATTTTATTTGTTTTATTTTCGATAAGCCGATCCAGTTCCTTCGCCTTGTGAATCTATTCAACCCGATTTAAATTCGACTTTTTAAACCATCTACTGTCAAAAAGAAAAAATTGAACAGTTTCGTCAAAAAGATAAAACTTCTGAATTTTTTTGTCAGATATTAAATGTCAATGCAGAAACAAAATTATTGCAGCTTGCGTTCTTTGGATATTAACAAGGTTCGTACATATTTTTCATAAATATTTTGGTACTTATGCAAAACGGAGGTCTTACTGAAATAAGACCGTTATTACTTAGAAAGCCATTCTTAACATGGAGAGGGGGAGAGCGTTTCCTCGCTAAACTCTACATTCACCCTATAATTTGATAAACAAGAGATACCAAAACACTTGAATTTGACTTGCAAATCCTAGCAAATGAAAAATAACACGGTATCTATTCTGCACAAGTATCTAATTTAAACTATAAGTTTTGTCAAAACAAAATTGAGTATTGAAGCCCCGCACAGAGTATTTATTTTCCTATAATAAAGTACAATGCTACTGTTTTAAGGCGATTACTTGCAAACACCCTGAAAATGTAAGTGACGAAGATTGTCTGTTTCAGAACTGAGTCAATCATTCAAATCTATTGATCTGGAAATGGGGTATCTTATGCGAAAGTAATTCCTTACGTTAAAATCTTAAAACTTTTTTTCTTTCTGTTGCTTAAATTTTCAGGTTGCTTACATATAACCCCCTTAAAACACAGAACCCCGGGATACGGTGACAATAGGATTTTTTTCAGGTTACGACGTTAAATACGATGGGTTTTTTTTTTTGGTTTTTTTTTCGGATCCTGGTTACGGTATTTGCCCGACTTACGGTGTTATGTTATTTGATAATATACATGTGTATTATATACTGTACTGTATTTTGTGACTAATTTTAATGCCGTATCCCGGGGTTCTACTGTATCGCATTTCAAATTGTCGCTGACAAGTAGTTCTTTTAATATGAAGACCTTCATTATCTAATGTATTCCCAATTGTTTTCACTGGTCGCCGTTCATACCGTACCCGAATACCTCTAAAAATCTTTTTAAAGGTAAGCGTTCCTTTTATCTTCTAGGCTACAATGGCCAAAAAGATTCTTGTACAGAATAGCAAACTAATAATTCTAGTACGTACGGAAATTTCCAACTCGTGACGTACACTCTGCGAACAGAACAATTAAAAAAAAATATTAACAATTTGTATTTCTTCTGGATTGTATAGACGAGGCGAAAAAAATGTCGATCTTTCCTTGACGCTCTTGCATTTATGAACCCGCGATTTACACGAAGTTACTCAGGTGTGACTGGCAGATGACGAAAGAACCGAAAACGGCCGGGCAAGCTTCATTACAAAAATCGCAAATTATTACAACCTCCGCCCCATGTTAAGAATGGCGTCGACCACTGAAATTCATTGATACATTAGAAAAATGTTTTACTTTAGAGAAAACTACTTGTCAACCGTTTCCTGATCTTATCTGCCGGACACACCCGAGTAACTTCGTGAAAATCGCGGGTTCTTAAATGCAAAAGTACCCTTTCTTTTAGTTAAATACTTTTATTTATTACAATAAGATCAGTGGTCAACGACACGAAATGATCTAGGAGTTACAAGTTCGAATCGAGTTCGTTCCACAAAAATCACTATCAATTAGAATGTTGGCAACCTTTACGCGGTCCCTCCCGAAAGTAACCTATGTTTATTCTAGAAAGAATTATGACTAGAAAAATATCGGAAACCAATGCAACACTAGAACTTTGATTCATACCATAACATAATTACAATAAGTAGTACAAATGGAAGAACACTTGATGTAATTTTACATTAATGGCCTCAAATTCAACATGGCTGACAAACTTTTAAAAAGCAGTAACTGAAGTATACACACAAGATACAACTTATATAGAATGCCATAAAGGATCGATTTTACAAAAAGGGGATATCATATCTATTTTTGCAATTAAATCTCGAAAAAAATGCGCTGTATGCATTTATCAGATAAGTAAAAAGAAATAAAATTAAATTGAACACAAGCAAAGTAGTAAACACGTATATTAACCTAGACGAGCGTGGTCTACGTAAATAGAATTCCGTTCCATTAAAACCGTAATCTGTAAACGCTGCAGAATAATGTACAGTGGCCACGGTTAAGCGATAGATAACTATTAGGAGAATTATTTAACAACGGATACATTTTAAAATTAATAATTTAATTCACCTATAAAATATGAAGCATCACTACAATATTTTACCGGCAAAAAATATGCCCGTGTCCCAAAATAAAATGATTATCTATCGGAAAATAAAATACAGTAAATTTTGAACTGGTTTTACATTTCCCTCCGCAATTTCTTTGAGAATTGAAACGGAAACTAACTATGCCTTCCTTTATCAAAGACAAAGGATACCCCCTCTTGAGACAACTGCGCGTGTAACTTTGTGGCAAGGGTTGCGTAATTCCCAACCACAAGGCTTCTGAATTCCTTAAGTCACGTGACAAGGAGAAGTCTTGAATGACTGGAAACAATACCCAGATAAGCGGAGAGCACATACATCATCTGAAAGTCCCAAATTGCCACCCATCTGGTACTAACCAGGCTCATCGTTGCTTAACTTCGATGATCTGACGGGAACCGGTGTCTCAAACGTGATTATGGTGTATTATAATCAACCTTTGTAATGGTCGTTTTTCGCTAAGCCGTGGTCATTGGACTTCATTTGGCAACGTCAGCTGGTTACGTCATTTTAGTAGAAACTGCCTTCTATTTACGTAGTCCACGCTCGCCTCAGTTAATATGCGCGTTTACTACTTTGTGTTCATTTTGGCTGAATTTCGGATTTTATTTTATTTTGGATATCGAAGGCACTCTATGAAATCTTTTTTTGGACACGGGAGTAATTTTTGCCTGTAAAATATTGTAGTGAAGTTTTATATTTTATAAGTGAAGTAAATTGTTAATTTTAAAATGCATCCGTTTTTAAATACCCCTCCTAATAGTTATCTATCGCTTATTCTGCAACGTTAACAGATTACGCGGTTTTAGAACGGCATTATATTTAGGTAGACCACGCTCGGCTATGTTAATATGCGTGTTTACTAACAAAGCTAGTAAAAATAATACATGGCAGATCTAGCTCAAATTCTGATGAAAACCTTTAGGATAATCTTAAAAAGACTTCATTAGCCTGAATACTGAATTCAGACTGTATAAGTAAATGGAATTTACGGCAATCTTTAAAAAAAAAAATGGCTTCATATCCGCTAGGGAAGATTATCTGCACAGTACACCTCTCATTTTTTTTTTAATATACAAATCTTTACGTCAAGCGAAGATCTTTTACAGGGTGACCAAAAAAAACAGGCCCCAACTCTAATTAGGCCCCGTTCCTTAGTGTTTTGTCCCAATGAAATGAAACTTTGGTCATAACTAGTTTATTATATTCAAAACATCACATCAAAACATTACGGTGTTTGGCCTTTTTTTCCTCCGTTCTACAGCATATGTTCTAGATAGCCTCCATTTAGCTTTTTTTGTGTGTGTGGGGGGGGGTCACCCTGCATTTTAATGTGTATGAACCCCGGTGTTGGGATCTACAACATGTACCTGATGATTTACGGAAAACATTATAAAGTTACATCTGCAGTTTATAGACAATACTGAAATGTTATTTAAAAAGCTAAAGTAAAGAGGAGTTAACTATTCACCTAACAATTTAGTAATCAAAAGATAATGCAAACATAGAACGTAACTTGTGACCGTCAAATTTATTGAGAGTTTTGATTGTGTAACAGTCTGCCTTTAAAAATCTACCAAAAGTCAGGTAATTATCTAATCAATATAAAATTTTCACCGATTAATAAGTAAAGAATGCACTTTATATACTTTTTCATATTCGTTGAATAAATGTATTTTTGGGAACTTCATAGTTCCCGTCTTCCTTATTTGTCCCTTGTTCGACCCCTTAAAGTCCAAACGATCCATTAAGCACATTTTTGTCGTAGGAGGGTGAATGAGTGTAGAAAAACAAGAACAAACAAAAAAAATTTACAAATTTGCCTTCCATATCGAAGATTGAAATTCGAAATTTGAATGTTTGATTTTGCGTTTTCAAGTATGAGGTTCATTGAATCTGTTATCAATGTGTCAGATGAGGATAAAGTTTTTTGTACGAATACGGTAATATACACACTTTGAAATCTTTAAAAATAAATAAAAAAGTTTAATTTTAGAATGTGTAAACTTTCCATACACCAATACATAAAGAATGCTTTAAAGAATCGATACGAAAGCAAAACAAAAATTAAAAAAACAGGATGTGAAAATTATAAATATTAGTTATATCTGCAAATGTCGTTTTACGTGAGATTTCTTTTTCAAGATAAGTTAGCCCGTTACGGTTTACAAAAAGTTGCTATCGCCCTTTTTGAAAATCAACTATAACTATGAAGACATGGATTTCCGTAGATGATAGTTGTGACATCCCAACAAGTTTCTCCCCCCCTCCCAGTGGGTTAGCAAAAACGGCCCATCTAATGAAATTCATTGTCAATTTGATTTATGCAATAAAGAATTGGTAAATACAGTATGATCTAGTTTTTTGAAAAAGAGTGGCTCATTGGTTATCATTAATTAGAAAATAAAGGAAAAATGATTTTAATCGAAAAATTAAAAACTTACAAATATTTGTTTGATTTAAAAAGTTTTCAAGAAAAGGAAAAAATTTTAATCTTGATTAATCAATTATGAAGGAAAAAATTATAAGGCTTAAAATAACCTATTTTATCATAAATGGCGTTTGTATTCTCATTAATTTATGTTTGCGCTAATGACGTACGGACAAGTAAATTAATATTTAGATTCTGATTTCGTTTCCGTTTGATAGTTCACTTTTAAAATAAACACGAATCACGCGACCCACCGGCAGCTATTTAACAAATGTTCGTTTCAAAACGAAAATTAAAATAAATTAAACGAAGATTTCAGACCTCCGCCAAAACACTTCGGAATTTGTTGAGACAAACACGGGATAAATTGTTTAGGAAAATATTTGAGCAATCCGATTCTTTTGTCAGTTTATTTTCAGATTTAAATTGTACCCGTTTTCTAGTAGAGAACAACATCCGCATTCTTCAGCAAAGTCGCTTCTTGCTACTTATTCGTCTTCGAATAATGCATAAATAAACCTAATACCAATTTATAAGACTTGGTCTTAAATTTACAATCCCCCCTCCATCAAATAAGAGAAAAGTATTAGAACGCTATTATTAACTGCAAAATCCGATGCCAACAAACACAACGCCCCGCGAAAAAAAATGTAAATACTAAATATGAGCAAAAGAGCTTTGTTGCATTCGTGCAGTATAAGATCGACACTCATAATTATTTGTTTCCAGTTTCGGAACAGTTCTACATGCGGGGAGAAAGGGAGATAATCCAGCGTTTTAAAGATTTTCATCGACATTTTTGTATTAAATGAACGAATTAACACCACGAAAAACATGAATGAATGTTTATCGAATTAGATTAATTTTTGCTACGTTTTTAAGCATATTTGTTTGTGTATATTTGAAACGAACACTTTATTTTAATATTTCCAAACAAATTAAAACGTCTTTTTTTATTTTTAATGTCATTTGCATCTATTTGGACTACTTTTCTCATCTTGAGTGTGATTTTCACAACGTTTCGGTCGATGTAATCTCCAACTTTCTTCAGGTGTATCTTGTCGAACTCGAGAATGTTTCTGTCGTACTCGGGAATTTGGATGGGATTTTCGAACGGAACCCCTTATTTACTTCACGGGGGTAGCATGCTCTTGTTCCGTCAACCATGACTGGATAGTTAAAAAGTAATTCGCAATTTTATTTTTCGGTCACCCACATTGAGGATTGAACCTTCAAGCGAATATCACTTTTTACAACTGATTTTTCCAAGTACTCTAACCACTGCGCCACGGGCGATTTTGGTACGGTCTATAAAATATAATTTCAGTTAAGTGCTATTAAAAATGTATGCACGGGAGATTATACTGAACGCTTTACCCCCTCCCACCCCCGCTATCAGTTTGATAATGAGCAATTCTTTATTTATATCAACGTCTTGGTATCTGCTAAATACCTATGCTTCATATTTTGTTTTTATTTTTCAATAGCAGGAAGCTGGAGTTCTAACCCAGACGCCCGTAGAGAAAACGTTAAGGACAAATCACATTTTATTATAAACTAGCGAATGGGCTCAGGTTTTTTCATGTAATAAAGCTCCGTCACTAATTAAAAATAAAAATTTTGTATGAATATAATAAATAAATAATCCTTGCCAATCATGCCCGGTGCACGTACGCCTTTTTTGTTCACTTTTTAGAGTCTTGTGTAGACGTGCATCTGGCGCCACCTAGTCTCTATAAAATGAAAGTAAACCTCCACTATAGAATACATCGCGTAATTATAGACAGCTGTCGATGTGAAATTATGTTCAGGCTAAAATGTGAAGGGAAACAATGTTTTATTATGCGAGTACGCAGTCAGATACTATTTAACGTGTAAATGGAATCCCAACAGATACTATCCCTTTTCTCAGTCAGAGAGAGGCTATGGAGAAATAATTCTTCAATAAGGAGACTCCACACTTGGAGTAAGTAATAAAGTATTGTTTTGTTGTTTCCTTGTACGGCAACCCGGATTTTTACGGGTGGAAGCATATTTCTTTAGCGAGCTATTTACCCCCTTTCCAGCTGTGCCAAGGCAATACATTGGGAACAGAATGTTCGAGATAATTTACTTTAATAATTCAAAAAAAAGTAGTAAAGTTTTTTGTTTTGTTTTTTTAGATAATTTGGAATTTTCACAAAATTCGACATCGTTGTTTAGACATATGGCCGCACGTATGGAAGCAGTACACTCCTTTTTATGTAATATACATATATATAATTATTTATTTTCGCCTTTTTTTTTCCAAATTTTCCCAACCGATTTTAATCGAATGGACACTAGTCTATCAGATTATAAAAAGAATTAAGTCAATATTTAAATATTTGTAGGGTGCACTCCGTTTCTAATTTACGTTCTTGTAAATCCGTCATTCATTTTAGAACCAGTCGACGTTTTTAGCTTAAATTTCATGAATTAAGCCATTTTTTTTTAAACAGTTTGCCTTTTTTTTAATTTAGCGTTCTTTGATTATATATATATATATATATATATATATATATATATATATATATATATATATATATATACGGTTACTTTCAAGTTTCGTCACCTGAGATTTACAAAGATTTTACCTGGACGAATTTCTATTTTTTAAATATGCACTCTTAAATTTGTGTCACTCGATATTTACAATCTAAGGGGAATGAATGTGTGCAAGAGTACACACTTACAGACTTTTTAATAAGGTATTCGGGTTTGTATTCCGTATTGTTTTCACTGATTGCGATGTTTGTTTTTGCGCACGAGCATTCTATTTTTACGCGCAAAATTTTAAGGCACGTGAAAACGAACATAATTAATGGCGTTAAAAAAATACATATATTTTTTTTTTTTTAAAGGTAAGTTTTTTTTTTTTGTTTTGTTTTTTTTTTTTTTTACATGTACAGCATCTCCAGCAAAGTATATCAATTTTTGCTTTTCTATATTTTTGTAATGTTATGACCCTTTAGGCTGTGATCATAGCGTAGTATCTGTTAACTGTGGCAAGCGGGGTCAATGGTCAAAACATTGTATTCTTATTAAATTGATTTGAGCGACGGATGGTCGCCGGATCATTTATGACTAGAAAAATAAGCAATTAAATTGGAAGAAATGATTGACGTGTGAATCGCAAAAGGAATGTGAAAATAGAAAATAAATGTAAACATTATTTTGGGGTTTTGAATAAACAAATAACTAGTTGTGGACGTTAGGTTGGTCTGAGACACGTAATTAGGTGACGTAAGAGAACACGTGATGTAGTTAGTTTTGGAGAGATTCAGAGAGTTGAGGATTGACCACCAAAGCGGACAGACGTCTAGACAGGGGTGGACAGACAGCTAGGGAGCGAGCTGTAAGAATAAAACATGTAGACAAACTGTAGATCTTGTGAAAACTATTTGAGGCAACTGTAATAAATTTATATTATAAAAATATAAAGAGTTGTTTTATGGTTTCACAAATAAGAACAGATGTCTCAATTGGATGGTGCTGATCGTTTCATGGTTCGTCACGAAGCAGCGGAAAGATACAGAAGAACTTTTCAAGAAAAAAGGTATGAAGCATATATTATTCTTCTTACATATGAATTGTAAAAATATCCCGTGCGATAAGTCTGATACAACATGATTCAGTTTACACGTCAATATCATGTCCTCCTGGCTAAACAACATACACACGATCTATACGTTTATTATCTGTCTGTTAAAAGAACAATATCTCACATCCACTAAATAACTCACGACACGTTTTAATATATCCTCTCCTCCAATAAAAATCAATATACAACATTTCTAATTGGACTTGACATGCCCACATAAACACAACTTGTTCTGTGCAATTATTCTTTTGAATCGAGCATATTGTAAAGATGTATCCTTCAAAAAAAATAAATAAATCCAATCTCGGGGTTTCTGAAGAAGTAGCCATTATAAAAACTAATATTTCCCACGTACGCATGCGGCCAATTTGAAGCCAATCTTTAAAAGGTCAAAAATAATTTTTGAAGGCCAAACTGCTTTTAATAAAGGCTAAATTCACGAAATTTGGCTTGGATACGCCGAGTGAATCGATTTAGAACATTACATTTGAAACTGGGCACCCAGAATAAATATTTAGAGATTGACTTTTTAACTTTTTTTTTTTTTTTTAATGATAATCTGGAAGACTAATGTCCATTTCGTAATAATCCGCTGGACAAATTGAAAAGAGACGAAAATAAATAAATAAAAAATACAGAAGTGGGGTACCGTTTCCATATGTACGCCGACATATGCCTTGCATAACGAAAATGAAGTCTTTAATTCGAAATTACTACTGTGCTACTAGTAGAAGTTTTATCATTATTAGTATTATTAATATTATTACTAGCGGGTAACGGAGGTGGGGGTGCTTGCTAGGTCGTAAAATACGATTGCATACATTTTGCTGCATACAGATTTCGTATTTATTATTAGCGCGCCAATTGTCTAAAGTATATTATATTGTACATAATATATAGTGCAGATTTCAAGTTTCAAAAAATGATTCGGGCGCCATCTACTAGAATAAAAATAAAAACATTTAGCGCTCCAGCTGCGTTCTTTACCAATGTAGCTATCGACAGATAGATAAAGATTTCAAATGAAACCAGTTCAAGGTATAAATGAATTTGCACATGCGCAGAAGTAATATAGATATGTCAGCAAGTTGAAGTGAACATTTTGCATTTCAACTTGCTGACATATTTCTGTACGCGTTATTCATTCATCCATACAAAGATTTGGTGTATGATTACTATTTCCTGTTAATTCCAGTGTTATGTGACCAATAGTTTAAGAGTTTATTGGTTGAATATTTTCACACGCACGTATACATGCATACATTAACTGTTTTATTTATATAGACTAGTATTATTAGTAGTATATTTTATATTACATTTTCACCCCAAACAAGACACATTGCCACTTTGATGTAGGGGGCTACTATCAGGGACATAAGCTACTGGGGTACTATGTGGGGGGGGGCAGCAAGATATCGGTTCACGCTATACTATAACTTCTGCATGTCAGTACAGTTAGGGAAGCAGAAACCCGGAAGGGAATTCCAAAGTCTAGCGGTTCTGGGGAAGAAACTACTGGAGTAGAAGACTATCTTACATCTAGGGATCTCAACTGTGAAGGGGTGGGGTTTTGCTGCTTGTCGGGTTTGTCGGGGGTATTTACCTCGAGGGGGTACAAGTGCTTGCAGTTCGTCGGAGCATTCACTGTTAAAGTACTTGTAGAACAGGTGGAGGGATGCAACATTTCGTCGATGGGACAGAGGCTGAAACTTAGATGACAGTTCAGGACCTATCAGGTTGGCGACTCTCTTTTGAACCTTGTCTAGGAATGAGACAAGCAGCAGATGCACCAGCCAAATATGACAACAATACGCCATACATGGGTGATGGTGGCCTTATAGAGGTACAGGATACTTTCAGGCATTAGTAGCTTTCTAGCATGGTAGAAAGAACCTACCTTTTTCGCAGAGGCCCTGGCAATGCTCTCAATGTCATTATTCCAGATCATGTTTTCTGTGAACGTTAGGCCGAGGAGTTTAAAAGATGTACTTTCAGATAAAGTGTCTTTGGTCATTGCTATAGGTGGTAGAGAAGGTTTCTTGTAGTTATTGAAGGCAACAAATTTAGTCTTGGCAACATTGAATGTGACCATCCATTTTTGTCCCCATTTCACTACAGATTGGAAGTTTTTTGTTTTTTTTTTTGTTTTTTAGATGTGTTACACTGGTTCTTTTTTTAATCACTGAAGTTAAGCAACATTGGCCTGATTAGTACCAGATGGGTTACCATGTATTCAAGTGTGCTTTGATCATAAAGGAAAAGATCCCCAGAAACGAACGGTGATATTTTAAATTCGTATTCGCCCTAAACAAGCTGCATTGCCACTAAGACATAAGAACTACTGCGATTAGGGGCAACATTTATAAGCAACCCTTGTGGGGAGTAGTGCGGCAAGATTTTTGTTCATATTACATTTTTAATTTCTGCATTTTCGTACAGTCGGGTGGGAATGCAGATAAATTATTCTAAAGGTAAGCGATTCCAATAAAAAATACTATCATAGAAAGTTCTGAGATCTGGGGCTCTCTGCAATAAAGAGGTGGGATTTTGCTGCTTGTGACATTTGTCTAGACTACTCATATACATGGGTGACACGTGTATTGTTCGACGGAGAACATTCAGAGTTCATCTAAGATCGGCATTGGGATGCAACATTGCGGTGATGTCGGACACCTGTAAGCAGCAGCATCTTTAGATACATATATCAACAGAACAGGTTAAAATTAATTTATCGTCCGTATAGTTCTTTTATTAAAAATCTATTTGTTTGACAAATGGTAAGTCTTATATTGTTTTGTTTTCTGATCCAGTTTTTTAATATATTATTAGAATTCATTGAGATGAGTATTATTTATTAATTTATTTTATTGCGGGCTATTATTTTCATCTTTATTAGTTGTTTCACGGCGTTTCGGCCAACTATTCCTTTGGCATTCGTCAGGTGGTACCGCGACGGATAGTAACTTCGAATCTCCTGGCTGCATTCACTGCCTTCCGTAGTTGTCGTCTCACAACGTTTTTGCCATGTAAGCTTCTGGCCGACTTTGGGCAGGATTGAAACTGCTATCTTCAGACAATGCTCGTCTGGAACCGTAGAGATTCAACGTCTCTATCAACTGCGCCACAGGCCCCGAAGAGCGATCAAGGTTGGATTTTTTGATCTTATAAATCCACGTTTATTACCTGATCCTCCACGGTCGGGTCCGTACCGAATGGTATATCATTTTAATTGGAATTCATTATTGGGATGAGTATTATTCATATTAATTTATTTTATTACGAACTATTATTCTCATCTTTATTAGTTGTCGTTTCACGACGTTCTGGCCAACTATTCCTCTGACCTTCATCAGGTGGTAACATTTAAAAAAAGTTTTTTTGATGTACATTTTATTTATTCATAAATTTCTGCATGAATGATCTTCCATAGAAATTAACACAGATCATAGTAAACACACGAAATGATGACGTCCCTAGTTAATGTGTATAATGACGTTCTACACAACGGTTTGGAGATGCTTAATGTGCAGAAACGTATCTGTAATTTGCTTCATAACAAAGCTAACATTTACTTTGCTCGAGCTTCTCCTGCTACTTCCATATGTGTCAACAGTATTTTATCTTCGGACGTACGTTTACAGAACGAATTATTTACATAGGATGCGTGTATAAAACCTTATGACTTCGGCATAAAATGACCCTAACGACTGTTTATATGACGTAATATAATAAATTACATTAAATTATCATTTGTCACTTTTTAAACCCTAGTTTCTAAGTTCAATCAAAGCTAAAGGAAACAGAGTTCCTTTCTCAACAATATATATTTAAACAGATGTCGCTCAATATTTTACTCTTTTAAACATCTGTACATGTTCTTCATACAATAATGGGGAGTTCCTTTACGGGGAGGCGTTAAAAGTTCGCCAAGAAATGTTTCCGTCGCAACGCCATCAACACGTATTGACATGCATTTTAGTAAGAAGGGTATTTTCTAGTATTTTTTTATTTATTTATAAAAAAGAAATTATTATCCAAGCGAATCCCACGAAAGCCCTCCAAGAGCACCTGTTTTCTTCTATGTAAAACTACAAAAAATAAACAATTACAATGTCTTAACTTTCACTTAAGCCTAGCAAAACGAAAACAGCCTGGAACTATAAAGGAACGACAAAGAAGAAACATTTAGACCTCACAAGAGAACGCTTTCTTCTTCTTGCTTTCATATTCCTTAAGGAATTGTCGATGTCTTATGAGACGAGGGTCATTCGCAATATACAGGGAACGACACAAAGGTTAAGTATTTATAGCTTGCAAAAGTGAAAACTTGAAATCTAGAAGGTTAAACAAAGAAATTTACTCATTACGACTTTTCAAACCGTTGAAGAGATTTGAGATTTCCTCTGTATTTTTCCATTCGTTAGTCATTTCGCTCTCTATATTCGACTCCTCTTTCCTTTCCAATCTTCTCAATCCGCCTTTCTATCTGTGTCTCGCTTAGCTTTCTATGTGCCTCGCGTTTCGGTTGCCCCTTTACCTCACTTACTATTTCCCCGCTCCGCTTCTTTCTTACCTTGTGTTCACTTTTATTGCCTGTGTCTCGCTTTTCTTTTTAACCTTGTGCCTCGCCTTCTCTTTTTTTTTTCTTCTTTTTTTTTTTTGTCCGGCTACGCTTCTTCCCCCCCCCCCTGTGCCTCACTTGTCTCCATTGTTTTTGCCTGTGAGTTCCCTCTCTTTCTTCCTGCCTCGCTTCTTTCTTCCCCCCCCCCCCCGGTGCCTCGCTTTTCTTTCTTTTTCCACCTTTCTTTTTTTCCTCCCTGAGCTCGCTTCTCTTTCTTCTCTCCCCCCCCCTGTGCCTGGCTTCTTTCTTTTTTCCCGCCCTGTGCTTCGCTTCTCTTTCTTTTTTGAAACCCTGTGCCTCGCTTCTTTCTTTTTTGAAACCCTGTGACTCGCTTCTTACCCCCCCCTGTGACTCGCTTCTTCCCCCCCCCTGTGACTCGCTTCTTCCCCCCCCTGTGACTCGCTTCTTCCCCCCCTGTGCCTCGCTTCTTTCTTTTTTGAAACCCTGTGACTCGCTTCTTCCCCCCCCCCTGTGACTCGCTTCTTCCCCCCCCCCTGTGACTCGCTTCTTCCCCCCCTGTGACTCGCTTCTTCCCCCCTGTGACTCGCTTCTTCCCCCCCCCCTGTGCCTCGCTTCTTCCCCCTCCCCTGTGCCTCGCTTCTTCCCCCCCCTGTGCCTCGCTTCTTCCTCCCCCTTTTGCCTCGCTTCTTCCCCCCCCCGTGCCTCGCTTCTTCCCCCCGCTGTTCCTCTCTTCTTCCCCCCTGTGCCTCGCTTCTCTTTCTTTTGTTCCGCCCCCCCCGTGCCTCGCTTCTCCTTTTGTTCCCCCCCCGTGCCTTGCTCCTCGTTTTTTTTTTTTTAGCTAAAATTAAAAACAAAACTGATAAAAACAATTGTATTTTTTTTCCTTTTCTTTAAAAAAAAAAACTATATCTTAGTGACTTTCATGTTGCCTTATTTTCAATCCCATTTACTGTAGGTTGGATTAGTTTGCTTCCGTTAAGGTTAGGTTTTCTTGACATTGGCGCACCTAAGTATACTTGTCCTTTTATTTCATTTTTATTAAATTACATGTATGTGCTCATGTTCGGCAACTCGTTTTTCTATTCGTTTGTTAATTTTTTTTTCTGACCAATTAAAATAATTGTATTAATACTTTATTCCAACTCGATTTGACTCGCATTGACTTTAACCAAGTAAAATACGCTTAAATATGATATTTTAATCTATGAAGATTTCGTACTTATAATTATATAACCAATTTACTGATTATTATATTGTACCTAATATGTAGTATTAATTTCAAAAGAAAATGACTTTGATGCCATCAGCCAGAATCGAAACAAAACATTTAACGCGCCACCTATAGTCGTTAATATTTGGACCGATAAGAAATAGTTTTACTTTAACGTATATTTGAGCATGCGTACAAGATCAGTTTTTGTTTTAATGTTGACCGTTTAGCAACTATTTTTACCGTATTTTTACACAGAATTTACAGCCATTGGTACGAAATTCGATTAATGCAAGTGTTTTTTTTTATATTGTTTTTGTTTGTTTTTTGTTTTTTTTTACAAAGAATTCACACAACTTATCAAGGCCCGGAGGTCACTGGAGGATAAAGGTCATTTTGTAGTAATGAGGAAATGGCGTTAAGATTGGATTTAATGCGTTAAAATTTCTAATATTTTACCTGTCGATGTTCAAGATTACTCAGGTGAGTTTAATTAAGTCAAATCCCAGCGGCCAATTGCGGACTTTCATCTTACCAATATTATTAAACTGTTTGCTAAAATTATCCTTTAAGCGGTTACAAGATCAATAATATTGTGGAGGATTCATTGTATGTGAAAAATTCCAATAATCCAGTTTCGTCTTGAAGCGAGTTTCTAGATAATTATCTAGAAATAATCTACAGATGCATACAAATGTTCGGTAATCTGTCGGTTAATTCAACTATTTGTCTTAATATAATTTTCTCTAACGAAAATTCAGGATTCTTCTCGTTTTTAGATTATTAATCGTACAAACTGAATTTTATTTCGTTTATTACCTTAATATTAGTTGGTGAGGCTGGAACAAGGAAGCGTGTTTACTTGTTAGACTGCCCTGGTGTAGTTCTTATTTACGATGCCTCCCCACAGGACAGTTAGACACCAAGGTCGTTTTTTAATGTGGAGAAAAGGGACAAAAATAAAAATTGTCTCGGTCGTGAAGGATTTCGTCCCTGATGTAGTTAGACAACCTACATACGATCACTCTACACTCTCTTTCTGTTCGTCTCTCTCTTTCTGTTCGTCTCTCTCTTTCTGTTCGTCTCCCTCTCCCCCTCTCTCTCCCTCTCCCCCTCTCTCTCCCTCTCCCCCTCTCTCTCTCTCTCTCTCTGTTAAAAATGCCTAGATATAATATTAAGATTAGTCGGTGAGTGTTTACTCAATTCTGCATCACGAGACCAATTAATGTAACTAAATCGACGCATGTTCGGAAACACATGGGCTAATACTAAGCCTCCATGACAACACTTATCTTGATCTAATGATGAACCCTTCAAAATGTGACCAGACACTCGAGAAATTACCGCGCTGATGCTCAGAGCGCAGAAAACGCGCACGACACAAAGTCTATGTGGCAATACCTCTAACACGCAGGCTGTTCGATGTTGATGTGCTATTATTATTATTATTATTATTATTTAAAAAAAATAAATTTAAAACTTAATAAAATAAGTATATGTAAATTCAGGTCTTAAATTGTTTCTGGGTATTTACCTATTTACGGTGTTTCAAAAGTCTACGATGGATTATAAAATTATATAAGTGCAATCCGTCTTGATGTTACTACAGTTAGAATGACCGGAAATAACCTTTCGCATTTATTCGTTCGATGTATATTTTCTAATCTGTAGCTCGTATTTAACCTTTCACGATTAGCAGATGTTGTCTAAATAAACTTTTGCTAAATAGTAGGTATTAAAAAATAGATAACAGTATATATTCCAGTTCCTTGGGAGGATCTTAAATTATCTTAAGGACACTTAATATGACTACAACTACCATGGAAAAAAGAATTCAGATTTATTAGAATTGAATATGATAATTACTCGTTAGACATCAATACATGTACCATGAAATTCAATTGCTTACAGTCGTATTAAGCCTTAAATTATAGATATTTTCTAAAATAATTATGTTGTGAGTTGCTGCTCGCTCAGTCAGGAATTAAGCTTAAATACGATATTGTAATAATGTAGATTTCGTATTTATTATAGTCTGTTTTCCATTATATATATATATATATATATATATATATATATTATATATATATTGTATTGCAGAAATTACTCTCTGGACCAAAGTACCGTAGGTTTGCAACAACAGATAGCAGATACAAATTTATTATTACTATTAGCCACTATCTTATGTAAGTTTAGAACGACAATTTTGTCGTTATAATAAAATACTACATTTCATCATAGAAGCAACATCATCACAAATGCAACCATCTTTAGAGGAAGTAGTTCCTATTTTGCCCTCTGAATCTAAAGTCCACCTACTTCTCCCAGTAAACACCGGGAGGAAATATACACATTATACATATATTGTGCTTGCAATCTTCGTAACTTGATCATAACCTCAGACATAACATATTTCCTTATTCTGAGTCAAAACTAAAGTTTCCCCGGACTAATTCCGCTCATTCTGATTGACTGAGTTCTGATCATCCCTATATTCCGGATTAACGGTATTCGCATGCTAAACGAACGCTAATATACCATTCAAATAGACCTCGCAATGATACCTACTTTTGCGTTCTGAGTAAATTGCTGCGTTCATTTTCTTACATTTTACGGCACCAGTTTGCACTTCCCCTCTCTCTCTCTCTCTCTCTCTCTCTCTCTCTTCCTTCCTATCTCTCTGTATATATGCATGCCAACTCTCTCTCTCTCTCGCTCATTTGCTCTCTCTCTCTTACTTTCGTTCGTTTTATATATTTATTCCAGTAATTAATTATATTATTTCAAACATAGTTACGTTTTTTTTTTAAATGTACTTTATTTAAATAAACTTGCGCACTCTAATACGATCGTCGCGTATTTAAAAATAAATGTTTCGATAATATCGTCTACTGGATTCGTACTTATGTTATTTGAATTTAATATTTTTAACCTATGTGAAATATTCATATTTTAAAATGTTAAACTATTTTTATAGTTAGTCATATTTTATTGTATATTTTTACCTCTTCTTATAATAAAAAATATATACGAATAGATAAACTTTTTATCAAATGATATTTTTTTATATTTTTTATCGCATATATTTTCGAATAGCTATGTTTATTTAAGTTAATACGTTATATATGTTGTCAAACTGTTGAGATAGTTTCAAAATATATTTATTTACAAAAGCATAAAAACAATGAATGTGACACATTTATTTTATAGTTTTGCAGCAGAAAACAGTTTAACCGAAATTACCAATTGGTCCAAACGTATGGATGGTTACACACAAAGCGTTAACCACAAATCATGCATGTGGATTACCGAACAGCTTGTTGTGGTGGAGCTCGTGCGTCAAAATCAACGGGAGTATCTATTGAAATTTAATTCGCTTATGGTTCTGAATTTTATAGATGAGTATTGATTATTTGTATTCTATGGACTCTTGATCTTATCCAGCGTTTCCTCAACCTTTACTGGATTAAACCCCTAAGTAATTCACAATTGTATTTTAAGTGTTGCCCACACGAATCAACAAACTCCAGAACAGTAACTTCCAACTGAAATTTACCAAATACGCTATCCACTATGACACGGGGCCTTGTGCAATTCATATGATTTTTTATATTATATACAAGCTGTATATAGCCGGCGTTCCACGGTCAAAACGTAGTACTGGGCAGAGGGTTTAGTTACGCTCTATTTAAGATACCCCGAATTTTCTAACTTATGAAAAGTGACCACAAGTTGGATTTAGAGAAGTATAAAACACAACAATCTTGGTCTATGAAAATCAAACGCTGAGTAACTCTCATAGCTTAATTCAACTTACTTCCGGTTTTAAAAGCAACTGTTGTCAGCTATTAATAATTGAAAATTAAATATAAATTCAATAAATCCCGTTGAAACAATATTTCTAAATAAAACAATCAAAACAATTCTATAACAACGAACAGTTAATAACATGGCGGTAATTGTTTAAATGGATTTGGTTTACTGTAATACGCAAATGAGGGTATTAATTGAATGTATATTATTTTTAATAAAGTGTGTGTGTATGTGTATATATATATATATATATATATATATATATATATATATACAGACACACACGAAGGGATGCCTGCTTGTGAAATTTTTGTGGCAAGAGGGGTGCAATCTCCAACTGCACCTCTACTGAGTTGACATAGATTTCACTTGCCACTGGTATTTAACTATGTACAGGAGGACTGGAAACAAATGCCGAGATAAGCGGAGGGCGCATACATCACCTAGACTTCTCAAATGGTCACTAATCTGGTACTAACTGGGCTCAACTTTGCTTGTGTGTGTATATATATATATTATAGTCAGGTCATGTCATATGCTACTGGTACAATGTAACCCAGTACTACCTGCCTCATGGGCGGGTCACCGGCGACTAAACTGGTTCCCCCACCAGACTTGTTTGGTGAAGAGGGCGGCTAGTCTCCCTGAAGGATTAAAAATAAGACCTTCTAAAGGGGCGAATGAACCCTTTTTTGGGTTCACGGCCAACTAGCACCGTGTGTGTGTGTGTTGGTGTGGAGAGGGCTCCCGTAAGCCGTGGTGAAGGTAACCTTTATAGGAGAAGCAAATTTCTGATTTAAAAAAAAACAAAGCGGGAGACCAGTACCCGCAGTAAGCTGGTCTGCAGTTTAACTTGTTGTTGGCTATCTTGCTCTTGCTTGTTGCTGGATCTCAACATTTTGAACCGAGAGAGAGACTTAGCTGTCGTACAAAGCTAAGACTCTATAACATCATCTGTGTATAGATACTCACTCAGGCATTTTTCTATAAAAATGGTCCCGTGGCGATGGAAGTCCTTTTTGGGTTAATGGGCTTTGTGTCTGAGGGAGGGGCACTCGTCTGACAAAACGTTGCAATCATATATATATATATATATATAATCATGGAATAAAGTGTACAGAAGACCGTTTTCAGTATGAAAATTAATTTGAAACGGCGTACCTTTTTAACATATTAGATAGTGAACAGAGGAAAGTGGTTTCATTATATTATATAAAATATATAATCATATATATTTGTGTGTATGTATATATATATTAATCTATTGATAACTTTTATTATATAAATGAATATAACATTTTAAATATATTTATACAGTATATATATATATATATATATATATATATATATATATAGCAAAACTTTAATGCATTTTATTAGAGGAATTACGTGTGCATGTATGTTCTAACCATTGCCCTTGTCTCACCCCGTCTCTTTGTTTATATCTTATTCTGGATGGATTTATCTATCTACGGGCCTCTTCCTCATCGTCCAATCGCCAATCCCCAGGGGTCACCCATATAACTTAGGTTCGTCTCAAAGAGCAAGCTAAATGTTTATACAAATGATTTATTCATGATAGACGCGTTCAACTTGGTGAATCTTTACACGACCTACGTAATCGTCCGACGAGCTACACGAGATCAATTATAGCGAAAGAAAATACATTGGTGAATATCGAGAAATATCAAATGTACAAATAAAGGAGATTTGAATTTTTATTGCTATCATACGACTAGGAAGACGAGGGTAGCATATGAATTTTAAAGCTTTATGCAAATAGTCTAACGGATGAGACTTCATTCTCCGCCATTAAAGATGAGTAAACTATTGCATAAATCAATAACAATATCGTGTGTGTGTGTGTGCGTGTGACACATACAGGGGAATAAAAATGAATCTGATTGGTTAGTTAGCTAAAAACCACGTGTGTGTGTATATATATGTATATATATATATATATATAACAGGTAACAGGAATTCGATGCATTTTAGCCTGACGATCTCCTTCTGCAGATGTTCTATACCAGTTGTAGATTTACACCCCCCAAGGAGTAAAAAAATTATATAGTCGGTGATAAATAATTCAAGTACCTGATGATAATTTAAAATAATTTCTTTTCAGATTAGCATGTCTAAGAAACGTGATATAAATTAACTTCAGAATTTTCTATTTTGATGAAGTTTGATGTTCTTTATTTTTGTGATACGAATGAATATTATTTTTATAAAAATCGTAAAGTCCTAAGTTCTTTCTTACCTTGTTTTTAGGTCACTTTATGATGTTTGTTTTTCTATGAAAATTGGGGGTAAATTGAATAATACATAAAGCCGAGTGGGTAAATAATGTAGGAAAGCTTGAGAATGGCTGCCGTAAGGGTATGTCACGCGGGAAACTTTCTATGGCTTAATTGCTATATATTTTCAAAATTTACTAACTCTACTTGCGTGTTGAGCTCATTTAAAGTAAATACTTAAATATAAATATTCTCATAACATTTTATGTGGAGACATGTAGTATTATTAATAATAATAATAATAATAATAATAATAATAATAATATGTAGCTATAAAATTCAGATCAGCTTGCTTTGGTGTTAAAATCGTCCATCCGGTTTGTGACTTCCGGTTTCAAAAACTTATTTTAACGTGTTTTCCTTACAAATAAATGTAATTTAATTATGTTTGATTAAAAAATAATCATTCAAATATAAAATCTATCTATATATATATTATGAAACTCCGATCGTTTTTATTACTTGGCCATTTAAATCGTCCATCCGGTTTGACTTCTAGTTTTAAAAAATCATCTTCTTACCTAATTTATGGCTGCCCTGTGTTAAAACCGATATTAAAACCGCTGCTGCTATTCAAAGCATATACAAGGTCAACAATATTTTTATTTTAATTAATTAACGTGTTTCCCTTACAAATAAATGTAATTTAACCCCGTTAGTTAAAAAAATATGATATAACTATACAGTATATAACTATAATCATATTTATAACCATATTTACTGCTTTTGTAGCGCTCCTCTGGATTCTGACAATTTAATTTTCAGGCCTTATTTAAAGATATTTTCTTTTCAAGGAAAGGGCTATGTAGAAGCTTGGTTTTCCTAGAGCATTTACTAGGACTTCCTTAATTTTAATTAGTGTTTGTAGTAGTGCTCTTGTGGCTTCCTGCTTTTTTTTTTCACTCATCAGTTAAAAAAGTGTTTTCTTACGACAATAAAAGACCATATAATCTCAAAATCACTTTTATTTTGAACATTTTTCATCTTCTACTTAAAAGGTCAACGGGTAGACTAAATAAAAAAATGACATGGAGGAGTGGCAGACTGAATTTTTCTCTGTGAAAAGTCGCAAAAAAAAGATAACATAATAATAACGATTATGGGGGGGGCTAAAGAAGCCAATGTCAAATCAGGGCTGTAAATCGGTTCTGAAAATGGGTGGTCGATTTACTCGAACTTGTATCTTTAAAAAAATATTTTCTTTAATCAGGTGATGCGGGATTAAAACTAGGACTTGATTTTTTTTATGTCCCGAATTATTTTTTACGATTAGTTTTATTTTTCATTGCAAGTTGGAATTGTTTTCAAACAAAAAACAGAGCAAATATGTTTTTTTGTTGTCGTAAAGAAACTTTTACTTGATAAATTTACATATTTAAAATAAACTGGGTTTTTTACTACCCAACCCAGCGTAGTTTACCTCCTAAAAATCAAAATTTATTTATTTATTTATTTTAGGGTAATACGTTTCAAGGACCTTTTTTAAATATAAAAGAAGGAATTCTTTAAATGATTAAAATTTTATATTTTTAGCGTAGGGGATCAATTTCGTAAATAAACTTAACGTAAACTGAGACTACACTTCTTGGCAACGTAGCAAGACCTGTAATCGTTAGCATTGTTTTAAAATTTCGTAAAGACAGAAAAAGGAAATAGAGTGGGGGTTGCTTCATAAGTTTCAAACATTTTAAAAATACGTGTAGGGGGTGAACTTTTCATATTTTTTTAAGATTTCCTTTGCAAAGTTCCCACCGTTAGATATTACTTGATCAGTTAATTATTATTTTCTGATATTCTCAATACTTTTTGCGATTGGATGGCTATGAATGTGCGTCCAGAGTGCCTTTTGTCACTCACATCTCTGTCGCCACTCTGCATTCGAACTCCTTTCCTAACTGTGCTCATATGAACTGCAGTGGCTTCGTAAACGTTCAACAGATGCCGGTAAATAATGATCAGTTTCATGTTTTTCTTCCTGGAGGAATTTGATGATCTCTGCTGCTAATGCACGTTTACCATAGGGGTTGCTCGCTTAGTTTTACACCGCCAATATCTGCAACAGAGTTGAAACATTCAGATCAGTAATACATCAGTTCAATCATTATAACAATGCAATTTGAAATTCCCTCCGATACATTTGTTAAAGAGCATCTCTCCTCTCTCTCTGGCTCTTTCATACTCTCTCTATTTTCTCTCTCTGTGTCTCTATTAGATAGTAGATCGAGAGAGAGAGAGGGAGAGGGTGGGAGGAGGTCAGAGAGATATTTTTGTAGTAAATCCACGTTGCAGGAAGTGACGTTTCATCTAACCGGATGTCATGTGATGCTACGTGGCAAGGTTGGTGAAACGTTGAGTCTCTCAGAAAATGCCAAGCCGAGCAGAAGTCTAAAATGGTTCTCTCCTAAGTAAGGGGGAGATGCGCGCCCCAGACGTGGGACGTGGTAGGTACCCACAGTGGAGACCATCGATGGCGACATCTGCAGATCATGCCTGGGAGAATAAAAGGTTGAAAACCCAACATCTGTCTTCATCTTGTGTATTCCGACGAAAACAGCAAGAGAGCTCCACCCAGATGAAGACTCTCCCAGAGCAGCAAAACCAGGTATGAACTTCTATATATAAACACATACATCCACAAGTGTCCTAACCACCAGACAAACGGTTTAAGGGATCTTGGGTCCCGTTCTCTCGTCTCTTAACACTTGTAATATCTCTCTCATCGTCATAAACTTTTTCTCTTCATTAGTAAAATGGACACGTCATCACCAGGGTACCAGTATCCCTCAAGTAAAGTGTCAAAGTCCAAATCCGTTTCTTCTCCCTCCCTTATGTAACACATTCGGGAGGAATAAAAGATAAATAGATATCCATGCGCATACAAAATGTTTAAAAATATAATTTTTTCAATGTATATTTGCGCATGCGTAGACGAGCGCTTTAATTGTACTTGCGCCTGGCATGTCCAATTTGTTTTTGTTTTCAATTTTGACCCATCGGCACAAATTTTTACCGTCTAAAAACCAAACTGAAATTGTTCTACAGGTCCAAATTACATTATATATCAAAATTAGAATCTGCAAACCCAAAACTAAGTTTTCTAGAGATTGTTCATCAGACAGACATGATATATATATATATATATATATATATATATATATATATATATATATACAAATGTATAAATGAGAATGGTTTTTTTATTTATTACGCCTTTATTCTCACCAAAACTGTTTCCTGTTAACTTCATTAATACAGCATAGTAATCTGAGATTCCATATACTATGTGCCTTCAATAAGTTTCCAGCCTTCTTTTTTTGTATATACATTTATAGTTTTCGCAGACTCTTGAAAATTCAATATGTTATTGCTATACATCTTATGAGATGGCGGACTATTTTTTATGATTTAAGATCCAAGTGAACAGCTACACCAGGAATTGGTATACACTCTACTAAAGCCTAATTTTCACAGCTGGTGAATTTCAAATATACTATCTGGACCCTTTAAAAGAACTATGTAATAAAACTCTATTTTAAATTTGCAAAAAATGCCACAGAAAGGTATAGAGTGGTTCAGAATGCTTTTGGGCCATCTTGCATGAATCGAGGATAAGGTTTTGAGTGTATAAGTGATTCAAGGAAGGCGTGCAGTCTGTGAGGGATAATGAGTTGTGTGAGGAGTAAATAAAGTGAGAACACTAGAGTTGATTGGCCAAATAAAGAATTTCATGGATAAGAACCGCCGTATATCTATAAAGACAATAAGTGCACAGTTTGATGTCAGTCTCGGAACTATACACGCAATTATTCGCGAGGAACTAAAGATGCGGACAATTTGCACGAAGTTAAGGGGACTCTATCCTTGACATAGACTATTTGACCAAGATGGGCATTTAGACAACCCCTCCCTAAAGTTAAGACCTTGTTCCCTGTGACTTTTCGTTATTCCCTAACCGCAGGGAAATCTATAGAGGTTGTCTGTCTGAGACAAGGGGATGAAAGAGACTGTAACGAGGGTCTTTGACACGCCCACGCAAGAAAACTTCCATGGGGCCTTCCCGAAATAGTTGTAAGGGTACAACTGCATTGCAGTCGGAGGAGATTACTTCGAAGGGGATTAAATTACATGTGTACTACCAATAAAAGTCCCCATACAAAACTTCTGGAAAATTAATGAAGGTACCTCGTATATAGTAAAGAATATAGTAAAAACGAAAGCCCAAACAGTTTTTTCATGCATAGTACATCAAATTTTTGTAATACTTCATAACGAATTAATGTGCGATGTTATTTATTTGCAATTTTATTATCTTACTTTATTTCTTTTTATTAAATATATACTAAATATCGCAAATATACAATCATCTCAATAGAGGAGAGTTAGTCTAGAGCTTAAGTAGATTTTAATTTTCTAATTATACTATAAACCTTTCTATTCACAAGCCTTTATAAGACAATATAAACGTTTTAATAATAGGGTTTAAAGAGTAACATCTTTATTTCACTTTTTCTTTCTCCTGAATTATTTATACATTATTTTTGTCGTTAATTAAGGAGAATGTTTTTGCCTTTTCGGATCTTGACCCATATTTAACCTTTAGTAGACGTTTATATTATTAATGGTTTATGATCTAAATCTAAATGCTGCTAATTAATCAATAATTTTATACATCGATTTCCACCCTATCGTATGACACCGAAGATTCGTTTTTTGACATTTGTTTTCCAGATGTTTTTTTTTCTAGTCAGAAAGATACCGGGGACTTACGGGAGGGGTAATTTGAAGGTTGTAAACGTCTTAAGTAAAATTGATTTTCGTGGAACGAACCGGATTCGAACTTGGAACATCTAGATCCTAATTCTGTTAACCACTGGACTATGTCGCCCCCAACCCCTTGTATTGATGAGGAGGCTGTATTTAAATAAACTCAATATCGTCTCTGAAATGATTGTACACTATTCCTGTTCGTTGGTTTCTTGGTTCATTTGAATATGTAAATGACCTATTTATTTATTAATTTCATTTACCCCTCATTGAATCTGTTTTGTACTATCATGATTTGTTTTGAAATACAATGGGGAAAAATAATTAAATAGTAAATTGCGAAAGAGAAAACTTGTCAGAAAATGTCAACAACTTGATATTTAAGCTTCAATATATTAATTCATAGGTAAATAAATACATAAGCCTACATTCGGTTGCCATAATTATTAGTCCTTTATTATATCATAATAGTTGAACACCTCCCAATCCGAGAATTAACAAATGTTACTTCGGTGCCACATTTCTAAATCGTGAAAAGTTGAAAATCAAAATTGGACACTATTTTCTTGAAAAAAGAAAGATGAAATAATTCAATACGTAGCATTGAAGAACAATACTTTTATTGAGTCGCACGTTGTTTCATTACATTATAGTCAGTTAAAATGAATGAATGAAATAATACTATGCATAATTATTGAACTTAAAATGAATGAATGAAATAATACTATGCATAATTATTGAACTTAAAATGAATGAATGAAATAATACTATGCATAATTATTGAACTTAAAATGAATGAATGAAATAATACTATGCATAATTATTGAACTTAAAATGAATGAATGAAATAATACTATGCATAATTATTGAACTTAAAATGAATGAATGAAAAAATACTATGCATAAGTATTGAACTTAAAATGAATGAATGAAATAATACTATGCATAATTATTGAACTTAAAATGAATGAATGAAATAATACTATGCATAATTATTGAACTTAAAATGAATGAATGAAATAATACTATGCATAATTATTGAACTTAAAATGAATGAATGAAATAATACTATGCATAATTATTGAACTTAAAATGAATGAATGAAATAATACTATGCATAATTATTGAACTTAAAATGAATGAATGAAAAAACACTATGCATAATTATTGAACTTAAAATGAATGAATGAAAAAATACTATGCATAATTATTGAACTTAAAATGAATGAATGAAATAATACTATGCATAATTATTGAACTTAAAATGAATGAATGAAAAAATACTATACATAATTATTGAACTTAAAATGACTGAATGAAAAAATACTATGAATAATTATTGAATTAATTTTATATGTTATTATCTAATCAGATTTTTCTTTTGGCTACGGGCTCGATTTTATCGATATTAGTTTCTTATTGCTGTCAATGGGATTTTCGAACCTGAAAAATAAAAAAAAAGAAACACATTAGATTGTAAAAAAAATTATCTTGTAAAATATTTAGACACTAATAGTCGATATTTGATCTTAACGTCGGGGAAACGAAAACATCGAGTGTTTTAAACATTTTTGTAATACTAGCAGTTCAGCCCACCATGCTCGGACTCTATGTACTGTTCATAACTTTATGTGAATATTTGTATGTGTGTATAAATATATATATATATAAGTTTGACTTATGTCTACGTAACCTACATCTAAAATTTCAAGTGTTTAAACCCAAAATTGGCAGAGGAGTTTAGAAGTCTGTAAAGGTCAACTCTTTTGAAGTTTGACCTCTCAGTAGCCAAATTCTCGGCCAAAAACAGATTAAAAAGATTGCCTTATGTAAGAATACACTTTATGTAAATTTTCAAAGATTGGCTGAGAGGTTATTTTTAATTTGGAGCCCAATTTTGACCCCTTAATATTTATTATATTGGGCTCAAACCGAATTAAAAGTTTGATCTATATCCAAGGAACCTATATCTAAAATTGCAAGTGTTTAGACCCAAAAAAAGCGGAGGAGTTTGGTAGAGTTCTCAAAGGTCAAATCGTTGAATTTTGACCCCTTTGACAGCCAAATTATTGGCCGAAAACCGATTGCAAAGATTTTCCCGAATCGCAATGCCCATTAGGTCAAATGTCTGGTTTGTAGACTGAAAATTGACAGAGTAATTTGGTAGGGAAATGTACACATAAAAATTTCACTTTTCTAGTAATATAGATTGACGCAGCAACAGTTCAAGAAATGCTTTCAAACGTTGTCAAGAATGCAAGCCTGTCGGCTAAATCCATGTTTAAGACTACGATTCCAATCATAGAATTTCAGAAAAGATCTTCGCATTCTCCGGTTATGTTGACTTTCTTTTCATATACGTTTGATTACGGGATGACAGTTGTTTGAGATGCATCTGTGAGCAAGTTTAAACTCGTGCGTATACTTTGTTAGTAAAGGCTTATATTCTCCCCAATTCTATTATTCACTAAACCATTAGGATTTCTTAAACAGTGAACATCAAATATTAAGAATGTAACACTCTTCTCCTATTTATATCGAACATCCAAAAAATATATAACCTACATTCAACGGAATGATGCCATTCTGTCGTTAAAAAATTTAGATTTCTATAGTTATCTAATATTATATATTAACATTACATAAGCATATGAATATATATATAACTTAATATTATCTTAAAATTTGCAACTATCAAGATAAGAGCTCAGTACGTTAGATAGTTCAATTAAAGAAACAAGAAAAAATACAAGGATTTACAATGTTACAGTAGATTCTGCATAAAAAATTAGTAACAAAATAGAGTACAGTATATAATACACATGTATATAATCAAATAACATTATTAATAACACCGTATGGCGGGGCAAATATAGAAACCAGGCGCCGGTAAACATCGTAACCTTTTAAAACACGTATCCTGGGGGTCTAATATATATATATATATATATATATATATATATATATCCAACGTCACACAAGTTTACGAATAAAAGAAACACTGTCGGGCAAATATTTTAAGGGGGGAGTTGAGAAATTTTTCAAATCCGACCACCGTCTGAAATGAATTCGAAGCAAAATCCTTAATTCTTTTTCCATAATGAGAAATTTCCTTTTGTTTTTATTTTCTTCTTGCTATATCGACTGAAACTTATTTTCTTCAAACTTTCCAGTTTAAGATATTTCCATTTCTTATTTCTTTGTTTCACTTCATTAATTGAGATGCTATTTTTATGTGAATATTGATGCAAACACGGGTTAACCATATTTTGACAGGTATCTATATCAAGTCAGTGTTCCTTTCTTTGTCTGGGATAGCTTTACGGTTTTTTGTTTTGTTTTTACTTTTTTTTATTGCCTTATGAATCATCGTTATAGCTTTCATTACTTAGCGCTGCTCAATATTTTTTTCTTCTATTAAAAGTTCTATGTATAGGGAGTCGGACTATTTAAATTCTTACTCTCTTGCCTACCGATCATGGGCCAAATGCGGTCCGCTAAATTCATCACTCAAACTCTGTTCTATTATTGAAAACGTAAAATATTAAGGATTTTTCTTTCAAATGAAAATGTGAAAAAAAAGATGTGGCAGTTTTGCGTTCAGAAAATAATTTGAAAAAATGAGAATTTGGAGAATAAGTTTGACTAAAAGGAAAACCTAATGTCCAGGGTTTCTTTTTTTTTTAAATTTTGGCTTGCATAGTTCTAAAATTCAGCAATATGTCCCTTATTCTAGTTTTCTGCAATTGGCACTCGAGTAGACTAGGAAGATGTCCGTATAATAGGTAAGGTTTTGTCTCTTTAAAATTTTTCATGATTATCAATGGCTGAATTGGTTTTCTTTTTTCTTTTTTACTTTTTTTTCTTCTTCTTCTTCTTCTTGTAAATCCAATTCTCCTGGAAGTCAGGTCGGATTACTTCATACCGTCGGACGATCAGATGCCTATGTCTCTTGGGCGTACATTATACTATAATGACCCAATAAAACATTTAAACCCGATTATAGCGCACCGACTTTGTATTTTATGTATAATGGATTAAAACAACACGATTCTCAACAACCATTGATATTCTGTGTATCTAATGCTAGTTGGCCGCCCGGCGTTGCCCGGTCGTACAATACACTTAAACATGATATTTTCATTTATGCAGATTGTGTATGTATTATTATAGAATCAGTCCTCTATTGATTACTAACGGGAGTACCTGGTATTTGCCGTGTGTGTGTGTGTGTGTGTGTGTGTGTGTGTGTGTGTGTGTGTGTGTGTGTGTGTGTGTGTGTGTGTGTGTGTGTGTGTGTGTGAAGGGGGGGGGGTAAAGTAAAGAATAAGCGAATTAATAACCCTGTTTCAATAATAAAAAAGAAACGATGTTAAACTTCCCCAAAAAATCGGAAAAACGAAAACAGAAAAAAAAAAAAAAAAAACATCGAACAAACGTAAAACTTTTTTTAAAAAAGCAAAAATAAGGGGGAAAAAATTATGAACGTGGTCGGAAAAACAAAGAAACACTGCGAAAAAGAAAAAATGGCATAAATAACCTTTCGTTTGCATTATGTTTATTATAAAATGGAAAGAATCCTTTTTCTTTTCTTTTTTTAAGTGTATAAATGTTGGGAAATAAATGGTAATTAAGCAACGTAAAAGTAAGCGTGGGATAAGAAATAATGTTTGTGGGAATGTCGCTATCGGTTAATTCCGTGGTTCGTTTCACCGAATAGGAAGCATCGAAATTCCATTCCAGTTTTTTTTTAAGCAACCTCGAAGTACAGAAAACCGAAAGCGGCGTTCGTTCGTAAATGTCCCTTGTGAACGATCACGCAACGGTGTAAATGGGTGGTGGGGGAAGGAAGAATTTATTAGAGAAGATTTTACCACTTCCATTGATTTTAACTGATTTTGGCAGGAAACTCTCAGCAGAAAAAATATAGGAATCTACGATTATCAAGGAAGTGGAGAAGTAATATGCCTATAACACACCTCAGATATTGTGCTGCAGTTTGTACATTTTGCATGAAATGTCTTGATTTTTAATCCTATTAAGGTCAATATCGGAGAGGGAAAATGAGTTCATTTTATATATATATATATATATATATATATATATATATATATATATATAATGTGGAGGGAGGATTATATACTACGAGGAATAATTTGCCCGGTGGAGTATCTCGCAATAAAATAATAATATTGATGATGATAATAATAATAGGGTCCCGGCATAAAATGAATCATCGACGGTCGTTAATCAAATTCCGTCTGTGTTTGTTTACAATATCACGTCAGCTGATATTTGGGCTTGACGATGAATGCCCTGAAAAAATCAATTCTATTTAATGTTTAGTTTTAAAATATGCAAACGAAGAAATGATTTGCGGCGATTTTAAACGGTGTTTCTTTTATCGTGAATTGAACTCATTAATAAGAAACAATAAAACCGAGTGATGACGTACACCCAGGCTTGAACATGGGATCTTTCGCTCTGTATTCGAATGCTCTACCACTGAGCTTTATATCCAGATGACAATATATCTTTTTAAGAAGAAATGATTTGCTTAGATTTTATTATTTCCCTTTTTTATTCATAAGAGAGAAATACTATTTTTGAGATAGAATTATCTCGATTTTCGAAAATGATTTGCTAAGATTTTATTTCCTTTCGCCGGTGTAACGTAAAATATTTCTCTGTAAAAATTATTTCTTATAAGAAATACTATTTTTAAGATGAGATTTTTTCGATTTTCGATGTTTATCTGATGAACTTCTGTACAAATCATATCAAAGAACACTGCCAGACATATAAATTACCTTTGTGTGAAATTTGCAAAGGATAGGCTCAGCCGTTTCGAAACCTACGAGGGAGGAACTCACACACACACACACACACACATACACCCAGTGACTTGTAAATAATTGTGGATTAGATAGAGATTAGTGCAATTATTTTAAATAATATTCAGCGTATAACTTAAACGCGCATACAGTGGGAGGCTCCAATTTGGAATTTTTTTATATTGAACTACCGTTCTTTTTAGGTATTACGGAATCATCTTCTCAGTTACCAGTACTCCCGGTTTGAGCTTCAATATACGCTCCTCCCCTTGCTAAACTTTCACAATAAAAACATTGTTGTAACTATGACAATCAAGTTTCCCGAACCCACTATCTGTGCCTAAACAAAACGAAAATTCCATGAACAAAGCTTCTTTCTTAGAACTGCCCTCCCGTGGAACTCCTTTCTGCTGATCTACTTTCCAGCTGCTTAAAATATGGTCGTCTTCAAGTCCAATGTAAACATGTTGTCAGCCGCCTCCTAAATAATCTATTTATACAACTAACTATTAATACGCTGTTGTCCCAGTGATTACCGTACACACATTACACCTTACACTCCAATGGCTTTCGGGCCTTGATAAGTAATGACTCCCATGTAAAAATAAAATTAAGATGTCTACTGTGAGCCGGTGTGATAGTACTATCTATGTGTTAAATCGAATTTCTTCTAGACATAAAACTAAAATAACACTTATTTTCAAAGGTGTCAACAACTTACCAAAGCTAAAAGGTCACTCAAGGGTTATAATGGGTTTAAGTTGGGCGGTAAAATAACACCGTACTGATTGGGCACAATTTAATCTTTTCAGAAGGTGGCTCAACAAGAATTTGTTTACATTAAACTTGAAAATGGCCATATTGTAGTTCAATAGAAGCAGACGTGCCGTATCGTTTCATAGATGCCAGGTCTAGGAAATAAACTTTGTTCATGGAAATTTCGTTAGTTTATAAGATATACACTAGCAAGGCGTCCCGACGTTGCCCGGGATTGAATGATGATCAAACATTTCACTCTCCCATATTTTTATTATCGAAATCGATGAAATAGTCAATTTTTCAACCAAATTGATTGATTACCTACTCTAATTGGGGACCCATCGCAATGCACTTGGCCGAAGCTTCACATGCTTCTCGCAGTGACTAAGTTTACAATATATTGTAGTCTACATTGCACTGTAGAGAACCTCATGTTAATTTAATAAAATTTTATAAAATGGCTTGAATTAAAGTTTAAATGAAAGTCAAGTATCATGCTTCAATTGTGCTCTAAACAGAAATATTCATTTCGAACGCGCCCTTGTCATATCAAAGAACATACTGTTGATTTTATATTTTGGGCCTTTCAGCTTGTGTGGTAATAAAACTTCTCAAATGCGCTTGCGATGTTGGGCTGTGTAAATTGTTAACTTTTGTCAAAATCGTTTGGACTTTCAACATTTTGATTATCGATATTTCTCGAAAGCATTCCGACACAAAGCCCATCTAAAAGCATTATCAGGCACATAATGTACCTTTGTGTGAAACTTTATAAAAATCGACCTAGCCGTTTCCGTGTCCATAAGGAACGAATTCAGATACAATTCCGTTTATATAATAGTATAGAAGAGATAGATAAATAGTATTAAGATTGATTGGAGCTGAACAATTTTTGGTTGCAAATGTATTACTGGGAGACGATAGATTGAAGCTTAGTCGAGCGCTGGTTATGAAAATAACGATAGGCCATAGGGATTACCAACGCTTGTTATGTGAGAAATGGCAAGGAATGAGAAAGTAGCCAGCAACAGTAGCATTCTATATTAGGACGTATTTGGCTATCGTACAGGTAGGGGATTGCGCAAGTAGTGAGATACATTCTGGAGCAGTAGACTGATCCAATTTATCAGTGACATTGGCAAGAGATTTCCATTTCAGATCTAGGATGAAGATTAGACCTCAAAACCCTTTTATCTCCTCACTAGTGCTGTGCCAATAGAATATTCTTTTCATTCTTTTGACTCCCAAGTATATATCCGACACAATAAGGCACAGTCAATCGACCGAGAACGACATCGATCTACATAAAAACATATAAGATATTAACGGATATATACTCAAGAGTCAAAACAATGAAAAGAATATGCTGTTGTCACGGCCCTACTCTTCACATGATACCGAAATCTATATTAACAGGCGTTTCCATGATTTCTTTTTCATTCTGACAACCTTTTCTCCCGACCTCATGACCTTCAAGCTTTATTATTGTTCGACTGAACTGAATATGACACAAAACTAGATCCAGTGGTGCAGCTTCAGTTTAGAAGGAAGATATGGTTATCAGGATGCCCTGGTCCACTCCCTGGTGCTACCAGATTAAGTTGTCTGAAGATACCGGCTGTCTGGTCTAAAATGCACCAAACATTAAAGCTTAAAGTAAAATTCATAAGTACAATATATGGTTTGATCGCATGTGTTTTTATTTTTTATTAACGATTCTATGTGTGGCATTTAAGCGCGTGGCATCCTGGATTATGCGGCTATTTAAAATGTTTGTAACTCACTTCGTTGTTAGACTAGTATTCAGGAGAGCATTTTCATCCTATTATCTATTAAATATAGAGCAGTTGACTGTGTTTGCATGTTTTTAGGTTGAGCTAAACCTTCCAAAAATACACAAAAAAAACTTACTTTTTAATAAGCGTAATCACGGAAAAATCTCAATTTTAGAAAGAAAAACGATTCGCTCTTTATCGAGAATTTAATACGGTTTATAATGTTATCATGTATTAGGAAATGAGTCAGAATTTAAAAAAAAAACATTGATAGATACTAAATCCAGATTTAATTTATCATTTCTGAATTATTGTTTATCTAGAAAAGGAGAAGAAACCTTTGTTTTTAGTGGTGCTCTGGATGTATTAAATTTAGCGAATTCTAGGGTTTTTTCTTTTTTTCCTCATATCAGAAAAAGGAATTTCTCTTCCGGTAAAAGGTTAGAAACTTAATACTATTTAACCTTTTCTATTTAATTTGTTTTATGGCCCCAGGCAATATTATCTATAAAAGTGATAATGTGTGTGAAAACACTTCTCAACCTATAAACTAACGAATTTCTTTATCTATAAACTTATAATTTTGCTATATAGGGTATTCAGACACGTGGAAAACTATTTAATCTGTTTACATCAGGAAAAAGGGCTGCTAAGGGGTCAAAATTGAAAAAAATGGTACTTGTGGGGTCATCAGATTTTTATCTATTTGTCGACTGTTTTACGACTGCGCATGCACGAATCGTTCATATGATAGCTTCCTTATGTTAAGAATAAGTAGGCTTGAAAACAAGTTTTAAAGATCGTACCAAGGTTGCCTAATGGTTATTGTACTGACTCGCTGTCTTTAGGTTTTGGTTTCGATCTCAACCCGAGTATTATTTTTTTACTTACAAGTGAACCGTTTAGAAAAAACATAATACACGCATGCGCATATCTCTGCCTGAATTAAAATATATTTATGCGTATTTTACAACCGGGCAACGCTGGGCGGCCTGCTATTATTTATATAAACGCCTGGCTGTTAATACTTCTGTGTATATTGCCAACATGATACTCAAATATTTGTGTTCCCATTTTCAAAAACTATCTGCAAATTCCACTCGTTTTCTTCTTGTCGTTATTGTTTAATGGTAAATATGTCCGGCACCTTCATTTATGAAGATGCAATGATAAGGCTTTCGCCAATTTGTTGTATGCATTCTTCTTTCGTGTGATTCTGATGATTCTGATGATGCTAATGTTGGCCTTTGTTTCCCAGTATCTTTCTAGTGAGAATCCTTTGTAGAAAGCCACCTAGTCCTTACAGTGGGGACCACGTGAAAATTGCCAAAATCCTAAGTCAAAAGGTTTTCTATGAAACGAACTGAATTCGAACATGGCACATCCAGGATGTCAGTTACTGTCAGTAACCACAGCGCCACCGTCAGCTCTTCTTTATTTGATTAAGAAAGGATAATCCGCTGATAATTTGCTATTTGTCTTGACGAAAGTGATATTTCATAGTAATTGAACGAATGTCAATATACATTTAATATTTTGATATTAATTTTTAATAAATTGGAAATATTTACTAAATATTAACGCTTTATGACCTGAATTATGATGTAGATGATTAAAAAAATGTTATTCTTAATTTTAGTTTAAAGCGTAATGATACTATGATTGTCTTCAAACTAGAAAAATTATGAAGTTCAATAGTTAAACTACCACTGAAAAGTTTTGCATTTCATAAACTTACCTTGATTATTATTTATAGTGCTTGCAAAATGTGTTTGGCAACAAACGAAATCCTCCACTCTGAGAGATGGCAGTGTACTGAATGTAAGCAATAGACAGTTGCAATTTGTAGGTATCTATCATCTACCCAGGTACTGAACTAATACGTACAAGGCGTGTTCGACTGAATTCCCAGTTTATTCATGCCGTTATATTCATTTATTTACGAACAAATAAATTGCACCAGGTCCTAAAGGATAAAGATGTACTTTTGAAGAATAAAGCTGAATCTCTGAAATCCGTGCCCGTAGAGAACATGTTGGGCATTTATTTACGGAACAAGAGTTTGAATTATGATTAATGTTCTGAATACGGGGATCGTTCTGAATACAGGGGTCGTGTAACCTATTTTTTAACTCAAAAAGTTAAAGAGCTACGAAAACGGAAATTGTACAATTGAACGAGCGACTATTTTGTTGTCCAGAATTTGTTTTTCTACATTGTCAGCATTCTCAATGCATTTTTGCCATGAATTCAATGACCCCTCTCTGCTTCTGACACAAGTCCATGACATGGATTGCGTTTTAGAGTCTCACACCATCAATACCTGCAACATTGAGATGAAACTTTTAGGTCATGAATGCATTATTTCAGCCTGATCCATTCGAACGGAATTTTTAAAAAGCATACATTCTTTTTGAAACGTCACTGATTGAACTCACATATTCACAATCTGAAAGTGTTATCTCTTTGTTGCAGATATTGACGGTAGGAGACTCTAAGAAGATTACCTCTGTAATGGATATGAGGCAGAAATGCACCAATGAATCCGTTCATGAAGAAAAATTTTGAACCGATCAACATTCGTCGGCGCCTATTGAACGTTTACTAAGCCGATACAGTTTGTTAGTACAGTTAGATGTCTGTCCAGTTCAGAATGGCGACATGCGACAAAGCACAATTTGGACTTATACCATTTAGGTATAAAATGAGGCTTCCAAAGGTACATTGATAATGGTGGTGACTATGTAAAAAATGAATTCTGAAGCACGAAAGGCTTGTTTTAATGGTAGCACTCGTTTTCGAAGCTTGTCAATGTTTTAAGTAAAAATAGGGAGCCTTACGTATGTGTCTGTCGTGATGGTTTCATAATAAATTCAAAACCTATCAAATACTTCACATCAATTAACGAAATGTTGCTCCACTAGAAATGGTTTCAAAATAAACAATATGAACATTGCGGTTCGTGGGTCTTGTAATAAACTTTCTCTGCATTTTGGGTAATATTAGAAACATTTCTAGAAATGCAATAGAAAAGAAACTTGGCATACGTGTGTGCGAGGGAGGAGTCTGGATAGATCTTACTACGCCTTGGCATCGTTCGCTTTTCATTCCCAGTTTTGGGGACAGCACGCAAATACGTCTTTCCATCGTTCAAGTCTAGCCGGTTAAGAATGAAAATGAGTCCCACTGGAGATCATGCGACTTGCGTATATTCTGATTGGTGCTGCTCTTTGATCTCTAAACCTTTCCTCTCCACTCCAGCCCGACTATTACTATGTAACAGAAATAACCTTTTCAAATTAAGGTGACACGTTGAGTCGCCCAGTTGTCTCGGTTCAAAGGGAAGAATGGTTTTCCGAAATCCAGTTGAATATAAAAATAAACCCAAACTAAGAGAGAGAGCATGCAGATAGTCTCTCCCTCACAAAAAAATCAATAGTTCTCGCATAGGTAAATGACCAGCTTTAAATGAGCACACGGTTATTAAGATTGTCTGGTCTTTTTAACTGCCAGTTTTTGCTCCGCAGACGGTACGACTGTGATCAGCAAAATATGGTCCCTTCTGAATAATTATCTTTGTTAGATGACATGACTCCTCCATCTCTGTTAAGTATGATTTTCTTGTCCACTTTACAATTTCTAATTATTTAATCAAATGGACATGAAAAACCGGAAGTCAATACGAGCAGACAACCTTTAATGTAACGGCACTATTCTAAGATTCTGATAAGTCAAAAAGTCCTTCCAAAACAGACGGTCAGATTTAATTTTAAACTTTTATTATAGACTTAACTTGTTTTTATTCAACCATATTAGAACGTTTTTTTTTATTTCAGTGTTCTAAAGTCGTTATATAATGTACGCATCGTTGTGTATGTATGTATCGTGTGTGTGTGTGTGTGTGTGTCGATATCGTCATGTGTGTATAAAAGCATCCTGTTTTTGTTTGTGCATGCATATTCTGTGAATGTATATAATATATTTATTCCGTTCTGTGTGTAATATATATATATATATATATATATATATATATATATATATATACGGTCGGGTTTCAATCCTGGCTTGAGGTAGTTGCCTGTCTAGCCGCACTGATGAGCTGTGAAACAGCGAAACAGTACTGTATGTGGATGACTATAATGCTCCTCACCTTCAGTTGAGCATATTGAGAAGTGAAACACGAATTACCATTAGCATATAAGCGACGCTCTTTGTGTAAACAAATCGAGCGGAGGTATTTCGGACGATGTCAAAACATCGTTAAACACACTACTCGTTCAAGCAGCCGCCAATAGCGTAATAGTCGTACAAACGGTCGGGTTTCAATCCTGGCTTGAGGTAGTTGCCTGTCTAGCCGCACTGATGAGCTGCGAAACAGTACTGTATGTGGATGACTATATATATATATATATATATATATATATATATATATATATATATATATATAGTGGTTAAAGTTAAATTCTGAAAATCAAAATATAAACACATATATTCGAGTTAAGAATTTATTGTTTGACAAAAGGAATATATAGAAGGGGGTTATGTTAATTTCCTTAATCCATGGATTTTCTCATGTCATCAGACCTTTTTTTTTTTTTTTTTTACAGTGATCACCACTTATCAAGGCCCGGAAGCCACTCAGGAATAAGGGTTATTGCAAGTACATTACGTTAGTGTGGAGATTTGATGAAGTGTTTACTTAAGGGGGCGGTTCATTGGGAATTTGTTAACATTGGACTTGAAGACATCCAAGTTGTAGTCCGGTGGGAAGCAGGCAGACGGAACAGAGTTCCACAGGCGTGCAGTTCTAAGAAAGAAGCTTTGTTCATGGTATCCACGTTTTGATTTAGGCACAGATAAAGAGTGGGGGAGACCTCAAGTAATATCTATCAGGATTTTTCACCTGATTTTTAATGTCTTATCTCGCTTATATATATATATATATATATATATATATATATAATTAGTTAATAAATATAAAAATTATATTATATGCTATCGTTGTATTACTATTCTCGATACAAGCAAATTATTTGCACCTTTCGAAAAGTAAGAGTAAATTCTTTGGAAATCCGTGGATTAAATGACTTCTCATATTTTATAATATTTCTTTGTTTATAAAAAAACATGTAAAGTATGTAACTTTACTTTAGTTTTAACATTCTGTATAAATTTCTTTGTATATATATATATATATATATATATATATATATATATATAATTTCATCCAGAGGAAGTCTTGAAATACAGATGAAACGTTGAACACATTACCCGGTTTGTTCCTTTTTATTTCTCTATTTCGTCGGAATACTATTTCCCTTATTCTCATCATATATATATATATATATATATATATATATATATATATATATATATAATAGAGAGATTGTGTGTGTGCCTGTATGCTCGCATGTGTCCTGCATACCCAAACCTTTCATATAAATGTCATCACCGAAAAAGCTGAACTAAAGACTCGCACACACAAACACATTCGAACGTGAAATCTACTTCACGCCGCTGTAGTCCTTCTTTAAGCTGCCTCATTTCAATGCTAGAAATATACAACAGGCAATTTGTCAAGTGACGCGAAACACTTTAAATAAAGGAGAAGGGCCTATTTTGATCTTTCTTTCGTTACATTGCAGTTCTTTGTTGACTTGTGTTGCGGGGTACTTGTTTGTCTCTTGCTTCCCTATTTTAATTGCTGTTTTTATTGCATTGTTTAAATTAACAATATACGGCGAAGTTTTAAAAAAATAAATACTTGATCTCGTACACGAGATAATGAATGAGATATTATCGGATAAAGTCCGCTGTTTATCGAAACATATTTAAAATTAATACTGTGGATAGCATGATAAAATATCATTAATTCAACACCACAGCAAAAGCGAATTTATCACTCTATTTTGCTATGAATTCGATAAAACATATATATATATATATATATATATATATATATATATAAAATATATACCAAAAAAACTATATATAATTGTTCTACATAACTTCATGTATACCACAATAAAAAGCACGGATTTCAGAAACGATCGTACAGATAATTGATTTTGTTGTTGTTTCTTTCTTATGAAACTGATTTTTAATTTAATTAAAATTTGATTTTTAAAATTAAAATTTTTTTTTTTTTAATTTTTAAATTATAAATCACATTACTTAATATATATATATATATATATATATATATATATATATGTATATATATATATATACATATATATGTATATATATAAAATCTCGTTTTTCCTTTCACAAGCCAGTGGATAGTTGTGGCCCTATAGATGTCTATATATCTGTGTCTCTCTACATAGACATCCGTTTACTAAATTTCTATGCATTATGTCTCGCCATCTATATATAGTTCAATACATCGGTGTCTCTTTATACATTTCTATAGATCAGCCTACAGAAAATGGACTCTGATTTATGAAAGTATGATAGGTTATGAAAAGGAAGGGTTGTAAATTTGGGTTGAATTTGGGTGTATCAAAACCAAAGCAAAATTTGATGGAAGTAAAAATAAAATATATAACCCCCATAATTTATTATACCATACCTGTTCACACTGAAACACTTATCACGATATTCTGTGGATCTATATTAAAAAACCTTGTTAAACTTTGTGACATATTTACATTCTATGGAGGTCAGGCGCGAACATACACACCATGATTTTATTATACCATATTTCTTCAAACTGAAACATAATTATCAAAGTATACTTACGCAGATAGATATGAAATGTCTTTATTAAAGTGTGTGCTTATTTCCATTCTATGGAGGTCAAGCGAGAACGCAGACCCCACAATTTTATTATACCATCCCTATTTAAGTTAAAACATAGTTATCAAAGTATTCTTATGTACATCTATATCAAAAACACTTGTAAACGTTTTCTTTTTTTTAATTTTTCAATTTTTTTTATTTCCATACTTTGTGGACCAGGCCGAATGAAGACTCCACAATTTTAATGAACCACCGTTCTGCCAGATCAAATATACCCATTCCTGTGTCTCGATACATCTATCATTATATGTAATCAGTTTTTTTTTTAAATAGTCAACCATATAGGAGCTTTATATTAGATATATACACACACACAAATATATATATATATATATATATATATATATATATACATACACACCTCGGTGTCTACTTATGTATATTTATATACATTGATATCCCCTTATATTTATTACATTGGTGTCTCGTTATATATACATGAGAGAAAGCTATACCGATATATATATATATATATATATATATATATATAATTAGTGTCTCTTTCACACACACGCACACACACATCGGTGTCGCTATAGATATATCTATATATCTAGTTGTCGTTAAAGATGTGTTCCTCTATATCTGTTTTTTTCGCAAGTCGTCCGTCTATGCACTTTTCTGCATCTTTCGTTAAGTCTGTATCGATGTATGCCTATCGATACATGTATCTATTCGCATATATCTGAACGTGCCTCCGTTACCTTTTATATAAATATCGGCACTTTGGTTTGAATATGCTTTTGTGAACGTCGTTGAACTGATTCTTCTCCGTCAATCAATGTTTCTATCCATCTCAAGTAACAAAAGGTTAAAACACAAACAATATCCATTTAGGCCTGTCCACATCTATCCATCTCGATGTCAATCACACGCTTAAGCAACGTTGTTCTGTTCATCTCAATTTGTCAATTCATATCTATCTTCTCATGATTTGCATAGAACAGCTGGAATATGTTCTATAGCGAGATAAGGTAAATGCACGCACGTGAATCTATATATACGTGTGTGTGTGTGTGTCAGAGGCGTTCCAAATGTAATGCCTCCTATTTTTTATTCCGTCCGAATTTATCAGAGGGATTGCACATTGCGTCGTTATGATTGCTGAACTCATGTCTTCATGACCTGAAAATTTCATCCCTCTGTTGCAGGTATTAACGGTGTGAAACTCTAAGAAAGCGACTCCTGTCATGGACGTGCGTCAGAAGCAGATGCGTGATTGGATTCCTGGCAAAAATGAATAGAAAATGGCGGTGATAATGTGAAAAAATAAATTTTGCACCACAACTCGTTTTAATTGTGCTACTTCCGTTTTCGCATCTTTTACACTGTTTAAGTAAAAAAATAGGAGGCCTTACTTTTTAAACGATCTTCGTGGGTGTGCATATATATATATGCATTATTTAGGCAGCATTTTTTCATTTAAAATATTCTTACAAATAAACATCCGATTAATTATAGTTATTTCTTTTACCATTTTTCTAGCGATAATTTTCTGTTAAAAAAAAAAAATGTATGTTCCTTATGTGTCACCAACGTTTTCTATTCTTCGAATCCTCATGTGCAGAAAAAATAATTTCGAAAAGGTAGCGGACACGTAGGTTTGGTTAGACAGCGAGAATAAGTTTTCACGCTTTTTCAGAAATGGTTCACAATTAAACTTCCATGATACCGGAATTAGCGTCACGGATTTCAACTGGGTTACGGTAAGTGCGGTTAATTATTGTTGCTGGTTTTATAAGCAATAATATTAATTGTAAGTTATGATGTAGAGAGCTTCGAGTATTTTAATTTTTTTTTTTAATTATATATGTATTTTATATTTTCTCTTTTCTATTATGCTTTTAAAACATGTTTTTTTAATATATATATATATATTATACGCTTGTATAATTCTCCTCCCACAGCGGATGTAAGCAATAGATATGGCAGTAGTTTAAATGTTGAAAACATTTTTCTTTGTTTGAGGAGTCAAAATATAACAAAAATAACAAATTACACTTGTTAATCACGCGATAGCCTAAAATATATATGCCATAATTCATAAGTTGAATATAATAGGATGTTATCAAGCGCATACGTAGTATTGAAAGGCAATCACGCGTAGCGAACTTTTTCAAAATGTATTACTTGATAAAACTCGAATTTTGTTGAAGAGCAATTCCTTCATTTAATGCTAGCAGGCCGCCCGGCATTGTCTGGTGGTAAAATAGGCTTAAATATGTTATTTTGATTAATGTAGATTTCGTATTTATTATATTAGGCTCATTGTATAGCAATGATTTACAGTTTATAAAAAAATAACTAGGGCATCACCACCGATAATCGAAACTAAAACGTTTCTCTTGCGATTTAACTTTTTCCTTTGACGTTAATGCTTGAGATATGAAGACATGTTTGCTGGAAGGCTAAAAATTAAAACGTGAACTAATAACTGTTACGTTACGCATGCATATTAGTAATACTGTTGTTCAACCTTCACCTGGTAAATTTCATTTTTTTTTAATTTTCACACTTTTGCATTGATTTATCCCGGCTAAAACCCACGTATAAAATGTTGCATTGGTTCAAATACCCTATATATTAAGTTTCGTGTCTATAGACCAAAAACTGACAGGAGTTTGGTAGGCAATTTTTTAAACAAATATATGCATACATAAATATATATAAAGAAATAGGTTTTATGTTTACTATAACCTTTTAACGCAAATATTATTGTAGAATATCTGCATGAATATAATTATACGTAATAGATAGCTAAAGAGAATCATCCCATAAGAACACCAAAAAAACTTATAAGGAATTAATTAAAATGAATGTTTAAAAGAATATGTTAATTAGCTATATCTTTTGCAAATGAATGCAATTTCATGATCCATATATAAGAATGTTGTATTTTCTTTTGAAGTTTTAATATGAATGTCAATAGACACAAAAAAAAAATTTATAGGAGTATGTGTTATATAATTTCTTTGATTAAATCTTTTGTTCATAATTTATTTTAAAATGATCCTTGGAGGTGGGTGCCAGTTTTAGTGGGCGTGCCGTCTCAATGATAAAGTTTACAAAAATAATGTATCTATATTGCATATCAGTTGTTGCGAATATATATTGTAAAATTCAGAATGATAGTTTCGTAAATTTTCTTTGTGCCATCTGAACATGTGTCGCACTTGCAGACATCTTTTAATATATTGCCAAGTAAAAGTGTGTGTGTGCGTGCGTGCGTGCGTATGAATTCATACTAGCAGGGAGACTCGACGTTGCCCGGGATTAAATGATGATCAACAACTGTTTCATGCTCCCAAATTTTTATTGTCACGAAATCGGTAAATTCGCGCATTTTTTCAATCAAATCCAATGATTGCCTGCCCTAGTTAGGGACCCATCATGATCCACTGCGAGAAAGCAACACATACGTCTTTGCAGTGACTGTAGTCTAGATTGCACTGTAGATGACCTACTGTCGGTTTTATAAAATTATTTTGGATATATAATGACTTGAAATAAAAGTTTAAAATTGAAAATTCAAGTATCATACTTGAATTGTGCTTTAAGCAGAAACCTTCATTTCGAACGTGTCCGTGCCATATTAATTAACCTACTATTGATTTCATATGCATGGCCTCACTGCTTCTGCGGTTAGAATAGATTGCATTTTAGTTGAACATGAAAAAGTAAAGATTCATGTTTTATTTCGAACGAACCCTGTCATATCAAAGAACCTACTGTTGATTTTATGTCCGACCTTTCGGCTTGCGTGATAATAAAACTTCTCAAATGTATTTATCTTAGGTTGTATATGGTTTTAACTTTGCTCAAAGTCGCCTGCTCTTTCTTTCATCTTATTTCGATTATCGATACTTATCGGAGACATTCCGATACTAAACCTATCTAAGAACACTGCCAGAGCTTCATGTCAAATAGGGAACTCTCTCTCTCACAAAAAGTTACTATATATATATATATATGAGAGAGAGAATTGTCACTCAGTCCTCATTTTTTTAATGAGTGATTTTTCTGACAAAGGAAGAAGAAAAAGCTGTATTCTAGGTTGGCAGTATTTTGCATGAACAGTCGACGGAGATGGCGGAAATTTTCTGTTCTATGTCTATCCTTGTAGCCATGTCACTAGTAAGGGTGCTGGAGGTAAACCTTTTCATCTGGGCTGACGTTAACTGCCTGGTAGTCAGGAACCCGAACCTTGGATTAGCCACTAAGGAGGCTGTCCTATCAGCAGACGCAAAGTACTGGGGCTGCTGTATTGCCATTTGGTGAATGGATTCTGGATCATGCAGTAGTCTCTGGTGGGGCCTCTCGATGCCATACTAGTGGGTAATTGTTACGGCTTTAGCTTATCATGTGCTACAAAAAAAAAATTCTTCGTTACTTTTCTCTCTTTGTTTCCCCTCTCTGGTGATTTGTTTACTTAATTATAAATCGCCACATTTACAGAGTGGGACGATAAGTGTCGCTCTAAAGAAAACATTACATATTTATTTTAAAACTTTTATTGAAAAAATCAATTCAAGTAACTTGATAATGTTGTAGAGCTAACATCTATTCAATGTAGCCACCTTCACCCTCAATCACTGCCTCGATACGGGTCCGGATTAAGCACTGGTGTACTCGGCGGATGGCAACAATCGGGCTAGCTTTGGTGCTGTGGGAGGTCATGTTGGTGATGTTCTCGACGTATGACCAAACAAAGTAATCCAGCAGGTTCAGGTCAAGGGAGGAGGGGGCAATGAGAGAAGGGTACGAAGTCGTAGCATTCCTTCTGAAGACAAACCTGGGTCTCTTTTGGACTTGTGGGCCGACGCCAAGTCCTGCTGCCACATTCAGGATCTGCTAGTGGTCACCTGATTGCATCAGGGAATCAGCACACTCGTCAGCACATCTAGGTACACTTTGGCGTTAACTTTCAAGCCGACAGTGAACATGTGAGATGGCATGATGTGACCCTCACGTGAAACCATACCAAAGGTCATAACCGTGCCAGGAAACTTTGTTTTCATTACCTTGGGCACGTCCCTGTTATTCGTGGCAATCCTTCGATGCATTTTGAGGATGCCGGCAATTGTCCTGTTGCCATAACATGGATCGGTCAAGAGCATGTGTTATACAACGGCGCATTCCTGATCTCGCTCGTTGAACATTGTGTCCCTTTCAGACATAATAGAAAGCTACCATCGCTCTTGGGAATTGTACACAACTGATCAACTAGTAGATGGTCTGCAACAAAAAAAAAAAAAAGAAAACCGATTTTCATCAAACGGAAATGGAATCGTGTTGTCTTTTCTATGGTGACAATTTCATCGTTCCAACCTGTAAAAGATGTTCACTAAAAACATAACTCCGCCACAGAACTAAGGTTTATGTTATTAAAAAGCTAAACGTTTATGAAGTCACATTTTATATATCGTCATATAGTAACCTTGATGATGTGTGTATCATTAGCTACAGGCCAGAGTATTGTTTTTAGGACTGATCAATATGCCTAGACTTTGAGAGATGCGTAACTGAGACCGAGGTGACCGTTACCCGGAGCTCTACCACCAAGCTACGAATATGATTTTAGTATTGCATTATAATTAATGCAAGTTATTATTTTTTAGTTCATTAATTTTGCAATACTGCGAACCAAATGTATTCAATTCTTACTAAAAACAATTATCCTACTGTTAAATAGCAAACAATCTTTCTTTACCATAAGGTAACATACACACATATATAGAGTGTGTGTGGAAAAGTTTTACAATTAGAATTTGGTTCATATCAATCGTTTAATTTATTAAGTTCGATGTAATTACAGAGCATATAACAAATAAATGATAAAAGTCTATATTCCAAATTTCAAGATGCTGATCTTACCATTTATTCTTTTAAGTACGTTGTCATGCAGTGCATTATATGGCAATAAAAGAATTCTTGTTCATGTGGAAATAAATTTAATAAAATAAACTTTATAGGTGTACAAAATTTAGGTTTAATCAACAAATGTTCTTACCGGAATAAAATCACTATATTAAGTAATTAGTTTCGTATAAAAATTACATAAACATAAGATACATATGTTATAGATATTCACGTTATCAATAGTATCTAAGTAAATATATATGGACTAATTATAAATAATAAATTAACAATAGATAATTAGTAAGGTTTTATTAATTCAAACATGGCGCGATAAAAAGAAATGAGGTAATTGAAACTTCTCTCATAATTTTAAGATTTTGTCATCATAGTCATATGCATTTATTTTCGTTTAATAAATTGATAAGTGCTTTTCCTTCTGATGAGTAAAGGGCAGAATATATTCATTGATTGATATACTAATTAAATGAATGATTTTGAGCTACGAAATAGGTGCTTTCAAGAATTGTGTATGCCAGTGTCCTTAAGGGAATAAATTGTAAGATGGACATCTTGAAATTTAGGATATAGATTTTTGTCATTTATTTGTTTATTTATATATATATATATATATATATATATATATATATATATATATATATATATATATATATGCGTGTGTGTGTATAATCTCGAATAGTATATAAAAGCTCTTTAGTATGTGTGTGTCTATGTGTGTACGAACTTAGTACCTATAGATTCGTAAACGACTTGGTCGATATTTTTGATATCTAACACAAATGTTCTTTTTGTGTCTGAAGGTTTTCGTAGACAGGTTTGTATCGGAAGGTCTCCGGTAAATATCGTTATCAAAAAATCCGATTAAAGAAGGAACAGTTCGATTGTAATTCAAGCTAACACTCTTATACAGCCTAACATCACAAGTGCATTTGAAGTTTTATCATCGCACAAGCAGAAGGGCACGGCGTATAAAATCAACAGTATGTTCTTTGATAAGACAGTGTCGCGTCCAAAATGAATATTACTGCTTAGAACACATATGAACCATGATATTGGCTTTATTTCTGCATTTTCAACTTTAAAGCCATTATGTAATCATAATTTTATAAAATAAGTAGTTTCTCTACAGTGCAATGTTGATTGCAATGTATTGTGAAAGAAATCCCTTCAGGAATCCTTCTGTCCGTGCCACCGTGTTGGATCCTTGACTAGAGCAGATAATTAATCAATTTGAGTGAAAAAATAGTCTATTTTTTTATGACAATAAATGTACCGGAAGTGCGGAACATTTGTTGATCCTCATTCAATTTCGGGCAACGTCGTGTCTCCCTGCTAGTGTAATCTATAATATAAATCTCACCTGTCTGTTTAAATGTATGTATGTATGTATGTATGTATGCATGCATGTATGTCTGACTAAAACTTTGGACAGAGGCAACGTATTTTCACGAGATCAGTATCGTTTTGAAGCTCGGCACTTCGGACGACGAATATCGACAAATTAGCTAAAAACAGTCATTCCTTTACCCTCAACTGGGCACTTTTCCACAGGGAAGGTTTTGTTTTGTTTTGTTTTGTTTTTTTTTTGCGCCGATATTTTCGAAAGTCATCCCCTCTTTTGGATTAACTAGCTTTAATTTAAACTTACGTCATTCCCGGTTTAGCGATGGGCACAACAGTAAAGACGTCACGTTTTTTTTTTTTTCACCTTCTTTTCCTCCTTCGCGGTACAGGTTCGAGCCTGCTTAACTACCACCACTTTTTTTTCGCGCTCAACACACATCTCCAAACTCCCGAGTAACGACGGGCACCCAGGCTAGTCTATTATGTAAGTCTCACATGTCTTTAAATGTATTATATATGTCTGCCTAAAACATTCGACAGAGGCGACGGATTTTTACGAGATCGGTATCCTTTTGAAGCTCTATCCTTCGGACGACAAATATGGAAAAATTGGACAAAAACATTTTTTTCACCGTCAACCGAGCACTTTTTCTACAAAGAGGGTGTTTTTTTTTGTTTTTTTTCGTTGAAATTTTTTGCAAGTTATTCAAATCTCGCGTAAACAACGTCACATAAGAGGCGTTATTTCGACTGCTCATGACGTTACAACCGCGACAAAATGAGAGTGGACCTGTAAATTCACCCTTATGTGTTCGTCTGTATACACTTTTTTCAATAACTACGCCTTGGATTTTTTAAAAATTTTACACAAACATTTAACATGATCTGAGTAAAAAAAGTAACAACGGATTTTCCGGGGAAACTCCGGTTACCCCCTAGGGGTGCTTTTCAGGTTTAAATGGCTAAAATTGACACTTTTGCGCTTATTAGGAAAAGTTTATGCCTTGGATTTTTATAAAACTTTCTGAAAAGTTGTAACTGATTTCGATGTAATTTGTTTGTCTATATTTCGCGATAACTCTTGGGTTTGCTACAGGCGCTCTTTTAGAGCTAATAAAACACCCCATTTTGGGGACTATTTTACCATATTTGTCCAAAAATTTCTGCGTATGTCAATTTAGCAGTTTTGCGTGGTGGTGAACTCAAATTTAAATGTTAAGACCTTCAGGACTTTTGTGGCTAAATGAAGGAGGTAAAATGATAGACTTAGTCATTTCTTTTTTTTTTTTTTTTTTGCATTGTGCAGAACACAAAATTACATAGGTTAAAGTCTAAAACTGCACCGTTTGTTCATTTTCACTAAGATTTGCCGTCCCCTGAGAACTAAATGAGGGGGGGGGGCAAATACTGAACTTAGTCATTTTTTATGTCTCGTTCACTATGAACTCACAGGGGATCATGCATGCTTCACTTTTTTTATTCAAAAACTAGTAGGGTTATCCGTCGTTTCCCGGGCAAAAGTATAGCATATTTCTATTAAAACTTCTACCACTCTCCATCCGTTTTTCTTTTCTTTACCTTTTCCCTATTATCCAAGCCCATTACACTCTAGTTGGACACACACACAGAACGTTCCTTTACATAACCGATTCCTTTAAAAATGTGTCTGCATTTTTAGTATATGACATTGACAATCCGCCCCCCCCCCCGACGAAAACTGGCCCGGATGATCTTCAATGAATTAATAAATTTTATCTAAACTTTAAATATTTTACATTCGGGGTAACACCAGTAGAGCAGCGAAACTTGGCACAATTATTAGTCTTTCTCTGCATAAGAACCACCCAGTGTTATGCATTTCTCCCATCGTTTGATGCAGCTCTGGAGACCGTTTTTGTAAAACACCCCAGGTTGGTCCTCCAACCACGACAGAAATCAAGGCTGCATCATCTGGGAAACGCTTTCCTTTCAAAACAACTTCATGGCTGGGACGAGGTGAAAGTCAGAGGGTTCAAGGTCAGGAGTAGGGAGGATGGGGGAGGATTTCATAACCACACGCCCGTGCTTCTGATCTGGCGACATGCGAGTTGTGGACCAGAGTGTTGTCCTGCAGGAGGAGGGTACCTTTGCTGATCTTGCTCCGCCTCTTGATTTTGATAGCTTCCCTTAATTTCCTCAAGAGTGAAGCATAATATATTCCTGTAATTGTGGTACCCTCTGCCAGGAAATCTGTCATCACTACTCCGTGCTGGTCCCAGAAGACTGTGAGCATGACCTTGCAAGCGGATGGCTGGACCCTTGCCTTCTTTGAAGATGGTGAGTCAAAGAGCTTCGACTGCATTGACTGGACTTTGGTCTCTGGATCATAGTGATGGACCCAGGTTTCATCCTGTGTAATCAGTCTTTTGAAAAACTTTGACTCATCGTCATGGCACATCTTCAAATTCATCCTCGAGGTGTGAGCAACCTGGGAATCTATCTGGTAAACACCTTATGCATATGCAAATGGTCATGAATGATAGTTTCCATGACTCTATACTAATCTTGATATCTTGGGCTATTTAGCGAATAGTAATGCGCAGATCTTCCAAAATAGCAGCCTTAACTTGACGGGCAGATGTCTCATCAATGGCAGAAGGGGGCGACCAGGTCTGGTCAGACTTCCGGCCATGTTTGAATTCACGATGCCAGCGTTTTACAAGGTCATATGATGGGGCATTATCACCATGAGTTTCTTTCATTTCATCAAAAGTATCCTGTGGTGTGCGTCCTTTCAAATACAAAAACCGGATCACTGCTCGACATTCAACAGGTTCCATTTCACACCTGACTCCGTCGAAACATCTGTAAAACAGAAACTACAATTAGTTCAGAGCTGTAATTTGTCACATAACCCGTTGAGATATAAATCATTGCACATGCAAAATTCCAGCTAGGGGCATTACTTATTGCACGCCCCTCGTAGTTATTTTATGTGTTTACTTTTTTCGCTTCTTTCATAAAGAGAAAAAATGTATGTTCACACAGTTTTATACTCAGTAGTCGAGCAAGAGATGAGGGGGACTGGTAATATCGAATTGGGCAAGTTATAGACATGCCTACGGATTGTCTTTTCTGGGGTGCACTTTGTTAAATGATATCACGTGGATCCCTGCCGTTGGAAGAGCCTTTCCCAAGACCTCGGTTAAAGGCTGTCGCAAATCGAGAGGAGAAATGCAGTTCTTCGCCGGATGCTGAATCGCATTTAAAGTGTTACCGGAAATACAAACGCAGAAAGAAACTGCAGAATGTCCACAAAATCTGGACGCACAGTATTATTTGCTATCAACATTGCACTTCCTCTGATCGGCTATAAAAACAGTTCTCATTAAAGTGAACTGGTTTTGCCTACCTTTCTACCTTGTTGTAGTGGGACACACAATACAGATGTGACACAAGGAACCATTTGGTATTTACTTGTGTCCTGATTTCACCGCCACCCTGTATATCGAGTGGGAAATTAATGGTGGGTGTCTCTTTCGATCTACTTTGGGAGCGGCTTGGGTGTTAGGAGGAGAATATCCGCTCTCAGTGGCAGGTCAGGATTATCTCAATAACTCGGAGTATTCTCTAATCTGGAGATTGGTTCGAAATACACTGCCCCTCCGTCAGTATACGCAGAAATCGCTTTCGGATCGATCCTTTATGCCTGCGCTGTGAGGACCATTAAAAATAAGAGGCCGAGCACACTTTCTTAACTTACAATAAAGTTCGATATCTTTGCAAGTACGTCAGAGGTAGCGGCTCGCATTGACGCCGACGAGTCGTTTGTCCTTGATATAGCAGCCGTTGTCTGAGGAAAAAATGTTTTCCTAGACGAATTAACGAGACAAGTGATGTGGGTTACACATCTTGATGAGGTTCACCGTCGGGTTGGATCGCTTTCCAACCGGGATCTGATTGTTTACATTAAACCTCAGCTTAAAGTGAATATCAGATGAGATTGGAAAATATTACAACACTTGGAGTTCAATAGGTGCAGAACCCCAGTTTATGCATCCGATTCTATGGAACCAACCTTTTCTTAGAAAATGTTTTAATGATCTGTCTTGCTTTGTATTGGTACTAGAGAAGATACAAAGATGACCGCGCCTCATATTTATTTTGCCCTCGGCCACCTCTAAATGCTGTCTCCTCCTTAGAAAACCTCATCCATTCTTTTTCTGAATTTTTTGAAATAGGGATTTATTATTCGTATTCTTCGAACTACTGATCTCATCTTGAGTGTGATTTCACAACGTTTGGATCGATGTAACCTCTGACCTTCTACAGTTGTATTTTGTCAAACTTGGGAATGTTTCTGTCGAACTCGGGAATTTGGACAGAATTTCGAACAGAACTTTTTATTTACTTCACGGGCGTAGCATTCTCTCGTTCCGTCAGCCATGACCGGATTGTTGTCCTAAGTAATTTGCTATTGTATTCGACAAAATACACCCGAAGAACGTCGGAGATTACATCAACAGAAACGTTGTGAAAATGACACTCAAGGGGAGAACAGTCCAAAGAATCCAAATAATACAATCAACCATTCCTATATTCCATAACGATTGTTTTCTCTTTTGATGTTCCTCTTAGCCCTCACTCCCATTTAAAGACTAGCCTGTTTGTTTTTGGTTGATCCACAAAAAGTAGCGCCAGACACTTAGCAAATAGTGGGGATGGCCTTACTAACTTGCGGCATTAGTATTTTTTCTCTCATTATTCTTAGGTTTTCTACAGTGCAATGTAGACTACAGTGTATCGTAGACTGTTAATGCGGGGAAGCATGTAAAGAGCTTATTTTTAATGCACCGTGGTGGGTCCCCGATTCGAATAGGAAATGAACAGATTTGATTGAAAAATGATCGATTTTCCAGATTTCGATGACAATAAAAGTATTGAAAGTGTGAAACATTTATTGATCCGCTTTCAATCCTAGGCAACGTCGAGTCCCTGCTAGTATATTCATATATAAATAAAAAATAAAAAAAATGTCTATGGTTATCCTATAGAAATCAAATATTTGCATTAGGAAAATGTCTTCGAATTTTGAAAACTTCCACAGAGTTAAAATGAAGAAAAAATGCATACGTACATATAACTCGTTTAAAATGTGTACACACACACACACACACACACACACACACACACACACACACATATATATACAGTAAACCCTTTAAATATGTAAATAACTATATATATAAATCTTTAAAAATGAACACACACACATGCGTGTTCATTCACTGCCCACATAGCAGCAGCCGTATAGCGCAATGGTTAGAAGCTCCGACTATCGTTTTGACGATCGGGTTTCGATAGTTGTGTAGCCGCACTGATGAGGTGTAAAACAGCGAAACAGTACTGTATGTGCGTGACTATAATGCTCCCTATCTTAGGTTAAGCATATTGAGAAGTGATATACAAATTACCATTAGCGTATTAAGCGATACTCTTTGTGTAAACAAATTGAGCTTAGGTACTTTTAACAATGTCAAGACATTGTTAATTTACTGCCTGCATAGCAGCAGCGGTATAGCGCAACGGGTAAAAGCTCCGACTATCGTTTGGGCGATCGGGTTTCGATCCTGGCTTGAGGTACTTGCTTGTCTAGCTCCACTGATGAGCTGTGAAACGGCGAAACGGTACTTTTTAATCACACAAATTAATATACGAACATGTAATTTTATGCGTAAATTTTCAGCATTTACTTCGAGAGTGCTAAATACATAGGTAAAGCTAGGTCTAGGTAGTCAGTTATAAAAATATTTGGCAATTAAGCTAAACAGAATATTCCGCGTTTCATTCTCGTGAGAATTCGTCAGACTTATGCAAAGAGTTGTGGTTTCCTCGCGTTTTTATATACGCAGTTGCTATTGAATTTTTAGTTATAAACTTAGATTCCTAGTT